>NC_140974.1:27676512-27714012 GCF_056783735.1 Eptatretus burgeri | reverse complement strand
TTCCCCTCCTTTTGCTGTAGCTACGCCCCCAGCTTGCCGTCTTCCCCATTTGGGCCGCCCCTTGTCGCTCGTTCTTTGCTTACCGGGCCTCGCACCTTGCGAGAGTCGCTGAGATGTTTGCATCTGTTTGGTATGCCAAGAAGATGGGCCGACGCTTCATCCGAAATGTCCGCAAAGCAAAACAGCAGAGGGTGGGTGAGACAGATGTGCAGGCAATCATGCCCTTTCTGCATCTCGTTTACAGTTTATATCTCTCTGCCACCTCACCACCCCCTACCCCGTTTTCCTCTACCCTCTACTCTTTGCTCTTGTTTTACCCACAAAATGTCTTCCTCTATTCTTCTCCTCCTCATCCTTCCACCAATTACTCCACTTCCTTTTCCTTGTGTTGTCGATTGGTCATCCCCTAATAAATGCTTCCTCTTCCCTGTACTCTTTTTCCAATGGGAGGAAAAAAAAATTCTTGCCATTGTGGTATTTATCCCCCCCTGCCCCCCCTCCCCATCCTTCACCCTTTTTGTTTTGATGTCCTATTTCGCTCCTCTGCTCTTCGTCTGCACGTCGTGCCATGCGGAGCCTGCGGCGTGCTCTGCGGCTTTCCCGTCACACAAGTCCCTCAGTTAGCATGCACTGGACGCGTACCAACGTTACCCTTCTGAATGTTTTGGGTCAATTTGGAACCGGCCAGATCCTTATCTCTGGTACTCATGTGCAATGGAGCTGAGGATGTGGGTTTTTGATGGGATCATCTGTGAGGCAAGGGGCAGTGGTGGATGGAGATGGTAATAATAACAGTTGGTTTAACCTTCTTGTATGGAAATGCAGTGACTGTTTTTCATTGATTTATCTGTGTTAATGACTTTATTTACGTCTTTATTTGTTTCCCTACTTGTACACATCGTTATTTTGGACATCGTTGAAGTCCTTGTTTTATTGAAAGCCATTGTTCTCTTTCTTCAACTCTGCAATTCATGACTTTGTGTTTTTCACCCCAATTTATTTTAATTTTGTACAAAATGGGATACGCACATGTTGATGGACAGAAGATGCCACCTTGCTAAGCTTTGTAGTTTTTGTTTCTGCTCTTGGATTACTCCACAACAGTGGCTTTGAGATTCCTTCAAGCATTTTGTTGATGCAAGCTATCTTCCTGCTGTGGTGACTTTAATTCTCTTATTGGCTTGTTAAACACGATCTGGAGATGATATTCCCTCTCTTATGAATGATGTTTGTTGCTTCACCACCACCACGTGTTGAACGAGTTAATATATTTTAACCCTTCCTTTCCACGATGCTTCATTATCCTCTGTCTGTGAACGCAAACTCTTGGAAGATCATTTGTATACCTGACACACTGCTATACGCTCCAAATCGGGATCCTTTGCTTCATGATGTCCATTTAGTTTTGTCGTGGCTTTGCAACTACGCACGTGCACCGTCACCTGTTAGTCTTTGCAAACTTTGAGGGTGGACTCGAGACATCCCACACACCTGCTGCCCAGGTTCATGACAGCTTTGGTCAGTCTTCTCCGGACACTAGTGATTATACATGTTTGTATTTGTAATTTGTGTACATCTTCTACCTTTGCATAAATTGTTGGCAAATTTGTGGCAGATTCATACTGTTGAGCAACCGAATTGGTTTTCTCGTTCCACGAAATGGTTTGGTCATTGCGTTTTGGTGAGTTATCCATACAGCATTGTATTCCTTTTTCTTTGGTCGTTACATCCTGGAATTGGCACGTTTTCCTTCGTTAAAGCCACAAAATATAATGAGGGGTTCGTTGGCCATTTATTCCTCTTGGTGGACCTCTGCGTCATGCTTCCAAAATGTCCCAGCTTTAGCTTAATGAGCGAATTTCTCATCGGTGGGAATAAAATGCCACCATCCGGTCACCGTACAACAAGCCGCAACCATTGTTCCAACGGGGACGTTGCATTGCACATCGAGCACCCGGATCTGTGAGCAATCCCCGGCATACGCCAAGATGGCGAGTCTCTGTGAGGATGAGCATCGACTCTGGTGGACGTGGGAACTCATACGAGGCTTTGGCCAAAGCTTCGTCAGCGATCACTTCCTTCTATAGTGCCGTAAGTTAATCAAACTGTGTCCATCCACTTCCGTAATTAATCAAGAATGGTTGACATTTTAAAGCAATGCTAACCTTGAGTGTATTGAAACGTTTGCTTTTGCTGTCACTGAGGTTATCGTTTCCTGTCATATGTCGACTCAAGCATAATAGCTTGCGATTGCCCTTGATTGGACCTCACAAACATCACATACTTGTTACCTTTTTTTGCTGCTGATTGTTATCTATGGAATGCAATTGTGAAGCGAGTACCTAAGGAAGCTGCTTCTGCAGCTGGGTGCACATGTGGTGTGGGAATTATCTTCATTATGTGACATAAGTGGTCTCCAGCATCGGTGGGAAATGGTGTGGATTTTGTGATTTGCATGACAGTCCAGGCATATACCTTGAGAACATTTAGGAAGACGAGAAATTTGTGAATTACAGGGTTTGAAGGTTACTCGATTGGACTTGTGAAGATTGAATTTGATGGTATTAGAGCGAGGATTGGTGAGATCGTGTCGGAAGGGGATAACCGGTGGTTGGGTTTGGGTTAGTGGTGAGAGTGAGTTTCCAATGAATGGATGTTTAGCAAGTTGTGGAAGGATTATTGGTTGGAAGATTGGACCGCTGGGTGGATTTATCCATGGCAATCAAACGATGATCGGGTTGGTTGATCTTACAAGGTTCTCGGTCTTGCAAGCCACGTTTAAATGTCCTTTTAGGTTTTTGGCCAATTACACATTGAACTTTTACACCCAGCTTATCTTTCCATCTGAGGATTGGCACAATTTGTGCTGCAACACTGCTTGTAAAGCACAAATCCAACGCATTATAGTCTGGTATGGAATTAAACCCACGCTAGATAGCGTAAATGTAAGTGTGCTTACCTCTCCACCATCCTGTCGGACACATTGGCATTAAAGGACGTCAAAATAAATGAGTTTGCAGTCTTAAAAAAAAAAAAACCTTCACTCCCTCTTCTTCATTTAATTTTGCATCGTTGCTGGGACTGTGGCTGTGCCGCTGATGCAGTGCCCCTTTTAGGTAAGAGCAGGAATTTGTAATTTGTTCATGGTTCCGGCATTGGTTCATCCACTCTTCACAAATGGTGCTATGCGGTCTTTAATGTCCACTAACTAATGCTGGCAGATGGGACACCTGGCTTGACGTCCATCCGAGGGATAGCGCACACTTTCGTATCTAGCTTGGCCTGTGAAACACCAGGATGGTAGTATATAGCGGAGTTGAGATTTCAACCCTGGCTTGACAGCTCATTGGGGAGTGCATGTACCTCTCGGATATTCTACCGACATCTCTTGTTCTAACTAGAGAGTTCATAGAACAAGATACCCCCCACAGTATTCAGGTATATACATGAGGTCCTTGCCGTTCGCAGGTGTTATGTTCGTGAAAATCCCTGTGAACCGCAAATCTGCGATGCACAAACTTAGCGGTTAATCTGGAAAATAGAATTAGGGACTTCAACTTTAACATCTGTCCAAACTGTACCTTTAATTAACGTGTTTATGTGTTGTTTTTGTGCTTTTTTTTTATGAATAAGAGTTATCAAGGACATAAAATGAAGTTTATTTTTTTGAGTCATTAAGATCATGAAACCTACCTTTAATAATATTAATGATGATAAACTTGATCCAATAACGCGATGTTGATGGAGATGATGGTGATCATGATGTTGGTAGGTTTGAGGAGATTATTTTGTTGATGGCCCATTGTTAATTTGATAAACAAATACAGTATTGAAAGTAGTTCACCAACCCTTGATTAATTATTTAAGTTCATTGGCCTCAATAAATTCATCGCAATATAGCAAATCCAATAAATTCATCGCGATACAGTGAATCCATGAATGGGGAAACCCACAAACAGCAAAGCCCTCCTGTACTCCAATTTTAATAAAATAATGATTTTAAATATTGTTTTAAAAATATAAAAAAAATCCAGAAGCTTAGTGCTACTGAAGCAGTCTTGTACACCAACCACCCTTTTTGCACTGTAATAAGTTGTTGAGTTGCAATTTAGGAGATAGAGGTTTTCTTGATTACCATCAAATGCAGCATCAATCAGCATGACACATCGCCATTATGGTGGCCTCTTCTTCTCCTGATACACATCGATATAGATAACTTAGTTCTTGGAGGTATTGTGAAGGCGATTTGTGTTCTACACTCTTCAAGTATATCATTCAAGTATATTTACATCAAAGTTTAAAGGTTCCCTGACATGCAAAAGTACTGAAATTTCATTTATATATGTCCTATAGGAGTTTTTCATCGTGATTTCAGATCTGACAATGTTTTTTCACAATACTCATTCTGTAAAATGTAAAATTAAAAAAACAAACCTCTTCAGGAACACCCCTAAAAATTCTCCTGAAAGGGGCGTAAACCAACATGACGTCAACTACAGTATGACAAAAGCTGCACGTAAATTACTCGGGTTGGTGGTCTACGTGATTCTATTGGCTTCCTGTGTGTTTCCACATTTGATTGGTCGACTCAATCGCTTCGTTCATTTCTGCTTTAAAAAAAATCGAACAATTAGTTTTGAATAATGGCTGGCATGGACTTTGATTTGTCTGGTAGCAACAGTGAGTGTGAGAGAAATGAAGGATTTTGGTCTGAATCACATGGAGAATTGTCGGACAACGTAGTCGCGGGAGGTGAAGTTCAGGCAGCTGGAAATGAAGTACGGCCTTACCAGTTCGAGTCCGAAGCAGGACAAGCAGAGAAAAATGGCGATGAAATTCCCGGAGTTCATGATGATCGGGAGGACATCGAAGGAAGACTCGGAAATAACAATTGGTTAGACTAAATCCTATTCGTAATTCAATAATGTAAATTCGACTTGCATACTGCTCGATATCAGAAATATTTTAGTGAGGTGACGTGAACAGTGCAGCGCAGCGGACATGTTGCTTCGCGGCGAATTAATCACAAACAAGGCCGGCGCATGTCATCGGCCGTTTCTCTCCGCACATAAAACGAAGCAATCTCGCTGTCCGGATACGATGAAAACTTGTGTGCAGAACACACCTTGCGACACAATTGTCTAGAGTAGTCCGATAAATCTGACGTTCTGTTGCATTCTTATTTATTTTATTCCTATTGTCATCATGTAGCGCCAGTAGAAAACAATGAAGAAAAGAGAAGAATAAAATAAAGCTACACAAGTCAGATTTATCGGCCTAGTCGAACGGACAACGGATTTATCGGACTAGTCGGACGGACGACGGATTTATCAGACTAGTCGGACGGACGACGGATTTATCGGACTAGTCTAGACTCTAGAGTTGACAAGTACCTTGTATTAGCATGCACACAATGTACAAGTCAATGCGTAAGAGTCCCGAGGCTATGAGGCCGTGTAATAGGACAGATAAATTTGTCTTTCATAGTTGTGCAAACATTTTTCCCCTTTTCTTTTATTACAGCATTTTGGCTAAATGTTAATGAATAGCATGCCAATGGAAGTTTATTTGTGTGCACCTTCACTTTAGAATAAACCTATGTATGTCAAGTGCAGCCATACCTGGCTTGCATGTATGTGGAGTCGTACCTATCCCAGCAGGCTGGTTTCAACGAACAATTCAATAAGCTGCAAAATGTGCGTGCAGGCTTTTCACATTGTTTGATTTTAAAATTATCTCCTTGTGCCTTGAAATGATGCAATATTAGTCGTTAGTATTTTACTTGTATGTCCCTGTATTTTTTTTTTTTTTAATGGAAAGGTTCAACAGTCACATTTTATATTTTGTGTACATGGTGTAGCTCTTTATTGTGCATACATGTATTGGATTTGTATACGACTACGACAAGGTAGTAAAGGGATAAATAATTGCCTCGTGATTGTTGTGCATACACGGCTCAGAAGCAGAATTTCTTGTCTCTATGTGAGGAATGAGGGGTTGGGATGAATCGAGGGATGAATAGAGCCCGTGCTCAAAGTCACTGTCTTTGAAGTGGGCGCTGCAAATGACGCTCGTGTCGCTGGGGCCTTTCCAGTTTCCCCTCGTCAACTTCACTTTAGATGTCCATATTCTCCGCCGATTATCATCTTTCGGGAGTACATGAAGGCTTACACCGTCTTTGCTTGTATTGCTGCATCGTGCTACGATACATCTTGCTTGCATTTTCGAAAGTACGGCTAAAACTCTTTAAAACTTTCGCGAAACAATCACTGGAATTAAGACGATCACAGAGATTGCACTAACATGTGCAAAATGCA
The DNA here is from genome assembly GCF_056783735.1 of Eptatretus burgeri. NCBI lineage: Eukaryota > Metazoa > Chordata > Myxini > Myxiniformes > Myxinidae > Eptatretus > Eptatretus burgeri. Next base: position 27,707,695 of record NC_140974.1, on the reverse strand, counting down.
TCTGTACGTACTTTATAAGGCGCGCGACATCTCGACTCTCGAGTCAATCCACTCTGTGCGAGTTACTGTATGTGACGTCATGCTGCAATTCGCTGAAGTCAATTTTTTAAGGGGCAGGCATAGCAAGTTGTGAATAGCTCCAGAAATGATCGAAATATTGCTCTAATTATCCAATTTTTTATTTAAAAAAAAAAACATGGGTGATTTCTTCACTAGGAAGGTCAAGTTAATAAAAAATAACAAAGTTTTGCATGTCAGGGGACCTTTAAAGGCATATAAATAAATAAATCCTGTGTTTGACCGCCATTTTACAAACTATCTATTACATCACCCTAACACATTACATGAGTTATTCGTGCATGTTATTTATGTCCTTTATAACATCCTTCAAAATAGTAAGCTTCCTGTTTGAAATTATTCTCTATTTTATTTGACTGTCAGGCAGGCAGATGGAGTGAAAATTTATCTCACTCCTCTCTGCTCGTGCACCATCAGAACAAATTTAAGACAAAAGTACAGTAAAACGGCAGACTTGTCTTCATATTCATGTTCAAGATATAACATTCAATTCAAATACGTTGTTCCTCGATCATAAACTGATATGACAGATGGACGGACATGAACCAATTGCTGAACCCTGCTTTTCACTTTGCGTGCGTATGGTCATGAACCTCAACATTAGTGTTGTGCAAGTAATGTTTGTGTTTTCCTTAAAGTTTGACAATGAACTGGAATGGTTTGTCCAGCACTCAAAACAACTTGCGAGGATAGGTTTGGTCATCCGTGCCACTGTTGTGAGGGTTTTTTTTTTTTAAACTCTGGGTGCTTGTTTGAAGAACACCCAATGCAGTCACTTCTGTTTTCTTTACCGGTGAAACGATTGACAACGTGGTGAATGAGGAATTGCTTGCACATTAATGGAACTCAAGTGGTTTGTGCAAGTGTGAGGGTAATGATGAACATCTTTCATGCTGCTTCCTTGTGAGAACCGGCAGTTCCATTCCACTTGTAGGAGGACCGATGAGAACATTCCTGGACCTCAAGGCGATTGGAGATGGAAGTATAACTACCTCGGACCTTTCAGCAGGCTTGTGGGCATGCAGTTCACTTGTATAATAAAACTAATCTTTCAATTGTCTAATTGCCTAGATTGTTGAGAGACGTGTGATGGATGTCTTGGAAGAACAATATCCTGATGTGCACAGATTTATAAAAAGGAAACTAAAGTTGAAAGAATCCACTTGGTATCGCTTTACTCCAGACGCAGGACAGTCCAAACCATTCTGGACCGAAAACTGTTCAAGACTTTTGGGCAACAAACATAAAGTTTGTTACTGAATGTATAAATAATGTGAGAATCATCTCCTCTTGAGTATTTGGATGTTTTTTTTTTTATTTTTTTATTTTTTAATGAAGTACTCTTCTTGCGTCCACGAGCTGATTCTCGCTGTTGCTTGTGTCCACTGTCCACGATGAGTGCAAAAACGAGGTGTATTCACAATAGCCCTTTGGTGTTGCTGTGGTTCAGGTGTTTTGTTTTTATCTCTGTAAATGCATATCAAACAGTCGAAACGGTACCCTGTGCTTGCATTGATTAGGTTTTACTGTCCTTGTGCCATTTTAACAATCTCTGAATTGTAATTTAATACGATTTACACAAAAGCTTCATTTTCAGTAATGACTCTCTCAGTCCCTTTTTCTTCAAATCTAGTGTTCCGAATGAATTGAAAGCTGACGCCGATTGATTAACGCAAGCTTTCACAAACCAAAATTAATCACTCGTACTCGCAAAAGAGACAAATGTATTTATTTAGTGCCAACGGTTCAATATTTTGAAAATTTGCCTCGAGTGCGCACCGTGTTGGCATATCACGTGTTTGCCGTTGCATTCAAACCGTTCCAGGAATTGCTTTTCATTCTCTGAGTTTCAGACCTCCTGCGAAGCTGCCCGTTTATTTGTGTGTACAAGTGGTATTGTACGACTACTCTTAGGGTGGCCTGCTAGCTTGTCTCAGCTTGGCTTTCCCGGTGAAAAGATTGCTCGATGTAAATTTGGAACTTTCGTAATTTTAATAGTTGTTGGAGCCGTTTGCCTGTCAACTGTTGTTTGTAGGCCCTTTGTTGATCGAAATATGTCGTACATCAGTTTTGTCGTTCGTTCCGTGGGATTGGTTTTGGCTTGTCACATCATGAGATGTTCCCCAGCTGTTCATGTTTTGCTCATCTCCATCAAATCTTCATTAGTGAAAGCGTGTCATGTCCTTGATACTCTCGTATTCTTAAATGAGCATGTGCACCTTGCTCTGAACATGCATGTTGTGGCACGATTAACAACCTTGACTTCGAACCTTGGGTCACAAGATCGTGTGGCAAGCGCTCTGATGATATCGGCAACTGACCTTCTATTCGTGATGTTTAAGCATGCGGTAAGCACTTCAGCCACATGTGCTGCCCAATCGTGCCTACTGGTGGACACGGCACGATTTCTCAGATGGTGGAGATCTCCTCGGTTGGACTTTGGAATTGTACATTCGGGTCTGGAGCATGCGATATCACTGTTGTGGGTCCTAAAATTATGATGTGAAAGTCGGTTTTGCCAAAAGGTATAGTAATTGCTTGGACTCGGGACGTGCCTTGGGAATGACAGATGGTAGGGACATCGTGTGGTCTGGCCATGTCTGTGTGAGACTTTCCAATTGGTGGCTCTGCTGGGTGTAGTGAAGTAGTAATCGCTGTGCGTGCATCTGTTCTTTTCCGGTAGTGCAAGTGCTACTCTATAACCGCTTTGGGCCTGTTCCAGGAAACCGTTTGTCGACTGCTGTTGTTCACAAAGCCCCCAAACCACCAGCAGTGCTTCATCCCTCATTCCTAATCAAATGGTTCTATTTCATTATTTGCCCATTGTTTGTTGAATATGTTGTGTTACATGGTGAATCGACTTTAATGTTCGATCCGTGTTCCCTCTCTATCCCCCCCCGCCCCCAACTTTTCTCCATAAAGATCTAATGGCATTGTTATTAAGTTCCTTAACCTCAGTTGTGTGTAACCACCTTTTACACCTTAAATTGTGGTGACAGGTGATATGCACATTCTCGTTATACTAACTACATGTTATAATTGATAAATGGTGCTTGAAGATTACTTTCAATGCTTTAAAAAAAAATAGTTCCCTTTTAATAATTGGTGAGTTTTGTGACAATTGTCATCATTGTAAAGCATAAAAATACAAATGACAGTCATTTTTCAGTGATTTGACGCCATCCCAAATCAGCATTGAATTAATCACCTTTCCTAAAATACCAGAAATAATTTCACTTGATGAAGTGATTTTTTATTTTTTTAAGGAATGGAAAAGGGAAATTGTAATGGATGTGCAGCACTTATGTTGGCAAAGGTTGACGTTGGACGGGTAGGTTTATCAGGTGCATCAGGTGACCTCCCAAACATTCCAGTCATGTGTATCACGTGATTAATCTTGTAATCCTCATGACGTTATGTATCTGGTATAACGTTTGTATCTGGTGTTCATGATCCGATGCATTTGTTCAGTCTCTTCCTTGAATATTCCTCCTCGTCAATAAATACTGAATTACTTGCATACATGTGTTGCTCGTTCTCTTGAATAAACTCCCTTTTGAGGGGAAGCTCTAATAATTCCGGTTCCCATTGAAAGCTCGATTGTGTTGTTTTTATCAGTTCACCCTTTTGATACATTTTATACATAAACAATGAGCCATGTGTGTGAAGAGATAAATATTTTCGATTTGATTAGTGGCTCAGACTGGATTCATAATGTCAGGTGATCGCACCTGTACGCTTGTACTGCAATCTTCTAATGATCTTGTTTACAGATTGAACACACGATAACAGGTTGTTATATATAATTCAACTCCTCCCATTGACAGCTTTCGTAATGGTACTGTCTGCCCCAAAATTGTGCACTTTCAGAAACATGGTGTTGGATTTTGATATAATATGATCTTCTCTATTGTGCATATTAATGATGCAAAGTTTCACAGTTGTGAATTTGATGATAAATCTGCACAACAAACGATTTCTTTCAAGGAAAGGTCGAGAAGCAATCCAAATTTGGCATTTGAAGAAAACTTTCAAAGCAATGAATAGTTGAAAGCAGTCCTCGGGATTGTATTGAGGCGACTCGAAAATGTATGTGACGGATGAAATCGTTGTGACGTACTGTGACTTCCTCGTTGCTTTTCAAACAGTCCATAAAATGTCGGTTGCCTCATTCTCACTTTTAATACCTCTGGTGTTTGTCACTGAACATGTGGATGCCTTCCTGTTCGATTGGTCAGGGACCCAAGCTTTTCCAACATCCCACGCCGCATCTTCTCTGCGGATTTGGCACCTTTCCAACGATGGAATCTACTGGAAAAATCAAATAAGATGAGCGATTTGCGATACATCACCAGACCATTCTTTCACCTGCTTTATTCGGTTGGAGTTGAGGCAAGGTTGTTGTTTTTTTGTGTTTTTTTTTTTTGCCAAATCTTGTCAGGATTGGTTTCAATACAAATACTTGACAGGCCAGAAAGCTTAATTTTGCATCTGATTGTGACCTGTGACCCCTTGTGGAATCGAAAGAAAAATGCCAAATTAGTGTCTGTCTACCTCAATCTGTAGGGCCTGTTGTAAGGAATCACTTTACGAATTATTGTCTGGATTGATTAAAACACCCAAGAATGGCAACTTACTGAGTATTTATTTATTTATTTATTTATTTTATCAATATTGACCCTTGACCCTTGACCCGGAGGTAATTTTGAAAACGACTCGAATCCTAAATGTTTCTCATCCCTCTCAGGCTGTTTGAAAGAGCCTTTTGTACCAAATCTCGTCCCAATCAAGTGAAACACAAGGGAATGGTGACTTGTGGATTTAGCGTTTCACCTTTGGCCTCTTGAAATCAGAGCATCAGCCAAAATACTAATAAAGGAGTCTGGGTGTAATGGACCAAGGTAACTCCATCCTAAGTTTGGAGTCTCAGTTTAATGGACCAGGGGTTTTTTTTTTCCTTTCATTTGATCTTGTAGAGTAGACAATTGTAATTGAAGATCTACTCATGAGAGCCATTTGATTGCAGCATTTGTGGCCCTGGGTAATTCTGGAAAGGTCCTGCTGAATCTTCTCTGCTCACAGTCCTGTATGGCATGTATTCAGACTGTCTGAGCTTGATGGCCACAGGTATACACTGGGCAATCGGTTTGCTTCCACTTGTATATTATATATTGTATATTGTTGTGGACTCGCGGTTTGAGGCTCGCCATGAGAAAATGCACTCGGGTCCCTCCCGAATGCTCATTCCTGAGGCCGCCAGGCACAGATAACTCTGCGCACCAGTGGGTTGCTAGGCAACCACGAACACCGATTGGCACTGCCAATCCCAGCAGGGGTGCACGACCTCGTGTGATACCTTACCTGTGGATGGCCAAACCAATGAGGGTCACGTGCCCTCAGGATTACTGCCGAGTGATAGTGAGTGCGCGCTGGCAAACGAGAGCAAATGGGTGAGGCAAAACTTCCTGGCTAAACTAATGTGCGGACTATGCTGGACCAATGAAGGAAAACATGAAACTGGCTGGGTTCATTTATAGCACAAGCAATTTATTAGAAGTAAGGGCGAGGAAAGGTCATGTGTCGCAAAGGTGTTTTACTCACAAGTGTACAGCAAGGAAAACAAGCATTCATGGGTGTGGTCAAGGAAATGGAATTATGTACAAAAGGAGGACACAGAGCAGAGCCAACTTGACATAAAGAACTTCCACAATCTTAACTTATTTTAACATTACAGGTGCCATCAGACACACACCCGAGGAAATTGGAGGTATCACAAAAAGCGGTTAAGTAGTTGAGATCAAGCCAGATTAGATCTGTGACTTGCTACAGGCGCCATGTAAACCTGAACTAACCTATTTCATCGTCAGGTTGTCGGCGACTAAACCGTCTCTCCCACCAGTTTTTGTGATGAGGAGGGTACATGATATGGACACCCAGCAAGATTAAAAACAAAACCTGTCAAAAGGGCGGAGGAGCTCCTTGTGAGCCAATGGCCATCCATTTCTAGTGCCCAACTCTCTGTGGGCTTTGTCCTGCAGTTGTGTTATTATTTTTTTTCACAGGTTGGTGGCAGGATTTGCACTCTGGCCACCATAAAACAATTCATTCTGCAAAACCAACAAATGTTAGATCTGAAAACTCACTCCGTGGGAGTACCTCCTGTGCTGCTGCCCTCCGCAGGGTAACTCACCGGATGACAGGATTGGGGAAAAGCCTTCGGGACCCCCATTCCTTGGTGGGAGGAAAACCACGGGATATACCTCCAGGGTCAGATTGCGGTGGAGTGGTGCTTAGGTGTCATACAACATACGGTAGTCTCCTTGGGTTTACTTGAGACATTTCTTCGGGTGTGTGTCTGGAATGTCCCATCTCCAAGAGAGGATGATCACCTGTCTGTTATCATCTGAGCTCAAGCATTTGAACATCGGTATTGCAGCACTCTATGAGGTTCGGAGACCGGATAGTGACAAAATCATGGTGGGTGGTTACACCACTATTGGTTTGGTCGCCGTGATGGTTACCATTCCCAAGGAGTTGCTGTAGCTGTGTCCAATAAGCTGACACCAATGATAATTAAGGTAACTGGTCAACGAGCGTCATATGAGACTAAGCATTTGTCACTCCTTGGGTGTCGTTTCCCTGGTCTCTATTTGCTCTGGCTGAGATGAGTGATCTCACCGTGAAGGATGCATTGTGTGCTGCGCTGGAGTCTGTGGTTGATCATTGCCCCAGGTGAGATACTCTTCTAGTCTTCCGGGATTTCAGTGCATCGACTGGAACTGATAGGGATGGTTATGAGACATGTGTTGGTCACCATAAGTCTGGAACTGTGAACCAGAATAGACACCGAGTTCCTTGACTTTGCAAGAAGTCATGGATTTAGGGTGACTGGTTCATGGTTTCAGTGCTCACAGGTTCATTGCTGGACTTGGTATTCCAACGCTGGTAGTTTGGCAAAGGAGATTGACCATGTCCTCGTTGATGGTCGCTGGAGGATGATCTGGAACTTTAGGGTCTACCGGAGTGCTTAGTTCCTCAATACCAACCACAGGCTTGTAGCAACTCTGAAATTGCATCTTAAATCCGGGAGAATGGTACCATCCCAGCCTCGGCTGGATGTTGGCAAGCTCAAGGAAGAGAGGGTAGCTGAGGAGTTTGCGAACAGGCTGAGTTGGGATTTGGGGGATCCGGGTGCTTTGTGGAATCCTGAAGAGTTGTGGAGTGCCTTCAAAACCACCATCCTTGATGTTGCCGGTGAATGTCTTCGAACTCACTGTCGGGCGAAGAATTTTCTCGCAAGGGACACTGGGTACTATTCACCAGAGTCACAGGACCAGGCTGAATGGCAGAATTGAGCTGGTCAGGGAGCTGAGGTGTAAATCTGTACTTGTGCTAAGGGTGGACAATTTGGCCTATGGGTGAGGAATCTGTGAGGGTGGAGAGCATCACCTGTGGTCAAGTGATTCTTGGCCTGGTTTACAGAGGAATATTTTGCATTGTGTTCCTCAAAGCCCATCCCTCAGTGGACTGCAGTTAGAGCGGAGGGTGTTCGGCTCTTAATAGAGGAGTCCGAAGTGAAGGCTCGCTGGGCCGTTTACTTTGAGCGGTTGTACCAGGCTGATCCGCAAGAAGTCGAGTTGGATGTCAGGAGTGTTACTGTCTCTATTGCCGACTCTCCAATCAAATGTCATCCACCTTCATTTGTGGAAACGCACACTGTGGTGAACCGGTTGAAATGGGGCAAAGCTCCTGGGATCTGTGGCATCCATGCTGAACTTCTTAAGGCTGGTGTAAATGCTGTACTCATGTCATTGCGTGCAGGTCTGTGCTCTGCCTGGATTATAGGCATCATGCCAACTGACTGGAAGAGGGGGGTGTTTGTTTGCTCTCTCTGGAAAGTTAAGGGTAATCGCCAGGACTGCAACAACTACAGAGGTGTGACGGTGCTCTCATTACCGGGCAAGGTCTTCGCTCGGATATCTCTTCATAGGATTCGCCACCATCTGCTTGAGCACCAGTGTCCAGAGCAGTCAGGCTTTACACCAAAGAGGTCAGCGATTGACCGTATTCTTGCCCTTTGGGTCCTCACCGAACGCAGATGACAGTTTTGGCAGGAGCTGGTTGTGGCAGATGTTGATCTTTGCAAAGCATTTGATTCAGTGAATTGGGTTGCCTTCTGGAGGATTCTTGGTCTTCGTGGGGTGCCACCAAAACTGATAAATCTGATGTCTGAACTTTTCTCTGGTACTGAGAGTACTGCGAGATGTGGTGGTCCCATCTCTGACTTATTTCCAGTTGTCACTAATTTGTTGGGGGTGTGTACTGGCCCTCACTTTTCAGTGCTTGTATGGACTGGATTTTGGGGAGGGTGTCTGAGAGATCAAGCTGTGGTGCATCATTTGGGAATGTCAAGATCTCTGACCTTGATTTCGCTTATGATGCAGTCATCTTTTTGGAGACTCGTGATATCCTTTTGGGGGCCCTGGAGGTGCTGAATGAGGAGTCGGAGCAACTGGGATTACGGGCTTCCTGGATCAAAACTAAGATCCCGGATTTCAATGACATATTGGATGCTGCTATCCTGTCTGTACCTTTTTGTGGTGAGGATGTTGAGGTCACGGAGAGATTCACTTTCCTTGGCAGTGATATTCATGTCTCTGCTGGCTGTTAGCAGGAGGTAAATAGATGTCTTGGTCAGGCCTGGATAGTCATGGATTCACTGGATCATGGGATGTGGCACTGCCGGTACCTGTGCAGGAGGAGGAAAGTTGAGCCTTCAGGTCCCCAGTGCCTCCAGTCTTGCTCTCCGGATGTGACTTGGACTGTGACCAGTGATGTGAGGCAGTGACTTGATTCCTTTGGTACCAGGTCTCTTTGGAGAATCCTTGGCTATCGCTGGTCGGACTTTGTTTCCAACGTGTGGTTGCTGAGAGAGACTCAAATGAGATTTGTTATCTGCATAGTCCGTGAGCGTCAGCTGCAACTGTATCGACATGTGGCTCATTTTCCTGACGCTGATCCTGCTCACCAAATTCTCTCAGCGAGGGAGTCTCGTGAGTGGAGGAGGCCAATGGGCTGACCACATGCCTCATGGTTGCAACAGGTTGATCAACAACTCAAGGAGATGGGGCTGGGCCAGGCATCTGCCTGGGGATGGCCAGACGAGGCCCCTGGGGTACTGGTGGATTCCTGCTTTCCTCACAGAAAGCTGTAGAATAGCGGAATCGTGCTGTATGCTTGAAATTGATTGCTGGTGGAGGAATCTTCAGACATTTGCCTGGATTTGTCCTTCCAATGTCCATTTGCTCACCTTTAGATGTCACATTTGCATGATACGCTTATCTGGGAAATGTCTGCTCTGAATCTCTGCTGATGGTCAATTTTAAAGACGTCTTAATGGAATTTTTCCCAAAAGGATAGAAATTACAATATGTTTACCTTCCTGAACAAGTGCTTGGATGTGGTGGCTTCACCTTAACATTAGGAAATTGCAAGATTGCCCTTGTGTTCAACACTATTTTTTTAACATGGTGACTCCTGGTTTGATGATGTTGTCCATATCCCCAAATCCATTGGTGGTTTTCTCATTCGTGGCTGTTTTGTGAAGAACCATGTTCACATCATTGTGTTCCCTCGGTGACTGGTTCTGTTAACGTAGTCTGATAGGCAGACATGGATCAGCGAGTTATTTCGCCCAGTAAGCGTCAATCCTGCAAACCTCGTCTGAGTTGACGATGCGACATTATTTATTAAACAAGCTTGACTACTTCTGACATCTGGTGTCGACTTCCATCTCATCTAACATGCTTGTGTTTGTTTTGCAGCGACCTGTAGATGAAGTTCTAGCTGAGACGCACGATGCGTCTGAGGGCATCACTTCATCTATTAACCTATTTCATAATTGTTTTTTATTTATTTTGCTGGATTGGTGGCCAAGATACGATGCACATAGTCACGGAGAAGTTTTTCCTGCTTTTTCTTCCACAGCGTCTGCTGGGTTTTAGTGACTGGTGATTTAATTCCATCACATGACCTGATGATTCATATAACATTATAACATCAGAACTGCAATGAAAAAGTCCAACTCATGGAGATGTGAAGTTGTCATGACACCGCTCTTATGATCATTGCTCCTGTATTTGTCAACATGTCTTTCATATAGACCTGCAATTGTCGATCAAACTATGAAATATGGGGGGATTTGGAGGGAACCAAATCTGCTTTGTTGTAATTAGTGGTGATTGATACCTGCTTATTGTGTTATTTGTTTGCCGAATATTCTACAGTCTCATTTTCTTCTCTGTACTGTTCTTCTCCACGATCCTTTTCCAAAGACGATTTCTAATTCTAAATTCAATCAGCCAACCCGTGAACCCGTTGGGTTCCTGTTGTGACAGCGGTTGATAAAAAAAAATCATTTCAAAACAAAACAAAAACAAGATAGCTCCAGCGAACTATACAGCGGAAGTTGTTTGCATTGATCAAATAATCCCGAAGAGTGCATGAGCCCCTGAATTTGGATGTTGATGCATTTGACTGAAGAGGCACATTCACTGTTGTTTGATTATTGAGGAAAGGTATGAGAAAAGTGTTCCAGGTGATGGAAAGACTGAACAAATATGAATATCCCAGAACAGCACTCAGTGAAGTGCATGCTCACAAACACAGGCAGACAAACAAATTGATGAATACACAACTTCCACCATCGGTGGCGGAGGTAATAATTTTTATATCTCTACCTTTGACAATAATTCACGTGAATTTTTGAAGTCACTCAGAGGGTAGAGGATTAGACGAGCAGAGGGTTATACCATCGGGGGGTGGTTTGTTAGACGAGCAGGGGTTGGAAGGTTAGACGAACAGGGGTTGGAGGGTTAGACGAGCAGGGGTTGGAAGGTTAGACGAGCAGGGGTTGGAGGGTTAGACGAGCAGGGGTTGGAAGGTTAGACGAGCAGGGGTTGGAGGGTTAGACGAGCAGGGGTTGGAAGGTTAGACGAGCAGGGGTTGGAGGGTTAGACGAGCAGGGGTTGGAGGGTTAGACGAGCAGGGGCTGGAGGGTTAGACGAGCAGGGGTTGGAGGGTTAGACGAGCAGGGGTTGGAGGGTTTTATGAGCTGTGCCAAGGTGGAAGGATCATCTTTTTGAGTTTCCCTGCTATCTATTATGGTGAAGTACTGGATATTTTTGGGAAGTTTCGACCACAAGCAAAACTCATGGTTTTAATGTTATATGCTGACAATGCTTTTGTATTCTATTCATTAAGTTTGTTTGCCAGTTTCGTTTTGTGTGTTGCCTTCGAAATTCCTCGTTGCAGAGTGGTTTTGGTATCCATAGTTTGCATGCCTGTAAAGTAGGTCAATTGCAGTTTTTCTGGCCATGCCATGTGTAAATCTCCTCAAACGGACATAGCATTTGTCCAGCTGGCTGGCCAGCCTTCCTTTTGCTTCAAGTCCTGGTATAGCTTTCTGTTGTGAGCATATCCAAAGGGAATATGTGCTGAAAATCATTGTGCCTGGTTACATATTTACCCCCTCTTCCATTTCAACCCCCCCCCCCTCATCCCAACAGCTCACGATCAATCTCAACCATATCAAATAGCACGTTCTGTCAAATTGTATCTCACATTGCACACTTAAAATCCCAACGTACGCAACAAGGATCTATTCTGAATTGCAGATAAACCCCCTCTGTTTTGCATCGCCTCGTTATACCTTGTTATTCCTCGAGTAAACCAGGTGAACAACTGTGTCTCTGACTCGACTTTACGGACCATACTTCTTGAACACTACAATCAAATCATGGACACAGTCATCAGTGATATATCAGCACGTTTATAAAGTGCGTGTGTACAGGTGTATGTGGTTTTTGTGTTTTTTATTTTAAATTATTCCTCCTTGTGGTGAAAGGATCATGGTCTGTACAAAAGCTTCAAACATTTCGGCAGGTGCTCTCTACTGTCTAACAAAGCTTCAAGCCCCATGGAACAGCTCACAAAAGACAAACTGGTGAAGTCATTTTGTATGTTTCCATGGTGACATCTTGCACAAGTGCACTATAAATGCTTATTGCGTTGCTTTCAGATTGCTGGCACCTTCGTTTGTTCGTTCGTAATGCTAGCTCTGTGAATGTGCACACACTTACCCCCCCCCCCCCCGTGGTTCTGTTTAAGGGATGCGGAAGAAAAATCTTGGCACCAGATGGTTAACATTGGTGCTGCTGCCTACAAATTGGTGGGCCTCCAGATAAATTGGCTCACCATCACCTGCTTGTTTGTCAGCCACCACCCTTTAACTTCAAAATGGGTGGAAATTTGAAAACTCTGCTTTGGGGTTGGCTTGCTGCTGCTCCCATCTGAGCCTCTGGTTCACAGTTCATCGAACCCGGGGTCAAATCCCATATACAATTATACAATGCGTGTTTTATCTTCATCCATCTCTCCCCCCCCCCCCCCCCGTGTCCACACCTTTGGGTTTGCCCCATGGCAAGGATTACACTGCGTGGTTTGCCATTGCCTTCCCACCAGTGGAGAGCCATGCAGTTGATGTAAAAGTACACTAATGAGCACCAATGTGTTTGTCCTGCACGTGATTTACCTGCAAGTTCCTTCGTGTGTATTGGATCACTTTTTTGTTTGATTCTGGCCGTACCTGCTATCGCTTCGTTGACTGTTTCAATCAAAAGACCCAAGCATATTTCATGTCTGTCTATCTGTTAGCCTCACTGAGGATGTAAAATGATGCGAAACACACGATAAAAGGGTCTTTTATAACACGGTGTTGTCATCGTGGCTGTGGTTGTTTGTGTGCTCCTTCCATTGCCGTCCCGCTTTATTACCCCGCACATGAAGCGAAGAGCGAAGAGCGAGGTTAAGCGATTGCTCGTCTGTCTGTCCGTCCTTCTGTCCACAAATGTCAGTTTATGATCGAGGAACAACCTCATTTATATTGAATGTGATGTTTTGAACATCAATCGGAAAACAAATGTGGCATTTTACAAATATGTCCTTTGTCTCTAAATTTGTCCTGATTGCACAAGCACAGAGAGTGGTGAGATATTTTTTTTAGCCTGTCTGCCTGTCTGCCTGGCAGACAGAAAATCATTCCCAACAGAACATTTACTGTTTTTCATGACATCGTGGAGGACATAAACAACAGTACAGGCACTAATAACTAATGCAACGTGTTTTGATGGTGTCATGGAGTTCTGGAATTAATTTTTTTTATCCGACCCTTACAATCTATATTTTATTTAAATTTACTTTATATACTTGAACACTGTAGGACACAGATTTCCTTCACACTTCCAAAAACCCACAGTTTTGCAGTACTTTGACATCTTAAATAAGTTTGTGTGTAAGACTGCACCACGGTGGTAAACTTCTGGATTTTTTTTTTCTTTTTTTGTACAACCTTTAAAATCATTATTTTATTTAAATTTACTTTATATACTTGAACACTGTAGGACACACATTTCCTTCACACTTCCAAAAACCCACAGTTTTGCAGTACTTTGACATCTTAAATAAGTTTGTGTGTAAGACTGCACCACGGTGGTAAACTTCTGGATTTTTTTTTTTATTTTTGTTTTTTTTTACAACCTTTATAATCATTATTTTATTTTAATTGAATTATACTTTAACACTATTTGGGGTAAGGTGTTCTACCAACTCTTGAGTTATGAAGGGTTTCTGCTGTCATACCGTTGGAAGCGCTGCATTAAAAGTCCAAATCATGATTATTTTTTTTTTTTCCAAACGTTAAATTGTCAAGAATCCTTGTAAGTAAATCGATTGTTGGTTTTCCAAACAAGTGAATCGATTATTCACCTTAAGACAAGTGAACCATATTTTTTATTATTCTACTAGACGACCCGTGAACCCGTTGGGTTCCCGTTGTGACAGCGGTTGATCAAAAACATCATTTCAAAAAAAAAGATAGCTCCAGCGAACGATACCACTGAGGTTGTTTGCATTGATCAAATAATCCCGAAGAGTACTTGACTGAATCGGGAATTGATTTTTTAATAAATTTTTTCGTTGCCCGATTTGAATGAAACTTGATATTGCGCGTCAATGTGAAAAAAAAACTGCATAAAAGAAAGTCGAAGAAGTTATTGTGCGTAATATTCTAAGTACAATTTTATTTATTAATGAACACGAAAGTAGAACATCAAAATGGCGATGTTTATTTTATGCTTAAAAATAAATCGTTCTTTGTCTGAATTAAATGTTTGAGATTATTAGATCCTCATGGAGGATCTCTAAGTCTTACTCACGTTGTTGTTCTTGTGGACTTTTTTGTTTCACAGCCTACAGTTTTCATTGAAACTTCCTGAAACTTGGTGTATATATGTAAAAATACCCTGCGCAGACAGTAACCATCTCCGATTTTGAAAATTCCTCCTTGAAAAAAACTTATGACGTCAAAATATCTCCCCTAATGGAAATCACCTAAAAAGTTATCTCCGAAACTAGGCAAGCTTTTTGAATTCTGTTTACAGGAATCGAACAGGGCATTAGCAGAGATGAATTACCACACATATGATACATCACTATGACATCATATCAATTTTTATGTCGTCATTCCAATTTTTTGACATTTTTTGTTTCACAACCCAGAGTTTACATTGGATATTCGTGAAACTTGCCATTTATATGCATAAAGCCCATGCCACAGGCAGTAACCATCTCCGATTTTGGAAATTCTTCCTAGAAAAAAAGTAGACGTCATAATATCACCGCTAATGGAAATCGCCTATACCATTATCTCCGAAACTCGGCAAGCTGTTTGAATTTTGTTTGTGGGAATCAAGCCGGGCATTAGCACAGTTAATTTATCACAAACCTGATACATCACAATGACGTCATATTCGTTTTTATGACCGCATCATTAAGAGGACGAGGATCTTAGCTCATTCGAGCTTGTTTCATAAATCATTTCAAGAAAAAAGAAAAAAAGATAGCTCCAGCAAACTATACTGCTGAGGTTGTTTGCAATGATCAAATTCTCCCGAAGAGTACTTGACTGAATCGGGAATTGATTTTTTAATAATTTTTTCGTTGCCCGATTTGTACAAAACTTGATATTGCACACCAGAGGAGAATGGTGATTAAGGTGGCCCTTAAATTTTTGCCTTATCCTGTACCGTTTTGGCTGTATTTCGGGAACATACATGCATACATACATGCATACATGCATACATACATACAAGATGAGAGTTTTAGTAATATATAAGTATATGACAGCAGGAACCCTTTTGAATACAGCATGAAGAACACAGATGGACGCTTCTCCTTTTAGTAATAGAATGTTCTAGATCCTGTGTTACTGCAGTATTTATTTGACAGCCACAGTTACTCCCACCCACTTGCAAGGTCGGCTGGGGATTTAGCCTACGTATTTCACGAACCTGCTGTCCAGGCCTGACGTTCGACTGAAGGAAATTTTGCACGAGTTTGTAATTCATTCAGGGTGCCGGTGATTAATCACCGACAGGCCTCAAGCTGAGGCCTGGAATAGTGCCAAAAATATGAGTTTCGGTCTGAACTCGTGGGACTACGATTTCTATGCATTTTATTATTGTATACAACATGCCTGACCTCGTGTTAAAAGTTTAACTCTGAAATCCTGCCAGTTTCCGTGAACGACCACGTCAAACTAGGTCATGTAGAGTTAAAAAGGAGGATTTTTAGCTCCGGTGCCGACTTTGTGGCATGGTATCTCAGTCAGAACATATAATTCAGCCTCGGAATTTTTGCTAGGCACCGACCTCCCATGGTTCTGTGGCCCCGTCAGTTTTGAAGGCTCTTACTTACGCACGCAGCATACAGCGGAAATCTAAAAAAAATGTACTTTTGTCGTATGGACCGTAAAATTCAATGAATTCCTCCGAAATTAACCCAAAATATTTTCGAAACCATCAGAGATGTCCTCTCGAAAATGGGTAAGCTTGGCATATGGAGGGGATACTGCTTATTGACGACGTTTCGTGGTTGTCTGGAAAACAACGGATGAAGGGGGTGACACTAAAAATGCCTCCAGATGCATATGGGGACTGCATCATGACCAGGGATAGCATAGAGAATATAGAGTAGGGGAGCTTGGTATTATGGTCGGCGGTATGAATCCGATGAATAAATGATAATCCATTGATACAATAAATATCAATCCATAGATAATAAGGCACACACCTGAAGTAAATTGTATGATAGTTTATTTCTGGACTCATCACCGTCGTGTCAATACGCAAAGATACAGGCTTCGATGTATGCGAAAATTTGGAATGTCCACGGGCTCAAGTAGCATTCTTTACGTCAAAACATTACAAAGTGAATGGAAAATGCCATATTTTCCATGGATTTACATGATAAATTTGGTCAGTGCGCTTTCCCGTCTCATTCGAGGCAAACCATTCCACCCCAACAGTTATTCATCAAGATATTCGTCGTTGTCGATGTCCACACCTCCATCCCCTTGTAAGCGCTGTTGTGTGATAGTCTCAGTGGAGTTCCTGCAATTCTTGCAACAACATAAATCGGTGCAAGACAAACCCGACTTACGACAGGAGCATAGCATACCTTCACAATGAGTTTTCAGACACTTGCAGCTTATTATTTTGAGAATACTCTCTGGAGCTGGGGGCTTCGTCATCCATTTGATGGAGAGGTGATCGTTTAATAATGTCCATCCATGACCATCAGGGGACGGGGGATTGATCATTTGTTGCAGTGAGCGCCGAAAAACTGCAGCTTGGTACGAGGCCCGACCCGTGTGCTGAATTAAAGCATCCTTCATTGGAGACATGCTTTGTTCGCATGGGGAGGACGAGGCAAGACAGAAGACTTTGTATCTCGCGTCATTGACTACAACAGATGTAGTCTGCCTATACAAATGACAGATGAATGTCTCCAGCCGGACAATCAACGATTCTGGTGGGATGAATTCTTGCCCAAGTTCAGTAAACGCATTGGTAAACTCCTCCGACGCTGTCATTATGGGAAATGTTTTACGTTTGCCTTTCCTGTAGAAGGCATTCGTTGAGTCGCAGCCAGTGAAGGTATGAAGGCCAATCAAAGCAGCGGACACTTCAGGCCCAAAGGCCGATACTACGTTCGTCAAATTTATGATGTGCGCCTTGTTCTTCACTCCGGTGGCAAAGTACATTTTAGCAGAAATATCATGGCTCACAGACAAGGCAATGACTGCCACATCAGTATCGGGACTGTGGATGACTATGCAGCTATGCGTATTACTTGCATGTTTGCAATGAAGTAAGATGTGTGTGTCTCCTTCTTCGTGGTCACATTTTAGTTCGTCTATCACCTGGACCGACAGAACAGCATCATGGACATCCAATCGATGACACTCATTTCCATGAGCGATGTAGATACTGATGTCGCCTCTGACTGCGCCAAAATCAGCACCCTGCCATTCAGTGACTAGAAACTCAACGAGGGCATCCTTGTTTTTCCTGTTTGCAAGGAACTTTTTCCATTGCGTTAGCGTTTTCTGGTGTTTGTTGTGAATGCAGAATGTCTGTTTCCCACCAACGCCACGACGCGTCCTCTCTGCATTTTTCACGCTGATAGCTGGGTATGTGTCGGTGACAAAGTGCATCCGATTGCATTTCAGCTTCTTCATCAGCTGGATGAGTCGAGCCAGTACAGCATCGGCGAGTTCGCCGAATCTCGAAACTGCATGTCACATGCTATGCCCAAGCTTCGTCTTTCTTCGTCATGGCTTCGTCTTTCCACCTGATCTGCTGGACCTTTGAATAAATGGCCTGGTCAAAAACGAGGATCATTTGCGGTAAATCCAGTTGATTGGACATTTCTCAACTCTTATTCAGGATGCCCATACCATCGATGATTAGGGCACCATCATCAGGCACTGTTGAGACTAAGTAGTCGTTGGAGCTTTCAATTGCATTAAGTAAGGCGGACTTCGTTGTCTTTGCCAAGGAGCCATCAGCTGTCGCAAGTGGCAGCGAGACAGGAGACAGTGAATAGCACAGAATGTCATGCAGATCGATGCTCCTGTTCTGTGCAATAATAAGCAGTCTAGAAAATAACTGCTTGTCATTGCATAACATGATCTCCTTACCTGACTTTGTTTTTGCCTTTGATTTCCCCAGATCTGAAAATGTTTTCAGCTTCAATGCCTTGAGGGGTGCAAAGAAATCTACTGACTGATTTATCAGACAGTTGTCAACGAATTCGTACATGCTCCTCTCCCCAATCTCATTGGCTGACATCAGGTCGTGTTGGACCTCACTGCTGGTCACAACACCTGAACTGATGCTTGTCAGTTCTGTAGGGTGGGAATGAAAGGGGTTATGCATAGACTTGATGACTGACACGATGTTTGCGACGGACTTTTCATCAGCGATAATTCTGCTATGGCCGAGTTCCTTCCTGACCTGACGGTCTCGAGAAGTATCAGTCATAGCTTTGCATTGGCGGACAATGGCCGCCCGTTCATTTTGGCTCAGGATCCATCTTTGGACAGCACCACGATTCAAGATAATTCCTGTCAACCCCCCTGGTGTTTTTGAATCTCTGTTCAGAGTTTGCTCGATTGCCTGGTCACAAGCAATTGACGAGAACCCTGTGCCTGTCCGCTAAACGGTCCATTGACCACGTGAGGTCATAGATTCGTGAACCTCGGGATGAGTTAGGGGGAGAGTGACCATCTCCAGCCAATAAGCAGGCAGGTATCGAGCATCATTAAATCGATCGTACGAGAAAAACCAAGGGAGCATGTGCCGTATAGCAGACACATGAAGATTCCAGTCAGACTCATGAGTTCCCCTGATGAATAATAACAGTAGATGGACCATCTCGATGTACGACGACCAAAATGCAAACGTGGGATTCTCTTCACCTTGCTGCTGAACAAACGAATCGTAGGCAGATAACAATGTGGTGAACGCAACGCCAGGCGACAGGCCCAGAAATTCCTCACTGGGAGAGACATCAGCAAGGTCGCCCATGATTGCGAGAGCGCGTTGCTCTTTGTCCTCCGACAAGGATTCGAGGAAAGCCTCGAAACGTATTCTCTGGAGCCCTTCAGTTAAGAGTTTGTGGGATCTCGTGCTTCTATTATAGTGATGACCGCTCACTACGCCGTTGATGGACCCCTCAGCTACAACTTCTGATTCGATCAGTATGTCTTTCATTCCAGCATCTGTAAATTGTTTTCCGATAATGGCTAGAAAGGCCATTGCTGTGTGGAATTCTCCAAGCTGGACTATAAACCAATTGGTCATGGCTTCGTCTTTCCACCTGATCTGCTGGACCTTTGAATAAATGGCCTGGTCAAAAACGAAGATCATTTGCGGTAAATCCAGTTGATCAGACATTTCTCAACTCTTATTCAGGATTTCATTTACGCTCGACATTTCGGTAGGCGAGGATTCTATGACAGGTCGGTAATGGATGGCTGACTTTTCCAATATTTTGTTCTTATGAAGCTCAAGATGGAAGGCCTGTCCTTCCAGGAATTGTGGAAAGCGTGTCAGCTACTCCCTTGGTCAAACCGTATGCCGCTTCGATGATAGCGGCTGCCTTCAGAGTTCTTTTGTAGCAGTCGTCACAAATTAGTGCACCCGCTTCCTGAGGAATATGGAGGGGCCCCTGTTTTTTCTGAAGATGATAATCATCAATTTGACCGATGGAAGCCTTCTGCGACCGTAAGCCTCTCTTCAACGATTTCCTCCTTGAATGACTGGTAGCCTCACTAACGTACGTTTGTACCATTATACCATTGGTATTATGGGTAGTACCTCGCCCGGAAAATGTCTCTTCCCTGAAATCAATGTTGTCCCATACAAGAATAGTGGGCACGCTCTTTGCAAAGCCATGAGGAACAGTCATGTTCATTCACCAGTCGAAGTTCTGCCAGAGTAGTTTCTAACCCAATGATTGTATCAACTGAAGCACTATGCCCGAGCTTATTGATGATAGACAGTAATCAAGATGAACCAGTCAAGTGACGAACGGTCATGCCTAGTGCGAGGGATTTAGGTGTCTGTGTCCGGCCGTTAGAAGCCAGGTAAATGATATCCTGGCAGATTGATGTCAATTTGACCTCAGCAGTATTGTCTACCTTAACATAATTCGTGGCGATGGGATCATCGGACACACCAACAATCCATGCAGGAAGATTATACAGTTCGATTGGAATAATACCTTTCGCAGAGGACAGCGTCAGATCGTCGGCAGTAGCAGGCCATGGACAGTCCATCACAGTTGTTGGTTGTCGAATTGCATTCTTGATGATGAGCGCCGCTTGATAGAGTCCTCAGTTCGTCTACTTCGGGTAAATGACTTGACGGTTTCTCGAGGGTTTCATCTACCAACGTGGAGTCTGCTTCGGAGGATGAATCGTCTGACTGCCCTGCAGATTCATCCATGAGGCGGTCCAAAACCAATACCAGCTGACTTTTGTTCCGCTTATTTGGCTGGTGGAATACAAGCTGTGGGTAGTCTTGCTGTAGCTTGAGCTTGAGCTTGTCTGACCTGTAGAAAACACCGAATACATTGACATGAAAGGGACATCATTTAGACCTACTTCTAAGCAAGGATCGGGATATGATTGTTTTCAACGTAGCCGCCAAAGGACACCACCTGTTGATCCAACAAACAAAATACACAGGGAGGCAAATCAAATCATGATCCATCTTCCTGAAGTCTGTGATACCAACTCGCTCTGCTTCAACGCATTTTATGAATAAGGTGACAAGTTTCGTCATCCGGAACACTTCATGATATTTGATCACTTGTTCTTCTACGACCAAACTGCAAAATGCTGCATAGGCTTTTGCATGCAGACCACTGAAATTAGAAAGCAAATGTAAAATGCAGGCACAATTGTTGAAGTCACTGAAGAGGGACAGCGAACATGGCTGACTCAGCCATCTGGCAGATGATGCTGGTATCATTACTTGGCTGGCACATGTGCTGGAGTGTTGAACACATTTCATCCAGCAGGAAATTAGCTAGAAAAACACATCGTTGCATAAATTTCAATTCATGTTCTGGTACAAAAAGTGATTTCATACTTCAGCATTGGTTTCAAAACTTACCTCTCAACTGTACTGCTTTGAACTTTCATTGGGGTTTTCCACAAAATTTTACAGTAATCTTTGTAACATACTGTTACGAATTTGGGAATTCGATTGCACACAACATTCAGGTTCCTTTGTCAGCTATGTCGATAAGTGCTTGTTCCAGAGATAGCTCACCTTTCATTGTTTAAATGTTCAGAAACCGATTAGATGTGCTGCGGATCGATTTAATAGTTAGGGAACGAACAATGGAGACATCCCTCCCCCTCTTCTGGGAAGAGCAAGAAGAACCCTGCCGTCCCGTGACTCATGATGTCAACAACTCCCTCCCACCCGTGGCTGAGCGGGGGATGGAGCACGAGGTCATGAGTCATGAGTCACATCGGGAGTGGGGGGAGGGCAGAAGAGGATAAGGAAGAGATCTTTTCTTTTGTTCGTGGGCGGAGTTGGAGAGGGCAGAGTTGGAGAGGGCAGAGTTGGAAGGGCAAAGTTGGAAGGGCAAAGTTGGAGAAGGGAGTTGAGGGGAGTCGTTCAGCAGACCGTCGGGTCCTGCTTGGCTTGCGTTAGGGTTGAGGCCTGCGGAAGCTTTTTGCTTTGACTGGCTCAGTGAGCTTCGGCTGAGGCCTGGCTCGGGAGGAGGCTTTTTGGAGGCTCTTTGCTTTGACGGTTCTGTAAGCTTCGGCTTCTGCTTGGCTCAGGAGAGCTTTTTGCTTCAATCTGCCCTGTTTGGAGGGAAGTTAAGCCGGTCGCTTAGCTCGAGCTGCGAGTGGTGGCTTCTTCTTCTTGGTTCGTGGAGCTCTTTGTTCTCCATTTTGGTTCCCGGCTTGGTGCGACTCATCGAGCTCTTCGTGGAGGTGGTTCCTCGGGGAAGCAGCGCATCGGCGGCATGGTTCGGCGCCTCGTCTCACCAGCACGTGTTGAGAAGCGTGGGTGGATTCGCGGGAGCTCGAGAAGGATCGCGGCTCGGCGATTGGATCCAGCTTGCTCTCGCTGGAACCCGGGTCCGAACAACTTGAAGACCACACGAGGTGGAGAGGTTTGAGATAGGTTCTGAGTTTCAGCTCACCTGTCCTCCAAGCTGGAGCTCATTATTAAAGGCCTCTGCCACCATTTCTTGGGTGTGTGTGTGTGTGTGTGTGTGTGTGTGTGTGTGTGTGTGTGTGTGTGTGTGTGTGTGTGTGTGTGTGTGTGTGTGTGTGTGTGTGTGTGTGTGTGTGTGCTTACGTGTGTCCGAGGGCCCGTCTAATAAGTTGGAACTGCTGTTAAGTGCAAGAGACTGTACATAATAAGTAGACGATTATAGTTCTTTTGTCGTGCTTTTGTTGCTTGTATAATTGCATACGTGTTTTGCCTTGTTTATTTGCATTCGTGTTTTGCCTTGTTTAATTGCATACGTGCTTTATTATAATAAATGTCCTTGTGTGAATGTAAACGTGTTCGTTGCGTCCATTCCATCATTGAACTGCCCCATCTTGCACTCGGAATATAGTTAGTTTTTAAATAGCCGGCAAAGTGATCGGGTCCAAGGTAACTGCGCGATAATACCCCGCTCGGTTATCCCAAAAGGAAGCGAGCTGCTTAAGCGGCTCGTTTCCAAGCGGTCCTGTTGAGGTACAATCTCTCGGTAACCTACCTGCGCAAATAATTAGGTAAATCGAAGATTTGGCGATCGGACCCTGTAGCTTGCGGGTAGACTGCGGACAAGGTTGTGGTCGGATTAAAAACCAACCCGTGACTGGTTTCTGGCGTTGTTCCGGAAAGTCACGACTGGATTGTCCGTTCGTTGGGCGAAGCGACCACTATTGGTTAGACGCGGTCATTCGCACGCCGGCGGGTGGAAATCTACAACAATACTTTGTGGTTTCTCACTTCCAGGGCAACGCAGTCTTTCCCCCTGATGTGAAATAGGATGCCTTCGTCATGTTTGAGAGTATCGGCTTCCAGCAATTTCCCTGAAAACGTAGATCAAATGAGTATCAGTCTGTATTTTCCCTGATCAATCATTTCGGAATTCCAGTCTTCTATCAATTTCTTTAGAATATGTACTCACCTGCTGTTAAAGTTTCAGCTTGCATCAAGCTATCCTTTGTTGTTTTATGAGAGACTCTGATGTACCGGTCTGCCTTCTTACAAATAATGCACACTGCTGGTAGGACATGTTTTGGTGTATGCAGGTCAGAACGTGACCTCATTTTTATCCGTGGACTCGGCCTGTGGACAGCAGACTGATGTTGCTGGCCCGTGTGTACTCAACATGAACACTGAAGCGATACCTCACTATCCAAACTCTGTTGCAGCTGCCTCTTCAGACATCTTTTGGAACTTAGTTATATCAGTCTCTTGTTGATGAAGCGTTGATAACATGTAGGGTGAAATCCTGCCTCTGCAGGAATGTTGGTGAACTCGAAGTCGACCAGATGCTGGTGTCTGCTGGCAAGATTGTGACACTCACTGTCCAATTGCAGCCACGTCTGCAGGCATTCACGATATTCACTCCATCTAAGAGGCGTAAACGGCGAAGTTATGTCATTCACGACGTGCTCAAAGTGCATGAAGCACTTTAAACGCGATTTTCCCGAGGCCATGACTAAACATTCAGCGCGACATGGGTGCCACCATTTTGTATATCATGTGACCCAAGCAAGTGTTCTGATTGGCCTAGGTTCTAAATTAGTGCCTTCAATGCAAGACAAAATAGTGTGACATAAATGCGTGGAAAACTTTCAAACTGGCAGGATCTGTTAGTTAAACCTTTTTATGTGCTACAACTCGCCACGTACTCAGATTACCAGTGCTTATTTTTTCAGTCTCTCTGACCTCGGAATGGGATTGAACGATACACGGTGTCAGCTTGAGGCCTACTACTCTTCATAAAAAGACCTGTGGGATCTTTCACATCCATTGGTGGTCAGCTACGCAAACAGACGGGACACCGTGCTGAATGTGCATCATCGTGACGGCGTACACATTGACGAATCACCTTGTCTGCATCATGCTAATCATTGTGTTTATAGTTGAACTCTGACTCGACATCTCAAGCAGAGTGGGAGGGCTGTAGCTTGCTGTGTACAGGTGAACACCTGTACAGGTATACACGTGCTGAAATCGAGTTTCTTGCAGTTCCACACAATGTGTAATGGTGTTGACCATGTAAATGCTTTGGCATAAAAGGTAGAGCATTCATGTGCAACTTTGTTTTGTCCTTTTTATAGGAAGTGCATAACAGATGTTTATTTGATAATAATTGAACATGAGCTGCTCATGTGTGGGTTGACTAAATTGTTTTTAGTACCTGGCATGTAAATCTCTGCATTCTGATTGAACTCGCTTACCTTATTCCATTCTATGGTGACAATTGTATAATTTGATTTCAGTGGTTGTGTAATTGTATTGTTGGGTCGATCCTTGGAGCATGAACTCCTCGAACCAACAACTCGAAAGGTACTCGGTTAGAGCACAAGAGCGCATGCTTCCGCCGCGCAATGCCTGATCCAGTAGAACATAGTGGCGGCAAGAATTTTTTGCAATATGCTGTGTATCGGTTTTGGGCCCGATCTCTCAATGGTGAAGAATCACTTTAAAAATTAAAAAATTCTCGTAGATCCGTATCTTCACCAAAATCGAATCAGTTCGTCCTTGTCACACACCCAACCTGCCCACCAAATTTCTCCCGAATCTGTCCATAACTTTTTGAGATATCCTGCACACAAACAAACAGACAGACAGGGCTGAAAAGATAACCTCCCTCCACCTTCGGTGGTGGAGGTAATAGCGTTGTGTTCCTTTCTGAGCTCAAGTTGTTGTGGGTCACAGTTCAAGGTCATGACTGGTGAGGTTTGTGACTCCGTGGGAGGTTTGTGAGTGGCCCGTAATGGGGATTGTTTTTTTTTTTCCTTGTTTGTGGGTATTGGTGGCCACTGCTTTTGGTTTGGCCTTGAATTTTATTATTTTATTTTATTTTTATTCTATCATTATTATTATTTCTGTGTATTATTAGTATTAAGATTATTTATTTATTTATTTATTCATTTAAACCTATCGATGCTGCCATGAGTGGGCGCTGCTGCTCTGGTTGCTGGAGTTGCTCGTTTGAAGCTCGATCTTGCGGACCTAGAGGAATCGTCTCATGCTGCGGCAGCCATTGTGTTTGGAGCTGTGGGGTGTGAGGGAAGAATTGACGGCTTGATGAGGATAGGAAAAACGAAGCTGAAGGACAAATGGCAGATGCAGAGAGGGTGAGAAATGTACATCATCCTGTTGTTTCGGAGCGGGGGAGGCGGTGGGTATGTTTGTAATTTAGGATTGATTGGGGGTGTAAAGAATGGAGGTACTGCAGAAGAGTAATGATGGAGTGTGGGTTGTATGGGTGGGAAGTGTAAGTTGTATAAAATGGGTGTTGTAGCAGTTTGTTATGGAGAGTAAGGGGTGCATGGAGACTGTTAAATCAGATCTGTGTGGAGGAAATGGGGGAAGGGGGGATTTATGCTTTGTAAGAATCGTGTTTTTCTGAAGGTGCTGATTCTGGATGAGGTGTGTTGAGGTGTAAGGTCGAGCACCGAGTTTGATGGAACAGCTGTGTGGATGCTCTCCTTGGTACTGAATTTCATATTGGCATTATCTTACAGCGGCGGTCTGGTGTGTTTGGCTGTCTTGGATAGGCAGTGTAAGTGGATAATTTGAGGAGCAGATGATGTCTGGATTAATCAACTGTTATTTAGGAATTGAAAGAATTGTTACAGTTCAAGACAGAGGGAAGGCGGTGAGACGAGAATTATGGAGGCTGTTGTGGAATCGTGGGTGATGTCAAATGGTAGGTATTTGGGGGAGGAAGTGAGTACAGTATAATGGGAATGGGAGTGGTTAGGGATGACAGTGAAGCAGCGGGTTGCTGAGGAGGAAGGATTGGTGAAGTAGAAGTGAAGATCCTCTTGGGTTCTGAGGGTAAGGTAAGATTGTTACTTTTTGCCTGCTTACCTGTGGACACAGTCACCTGTTTAATTTTTTTTTTTTTTGTACGATGCTTCCAGTGCACTATACTCACATGGTGTCTGGACTTAGCTTGGTGTTTACATTAAGGTTTATGGTGTTGGGAGTAGGAGTGGGGTGAGTGAAGAATCCTGCTCGCTACATCTGAATGTTTTTGTTCAGGATCTAACGATGCATGAGGGTGAAATAGTCAGATTGAACTTGTGCGGTGTTTGTGTGTGTACCCTTTGTAAAGCTTTATTTCACATTCCATATTGTTACCTCTGCCACTGAAGGTGAAGGAGGTTAGGTTTTATCCCCGTCTGTCTGTCTTTGTTTGTTTGTTTGTTTGTTTGTGTGCAGGATATCTCAAAAAGTTGTTGACGGATTTGGAGGAAATTTGGTGGGCAGGTCGGGTGTATGACAAGGACGAACTGATTCGATTTTAGTGAAGATCGGAATCCGGATTCGGATCCGGATACGAGATTTGATTAATTTTTTAAGTGATTCTTCACCATTGAGAGATAGGGCTGAAAACAATATATTTATTGGGCCTGACGTGTTCTATTGGACCAGGCATTGCGTGGTGAAGGTATGCGCTCTACCAAGTGCCCTTGTTGTGTTGTTATTGTTTTTAGTATATTTATATGTCAACATTTAAAGTCAGTTTGTGAGAATGGTGTTAACTTTTTCTTCATCTCATTTGTAGTCAATTTATATGACTTGTTGCATCACCAACTCCAAGAGTCGATGCAACAGGCAGATTCTGCACAAGCAAATTGATGGGTGAGCTCGATGCTTCGCACCTCGGGGCCAAATGGGTTCTGACGGCAATGAGCCGTCTGTTGAAGGAGTGAAATTGTTTGGTTGGAGTGAAGCACAAACTGGCATTCGAGGCACAACGGTATGAAACTGTCCCGCCCCCGTTTGGCCGCCAAGATAGAGGGAGGGAGGGAGGGACAAAGACGAACGAAGAGGGAGAAGAGTGCGGGACGCAAGCGCGTTGCACCCGTTCTGCCTGTATTAGTGTTGCTGCGCATTCCGGGCCAGCATCGCGTGCGACATTCGTCGATCTCAGATGAGGTGAGATCGAAGAAGATCTCGGGCACAGGGAACAAATAGCTTTGTCGGCCATCAGTCGTCACAGTCCAGTGAGCGTCATCACCACCTCCCGTCTCTGAAGCTTTCATGAGATGCCCAGTTGGTGAGGATTGTGTGAATCAATCACTTTGATGGCTGGGACCAGAGACTGGTGGAAAAGGAAGAATTAGCGATTAGAAGTGAAGGGAAGCAAGTGTAGTGAAATTCTTTGGATGTTGATATCTGCAAGCTTTTTTTTGTTCTCAAAATGGAGCTCAAATAGAACCCCAAGAGAGGATTCCTACGTTAACGGCTGTGCACCATGTGAGGAACGTTAATCTCCGGCTTCCGTGTCATCTGCTGCCGATGGTGGTAATTTTTCTTCTTCTCCTCTTCTTTTTGAGGTGGTAATTAGCCTCATGGTGATGCATGTAGTGGCTGACGTCCAAACTGATAAACTGCCAGTTATCGACAAAAGATGAATTGGTGCTTTTCCCACTTCGACCATCAATTTTGGCATTCGTGATTGGGTCCAAGATGCTGTTGTTATCGTGCCAGCACAAACATGTTGTCTTTGAGGCTCGTGTGATAGTTTTGGGTTTGACATTCAGGTCTCGCTAGCAGCCATATCCTTCAAGCACGATTGAAATTTCTTTTTCTCATTTCCTTTGTTTCCGTCTTCCAAGTCTCTCCTGCAAATTAGACGTGAGCCACGTGCCAGAGCGTTTATGTTGAAAAATTGGGCAACCATTGGAATTGGTACTATTGTGCAGCTGCTTTCACAGAAGTACTCGTCCCTGGCATTTGCACACTTGCGTGTTCGGAAACATTAAAGGACTTCATATTGCTCATCTTCCCAAATGTAAATGGTGAAAACTTCTGCTTCCTTGCCTACGTGCTGCTCCGGATGGTTGCTACCTCATGTGGCTTTTGAAGATTCCCTGGCTTGTTGATTGTCCCAAAACCTAAATTTCATCTCTGCCACAACCTTTGCCACGTTATCCCCATTTTCTCTCGTATTTTATTATTTCTACTTTATCTTACTCCATCCTATGCTATGGCATCATACATGTATCGCCCCGATTACTGCTGTGGGAACCCCGAATGCTGTGATGCTGCAGCCGTGTATTCTGGAGATCTTCGGTATGCACCGGCACCCATCGCCGCTGTTTCACAGCGCCAATCCGGTAGATGCCTCGGTGCCGATCCCAGTTTGCCACCGCCGCCACCACCTAAGACTGGCGGGAGCTACGGATCGTCTACTCTGCCGTCCGCTGTGAACTGGCGAGGCTCTGCTTCGGGCGCAGGAGGTCGCGTTCCTTGTGCCGGAGGCAGTGCACAGCCCAGCAGACAGAGTCCAAGCAGTGCTCTTCCATGTGGCCTAACTCCATTGGCAAAGAATTGGTGGGCAGATGGCACTGGAGGCTGGAGAATGTACAGTTCTGAGCAGGTACTTTATCCTTATGGTGCATTTTGCCTTTTGGTAACCTTTGGGTTGGTGTGTGTTAGCTCAGTGCATCAGTGTTTCTCCTGACCTTTGTCCTAATTTTGATTTTGGACGATGTCTTGAAATGTACTTCATTTGTCGGGTCATACGGTCATGTTGATGGATAAATAAATATATAAGTTTGTATGCACATGTCCACCAACTTGAAGGTCCATTGATTGAACTTTATCCATAACAAAGTTGAGGTTTATTCAAGTGGGAGATAGTCTTCTGTCAGTGCAAAGCTTACAGACTGCCAATTGGATTGAATAGATAATCCATTGAATAACTTAAATATGTTGGTGAAGGAAGAATTAATTGGTTGTGAAACAGTTTGGATCATCTGAATGTGGAGTTTCTAAGAGGTGGAACGACTGGATAGATATTTAAACCCTCGGTTGAAAGGGATGAGAGATTTAGGCCCATTAATGTGCTAACACCAACGTGTGAGAAATGTTTGTGGTTTGTAAGGAGATGTACCTTGTTTGGACAGACATACACGTGACGAACAAACAACTCTTGGGTGTGTTTCTCCCTCCTCCCTTCCTCATACCCCTTACCCCCCACCCCCCTAGTCATGCTATTAGCTGTAGTGGTTATCGAAACGTAATTGGCTTTTGCATGTGACTTTGAAAATGCCACAGTGGGCCTAGTTTTGTGAGGTAAAGGCGACACTAAATGAGAAATGAGTGAGCACCTGCAGACATTCTTCAAACTGCTATGACCTTTGTGAGATGTGTAACGTCATTTGTCCTTTGGTTCCGCAACACGAGTGTGATGTGGAGATTGATCGTCCTTGCGTCTCGGTGTACATTCAAACCGAGCTGCTCCATAACTGGTGCAGGACCGTTTCTTTCTGCGAATGATATCGTTACATTTTCATGCGACATACATTCGGCATGGCACCGTTTTGGAAATCGGTGCAAATTCCCGTCCATCGTCGGGTCTGCGCCTCGCCCCATCCGGCCGTCTGGTGGCAGGACTGCCCCTCACCTCGCCCCCCCTGCATCGGGAATGACTGATTGTGTTACTGCGGTTCTCATCCACCCTCGGTTGATATTCTGTCGCAGCACTGCTTTCTGCATCGGTGCTTGCGTAGCACTTTTACACCTTTGTCTTCCACACCAAGCCTCACTGTCAGCCTTTGGCCTTGAGTATGGCTCTGCAGCCCCTCGAGCTCCCCACGGCCTCATTGGCAGTGCGGTCTCGTGTGCTGACCTCCGTCGGATTGACCCGCCTCTGGAGGGCACGATGGTTTCACGTGTTTGTACCCGTGATGTGCAAGTCCGAACACATTACTGATGTAATTCACATCCATGCACTGTGATAATTACCACATGATTATTAGACTCGCTATTCAGTTCAGCCACATTGAGGCTAAGTTGTAGTTTTGGATGTAATTTTTTTAAAGCTTTTGACCCTTGTGAAAATGAACCCATCATGAGACGGGACTTTTGGAAATGATGTTCATGGCATTTCACTATAACGGTGTCCTGAAAGATCCATTGTTTTTATTGTGTGTTAAAGGCCATCAAACTCCTGCTCCTTTCATTTCCAATCACCTGTTAATATCTCGTGTCTCACTCATACCAGCTTCCTGTCACTGGAAGATGTGACGATGCTGTGACGTCACATTGCATGCTATTGTGCTGTTCTCCCGAGCTATTGCTGAGGAAGGTCGAGGATAGTTTTGAAAAATGAACTTCAACAAACCACTGCTTGTGGCTTTGAGTGATGTTGAGTCTCCAAAATCCACATCTTTATAACCTCATGACTTATTATTGTGAAGGTTTTACACTTTCTCCGAGATCTCTTTGTGAGCCCGTGTCATTGTTAATCCACAGATGTCCAGTCGTATCAGGTGGAAGATAATTGCTTTCTTCCTTTTCAACACCTCGTCATTGTTTTCAACACGACAGACATTGCTACAGTAAGAAGGGGCCTTGCTTGTGCAGCATGAACCTGCTTGCGCTAAATGTTCAAATGAAGGATGAGATTTTTTTTAACGCGATATGTTGCTCGAAGAAGGCCTCTCTGCTTTCTGCTGTGCTGATTGCCATCTTTGTCACTTGGTTCTGTTTGTCACCGTCTTCGTATATGATTGGGTGGATACAAAGCCATTGTCAGCGTGAATTGGAACGCTTGTGGCATCAAGCGGAAGGAAATTGATTACAATGCTTCATTCACTTCATCTTTCCAGGTAATGTGTCCGTCACTCTATATTTCGACCTGTGTGTGTGTGTGTGTGTGTGTGTGTGTGTGTGTGTGTGTGTGTGTGTGTGTGTGTGTGTGTGTGTGTGTGTGTGTGTGTGTGTGTGTGTGTGTGTGTGTGTGACATCATTCAACATGGTGGCCCACAGAATGGTGTCTTTTATTTTCTTGTTTTTACAGGCAGGTAATCAGTGATTGTTATGAGCTGCCAGGGTGACATAGAGTTATGCATGCTCGCATTTGAGCCGTCTGGTCTGGGTTCAATTCCCAACCCGGCTCTAAACTCGTTCCAGTGTCA
>NC_140974.1:27664012-27666512 GCF_056783735.1 Eptatretus burgeri | reverse complement strand
AATTGATTAACTTTTGTTGAAAGAATTTACATGTAAGCTGAATAAACACAAATTTAATGTATTAAGGTGAGCAGGGAGAGCGGAACATAAGGAAGGGGGAGTGGTGGGGGGAGGAAGAGGAGAGGGAGTGAGTGTGATGGGGGTCGGGATGAGTGAGTGCCTTGAGAGTAGGATTGAAGAATCAAGTGTGGAGGGAGAGCCAAGGGGTGGGCGGGGGGATTGGGTGGGGAGGTGGGAGCGAGTGGAGATGGAGCAGTGTGTGTGTCTGCGCACACACATTGTGGTTGGCTTGGCTAGTGTAGTGGATCCAGTACGTCAGGCCTTTCAGCGCTGCAAATTGATGACCAGAATGTTTCAAACTGATCAAGATGGTACTAGCTTTGCCAGATGGACAGTGGTTCAGAAGTGAGTTCGTTTGGATGTGTGATGAATTGGGTGGAGAGGGGAAGGGAGGATTCAAGGTAGTGGAGATGATGCAGATTAGGAGGTTGGATGTGCGTTTGTGCATGCGCTCACGCGCACGGAGACGAAATGGAAAGGACACGTGGTGAGGAGGTTGGTAGAAGGATGCATGCTGTTGCACGCGGGTAAGAATTGAAGACTAATGGAATGGGAATAATAGTATCGGAAGAGGTCAGCATGGAGGTGTTCAGAGTCAAAAGAGGGGAGGGACTGAAAGTTATGGCATGGATGGTGGTACAGAGACAAATGGTTTGTGTTATGTCGGTATATGGGACACAAACTGCGGAAGGAATGGGGTGGAGAAGCAGCAATTCAGAGACGCACTGGAGAGGATGATGCGAATATTTGAGCTGGATGTGATGCTATGCATTCCACGGGACTTTAATATGTATGTGGTAGTGGCATAGCTGGGTAAAGAGAATGTGTTGGTAAATTTGGTTGTGGAATGAGGAATAGAGAGTGTCAGGAGCTGGTGGCAAGAAATGGGATGCCCATAGATGGTTCATTCTTTCTTTAGCGGGAAAGCCACAAGATTACCTCTCGGAGTGGACATCATAGAACAGAACTGGATTTGGTGGTGGTAAGGAAGCGACAGTTGTGGAGGGTTAAGGATTGCATGACAGTGGTGGAAGAGCATGTTACCACCCATCACAAGCCTGTGGTGTTTGTGATACGGATGGAGAAAAAGGAGGGATGTTAACTGCAGGGATCGGCAAATTATTATGTCGGGAAGTGTAGGGGAAATGTGGTCATTGAGTATAAGGAGAGAATGAAGGCTGGATGTGATCAATTTAGCAAAGTAGCAGTAGGTTTGGAGGAGGAGTGGAAGAAGTACGGAGAGGCATTTAGGGGAATTGCAGAAGTTTTGTGTGGAAGGAACTTCAGGAAAGTGTGCATCGTCGAGGGGTAGAAACCAGGTATGGTGGACGGGTGAGGTAGTGAAAGCAGTTGGTGAAAAGAAGGTTTAGAAGAGAATCGAGAAGATCAAGGACAGGGGGAGGCAGCTGGATGCGGGGTTGCTACTACTGTGTGGGCAGAATAAGAAAGCAGCAAGCAGAGCTGTCGATAAGGTGAGGAATAATATTGAAGGTGTGGGAATAATATTTCAAAGATCTGTTGAACCAGGAAGGAAGCAACGGTGAGCTGGAGCTACCTTGTCATGTCAAAGGCAAAGTGGAGTTGGTGGAGATCACAGAGCAGGAAGTGCAATAGCATTAAAGAGTATGAAGAGTCAGTTGGACAAAGAGACTGTTGAATGTACATTTGTACAAGTGTCCAATTCCGGAGGAGTGGAAGACATGGTTAATTGTGCCGATATGAAAGATGCAGAGCAATGTTAAAGATCTGGGCAAGTGCGGGGGCATTACACTATCAAGTCGTGCAATGAAGGTGTTTGAGAGGAAGAGTGTGGAGATGGAAATCTGAGAAGAGCAGCAGGGGTTAATAAAGGGTAGGGGGATGACGCATGTAATGTTCACACTGAGTCAGCTGGTGGAGAAGAGGTTGGAGGTGCAAGGTGAGATGGCATTGGGATTTGTGGACCTGGAGAAGGCCTATGACATTATCCCGAGAAAGATGGTGATGGTGACACTGAGATGTATGGGAGTGCTGGCAGCAGAAGTGAAGTTGGTGAATGGGGTGTACAAGGGAAGGAAGGGAAGAGTCTTGGTTTGTCCTGGGATGTCTGAGGAGCTCAGCATGAGGCAGGGAAGCTCTCACTCGTGTTTTTCATGGTGATGGAGCTGGAAAGCATGAAGGTGAGCTTGAGGGGTAGTATGGTGTGGATACTGTATGTGGGAGATGCAAGAAGTACTGTGGGAGTGGAAGGAAGGATGCATTTGGGAGCATTGGATGAAGATGAGTGTGGAGAATACTGAGGTGATGTGGGTCGGGCAGCAGATAAATGAAATTAATATCACGTTAGAGGGGAAGGAGATCAGGCAGGAAAGAGGTTTGAGTATCTAGGAGGCACAGTGACCAAGGATGGTAAGTCTGAGGCAAAGGTGCGGAGGAGGATTCAGGTGGGTGTGAATGCATG
>NC_140974.1:27561512-27656512 GCF_056783735.1 Eptatretus burgeri | reverse complement strand
TTGTATGCCACCGATAGGCCGGATCTGCATCCAAACCTCAACCAAAATCTAATCGGCCTTTTCTTGTAACCTACCCAACTCATCAACCAAGTTTCGTCATAATCCGTCCACAACTTTTTTGAGATATCATCCTATATATTGTTTTTGGCCCCATTTTTCAATGGTGAAGAATCGCTTCAAAAATTAAGAAATGTCATCTCCCTATCCAGATCCTCACCAAACTAATCAGTTCGTCCTTGTCACACACCCAACCTGTCCACCAAATTTCGTCCGAATCCCTCCATAACTTTTTTGAGATATCATGCTCAGAGACAAACACAGGCAGACAGACAGGAGTGAAAACATGGCCGCCATCCACCTTCGGTGGTGGTGGTAATGATAAACGAAGAAATATAAAGTATATGGAAGGCGTACACAAACAACGACGACGACTACTTGTTTTAAAAGATCCTTCGTTTTCATTGTACATTGTGATTGCGACTGGTTCACTTCATTGTGCTTCGTGATTGCGACTCTCACTTCTTTAATTTAAATGTTGTTTCTCCAGCCTGGATTGCACACCGACATCACTGTTCAAAATGCTTCACCATCCAACAATATGGAGTATTGCTTCCAACCAATGACTTTGCACACGGTCAACTATATGTCGGGTTGGAGGTCCATAAGGTCTTTGTATAGTTGCAGAACAGTCACAATTTCACAATTGGGTTCTCCATCAGTTTGCAGTTCCCCTGGAGGCCAACCTTCCTACGTGGTCAGTTCAAGAAAGCTCAAAGCTGATAGTGAGGACGAAGTTCAAGAGACTGAACCTCTTCCAGCGGATGACCAAGGAAATAGGTGGGTTCACTTCAATCATTCCAGAGTGATAGGGTGAGAATGTTTGATTTTCCATGATTGCAGGACATGCTACTTTTATCAGACCAGTATCGTTTCCAAATTCACAGAAAGACTCAACTGCTGTCTGTCCAGCAGAGGGATGGAATGCTGTCTGTAAAAAAGGAAGAGAGGGGTCCCCCCCCACCCCTTTCGAGCATTGGATAGGTTATTGACATAGATACAAAACCAGACTGGGCCCAAAGCACTGCTTTGGGGAACTTCTCACACAAGACGATCTCGTATTCTCCAAAAGAGACACCATGCTGTTTTTATCTTGCCACAGCAGATACTTTTGATGCCATCCGACAAAAATGGTATTGAATCGTGAGAACATTTCGGCTAATCTGGAGCTTTACCAGCCAGCATTGTTTGGTCATTTTGTGATGTCATCACCTCTGCCCAATTATCTAAATAAATGTTGAAATTTGTTTCTTTGCTATGCAAAGTCCTGCCTCAAATAATTTTTGGCTTCCACTATCAACAAGCTCGAATGAGCTAAGATCCTCATCCTCTTAATGATGACGTCATAAAAACGAATATGATGTCATTGTGATGTATCAGGTTTGTGATAAATTATCTGTGCTAATGCCCGGCTTGATTCCAGTAAACAAAATTCAAACAGCTTGTCTCGTTTCGGAGATAATGGTATAGGCGATTTCCATTAGCGGCGGTATTATGACGTCAACTTTTTTTTTTTAGGAAGAATTTCCAAAATCGGAGATGGTTACTGCCTGCGCGTGGGCTTGCTGCATATACATGGCAAGTTTCACAAAGTTTCGATGAAAACTGTAGGCTGTGAAACTAATGAAACAAAAAACAAAAGTCAAAAAATAGGAATGACGTCATAAAAATTGATATGACGTCATAGTGATGTATCATATGTGCGGTAATTCATCTCTGCTAATGCCCTGTTCGATTCCCGCAAACAGAATTGAAAAAGCTTGCCTAATTTCGGAGATAATTTTTAGGCGATTTCCATAAGCGGAGATATTTTGACGTCATAACTTTTTTTCAAGGAGGAATTTTCAAAATCGGAGATGGTTACTGTCTGCGCAGGGAATTTTTACATATATATGCCAAGTTTCAGGAAGTTTCGATGAAAACTGTAGGTGGTGAAACGAACTAGTTTCGGAGATAATGGTATAGGTGATTAACATTAGTGGCGATATGACATTAACTTTTTTTTCTCGGACGAATTTCCAAAATCTGAGAAGGTTACTGCCTGTGCGTGGGCTTTCTGCATATACATGGCAAGTTTCAAGAACATCCGATGAAAACTCTGCGTTGTGAAACAAAAAATGTCAAAAAAAGGAATGACGTCATAAAAATTGATATGACGTCATAGTGATGTATCATATGTGCAGTAATTCATCTCTGCTAATGCCCTGTTCGATTCCCTCAAACAGAATTCAAAAAACTTGCCTCGTTTCGGAGATAATTTTTTCGGCGATTTCCATTAGCGGAGATATTTTGACGTCATAACTTTTTTTTCTCGGAGGAATTTTCAAATCGGAGATGGTTACTGTCTGCGCAGGGTATTTTTACATATATACGCCAAGTTTCAGTAAGTTTCTATGAAAACTGTCAGCTGTGAAACAAAAAAGTCCAGAAGAACAACAACGTGAGTAAGACTTAGAGATCCTCCAAGAGGATCTAAAAATGTTGGTGTTCTCTTTGAGGCCTGCACATTCATAAACACGGGCAGTGGCGGTTTCCTTAGTACCGGGCGTAGTGGCGTGCGCCTGTAATCCGGCTACTCGGAGGCTTGGGTTGGAGGATCGCTTGAGGATGGGAGCTCTGCCTTGGGCTGCGCTATGAGAGGGTGTAGGGCAGCCCGGAATCATGGCGAAAGCCAATCCTTATCCCTGTGTCGTAAGAGGCGACCAGGGTTGCGTCAGGAAGGGCATCCGGCGTAAAACCTGTGCCAAAATCGGTATGCGGATCATAACGAATGATCTGCTGTGGCGACCCCTTACGGGAGCAGCCGAAAGAAGAACAGTGGCGGTTTCCTTAATTTATGATTTATTTCCTTGCTTATGTTAAACACATAAATAAGATCTTGGACAAATGAAGCAGCTATGTTTTGTCATTTTAATCAACTCTCCCCCACCCCCCAAGTCTGCTACATTTTAGAAACAGATCTTGGTGCATGTGCGGCAAGATTATTTTCAACATCCTTATTTTCATTTCACAACTTTTTGGTGAACAGGAGTCACAATTCAAGGCAGTTGTGTTAAGTATTTTCTGTGATATGATTATGAACAGATATTTTCTGTGCATAAATGACAATTGACCCGCATTCCATGGGTTTGACCCACTTTGTTTCTGAAAACCCTCAGACCCGTTTTCGTGTCCTCAAAACGCGTATTGGATGGAAAGTATGATCAATTTTAATAATGCAGTGTTTCACTTTCATTTCACTTGCAAGGATTGCCACACAGACTGATAGACCCACAGCAACCTGTATTCGATATGCAAGGTATCACTCTCGTCTAGTGTCTTGTCTTACGGCTGTGTGAGGTCATGAGCTTTCTCTCACTGAAGGTCACATCGACATCGTCCAGGATTCCGCACACAGTATCACTTCACTTCTGATCACATCGACCATATTGCCATCACCATGAGTCGATCGATCTGTGCTTTCCAATTCACTCTTCCACTTAGTGATATTTATCAGTACTGTACTTTCGAGTATTTTAAATGGAAGGATTTGATTTGATTTGGATTGTTTTCATTCGTCCAAGTGTTCACAAATTACCAAATTCAAACCGTTACAAAAAAAAATAATGAAATGGGATACATGATACAATTTTATTACAAAGACCTTCAGAGCTCCAGGCTTTAGCACAGTGCAGTATCCCATCCCATTTCATTGGCTGGAGGGCAGTCTCCCATTTCATTAATGTTTATTTCAGTTTTAATTTGGAGTGGTAGTTTGAGTCATGCGATATTGTTTATGTTGTTGTTTTGTATGCAGCCTGTGCCTGCTAGTTGCATCATTTTCTGGAAGTGCAATTGTGCTACTGATGCAATGCTTTTTTTCTTTTTTTTCTTCTTTTTTTTACTTTTTTTTTTCTTCTTTTTTTTCCTTTTTTTTCTTCTTTTTTTTCTTCTTTTTTTTTTCTTCTCTTTTTTTTTGTATTCACTGTCGAGGCTGTATGGGAGCTAACACACAGAAATGCACAAGGGGAGTAGGAGACAAGAGGGGGGAAAAAACATTGGAGAACAGAGTAATGAGTAGATCTGTGGAAGGGATAGGGATGGTGTTGGGTACCAGTCAGCGAGAATTTTTAAAGTGATTCTTCAACATTGAGAGATGAGGCGGAAAGTGACATGTAACACGATATCTCAAAAAGTTGTGGATGAGTTTGTTTGTTAATTTGAATTTTTTTTTATTTTTTTGTCTCGGCTCGTGGAAAATTTTAGGACATAGTCTAGGCTCGTGAAAAAGCAGGATGACAAACTGTATCAAAAGCACAATACATGTCCAGAGACAACCCTTATCTCATGTCTGATATTGAAGGCCTCTATCCATTGTTGGGTGAGTCGAAGCAGCATGTCCAAGGTGGAGTGACCTTGTCTTAAACCAAATTGGTGAACTTAGATTCGGTTGTTGGACAAAAGTAAATATTTCATTTCAACTGTGATGATGGATTCCATGACCTTGCTGATGATTGGAAGTAAGCTGATAGGTCTGTAGTTAAGGTGATCAGTTTTTGCCTCTTTTTTATGTAATGCAGTGATGTTGGCAGATTTCCAAGCATATGGAAGATGATGACACAGCACAAATAGCAGGCTGAAAAGGGTAGAGAGAGGATGTGCAAGAGCAGCAGAGCAGGTTTTTGGGACACGTAATCAGCTGATGCCACCCGGTCTAGTAGCAGAGTCGAGGGTTGAAAGAACCTCCTCCATCTTCTCAGGTGCAAAAGACGCAGTGTCTCGGAGAATTTGGGGATGACAGGGAAACCTAGGTACCAAGAGTTGAGGGGTTGAGGACAGAATTGTAAGCAAACACAGAATAGAGGCATTGAGCCTTATCATGAGATTACTTGTAACAAAACTTTGTAGATGAGTTGGGTCGGTGATGAGAACAAGCCGATTAGATTTTGGTTCAGGTCCATATGCAGATCCGGCCTATCAGTGGGATATAAAGCATAAACTGTTCAGCATGACACACTCTACCGAGTACTGTTCTAGTTAAGTTCTTGTGAATGAGTCCGAAGTGTTTGATTTGTGCTTCACTCTTCACTTTTTGAAGACATTCAAACACTGCTATCGATATCGACTGCATTACATGAGTTTTGTTATTAGCTTTGCTGTCTTAACACTGATATACGCCTTAACACGGACTTCACTGAAAACATGGTGTTGTTTTGTGCAAAATGAGAGCTGTGCATGTACAGATTGACTTGTGTTACCGCCATGTGATTCTGTTCCAATACTTGTGCTTTTGGCAAATTGTTGGCCATGCGGCACGTCGACATATCTTTTGGGCACTCGAGTCTTAAAACAAGTTGTTTGGTGTTTGTGGAACTTGTGAAGGTGTCGTCGTCTTTGTACGATTACAAGATCACCACTTTGGGCATTACCTGTGGTGCACCTTGCCATTGTGATTACAACCAGACAGTTCTCTATAATTAAAGCCAAATTCGTTTACAATTACTTTGTCCATGACAAGAATATTTTTCTCATATTTGTTAAATTCTCCTTCAGAATCCACAGTATCATCACCATCTGGAATCTAAATCCTCGAATATTAAGCCATCATTAACTTTTCACAAGTGCTGGTTTTTGTTGACATTTATTTCTCAATTGTCATGAATTTTAACCAGTTAACTCTTATTAAGACAAATGTACACATTATACGGTCCATTTCTCTTTTAATGTGGGTTTATTTGAACAGAATGTAGTTTGCTGCATTCACCTTTAGTGATCCAAATGTAGATTTTGGTTTGAAACATTTGACCTTCGTCGTATAGGCCTCATCCTCGTTATTATTCTTCTCTAGCAGGAACGTTGTTTGTCTGTTAATTCCTCTCAAACTCATGAATGGAATATCAAACACGACAATGTTGTTGTTCTTTTGCACCGATGACATTTCTCTTTTAACAAATGATACACCCTTTCCCTGCGGGAGCGACAGGAAGGGTCATGTTGTTATCCTCTCTGGGGTATATAGGTTATAGTAGATCTAGTCTCGGGTCAGTTCTTCTTTGGTGGACACAATAAGCAGAGCATGCCTCAAGGATGTTGGGATTCTTCCAGATTTCTTTCAGTTTAGTGTTGAACAGCAGTATATGCGACTGTTTAACCCTTTGAACCCGAGCAGCCAGTAAAAGGGCAGCTATTCAAACCTTCATATACCTGACTGGCCCGGTTTTTCTCCAGGGAACCCAGGGTGGGAGAGCCAAAAGTCCAAGGAGCTCAGGGTCCAAAGGGTTAAAAAGGTAACCATACGTGTTTGTGTTTTATATATTTTTTTGTTTTACTTCGATACGCCTCTTCTTCTTCCTCGTTTTCAAGCCCCACAAAACGCCACGATAAGCTATTTATACACGTTAACACGGTGGTGTTCAAGGAGTAAAAAACCCCATGGGGAGAGGGGGTATGTTATTAGAATTAATATTGTTTTGTAATAACATTAATATTATGCTATTATAATAAGTATTGTGATTACCTCCACCACCGAAGGTGAAGGATGTTTTGTTTTCACCCCTCTGTCTGTTTGTTGCTTGCTAAATTGAAGATTTTTCAAGTATCTTGGTGAGTCAATTTTGTTATTGTCTGTGTCTCTGTTTGTCTGTCTGTCTATCGCCTACAGATCACAGTTTTAAACCAAACTTCACGAAACTGCACCACGTGGTAGAGTTTGTCATAAGGAAGAAGCCTATTGTTTTTTAAGGTCAAAAGGTCGGTCAACAGGGGCCAACGGTCAACTTTGGAATTTCTAACCTCAAATTTCATCTGATTGAATTGAAATTTGAAGAGGATTTATACTTCAGGTCACTGAATTCAACCAACCAATTACTTTTGAGGTCAACATAGGCCAAAAAGGTCAACAGCTTTGGTGAGATTTCTAACCTCAATTTTCATTCGATTGACTTGAAATTTGAAGAGAATTTATATTTCAGGTCACTGAATTCAATCAACCAAATATTTTCGAGGTCAACATGGACCAAAAGGTCAACGTCAGGCAGTATTTCTAAAATTGGTCAATTTTCATCCGATCGACTTGAAATTTGAAGAGGATTTGCATATTTGGTCATTGAATTCAACAACCAATTATTTTTGGGGTTAAATTTGATTAGTGGATTTTGCAAGTTTCATGCTCTGCATAACGTTGTCTTCTTGTTTGTCTTCTTGTTTGTGTTTGTTTGTTTGTTGGTGTGCAGGATATCTCAAAAAGTTGTCGACGGATCCAGATGAAATTTGGTGGGCAGGTTCGGTGTTTGACAAGAACGAACTGATTAGATTTTGGTGAAGATCCGGATCCGCATCCGACTATGAGCATTTTTAAATGATTCTTCACCATTGAGAGATAGAACCAAAAACGATATATAGCACGATTTCTCAAAAAGTTGTGGATGGATTCGGATGAAACTTGGTGGACAGGTTGGGTATGTGACCACTAAGATTTTTTTATCTTGCCAAAACGAAGTTTTTGCAAGATATGTTAGTCAACTTGTATGTTTTTTTTTTTTGTTTGTTTGTTTGTTTGTTTGTCTGTAATCACGTATAAAAAATTCTGCAGAGCACAGTTATCATTGGAAATTTTTGTAACTTCGCATATCAGAGGCCTATAGAGGTCCCTTTCATTGCACAAAATTTTGAAGGTCAAGGTCAAAGGTCAAGGTCACTTTGTCGCAAATCAGGGGAGTCGACGAAACCCTTATTTTTTGAGTAATTTTGATCGGATCGTCTTCAAACTTCATGGGAATATAGTTCATGGTCTGGCGCTCAGCTGATTAATTTTTGGTGGCGATTTGCCTTGACCTTCATGGTTAGCGCCTGAGGTCAAACATATTTGACCCCAAGGTCAAATTTTCAAGTTTTAGGAACCATATCGTGTAGTACCTCAAATTGAACACCTCGATGAGTGCTTTCTAGATATGTCAAGCTTGAGACATTATGACGTCATTTGGTGACGTTTTGAGGCAAACGCATATTTTTCATGGTTACTTTGTAGAACGATTCTCATCGGAATCTCTCGTAGGCAGATATTCCTCAAGGAGTCGCTCCTGGTGGATAGCAGCTCTGTTCACCTCAGTGTGACCTTAAAGAAGTCACACGTGGTCACCTTTTGGCAAGATACGGGTCACCCTGTGGGTGACATTGGTTTATTTTTATTTTGGTGAGGATCCGAATCCGGATCTGGATATGAGAAGTGATTCTTCACCTTTGAGATGGGGCCAATCTGATATTTGGCATGTTTCAAAAATGTATTCAGCCCGACAAGCTCTCGTGGATCAGGCATTACATGGTGGAGGCATACATTCTACTGAGTACCCTTCTAGTGAGTTTTGTTATTAGCTTAGCTGTCTTAACACTGATATACACCTTAACATGGACTTCACTGAAGACAGAACACCCCCTTGGGTGTGAGGGGTTGGGGGTGGGGGGGGGGTAGGTAGTGACTGAATGTATCATGGTTAAAAAACAGACAGACAGACAGACTCAGACAGGCAGCAAATTCCATATTTTAGGATTGGAATCCTTTACTGAATGCCATGTTTTACTAACTTTTCATGTCATTAATTACAAGAGAGAATCTTGTTAATCAGCCTTTAGGATTAAATGAAACAAGGGAACCTGACTGTTGTACAGCTAATTTAAACAACAATAGCCATGTGAATGTAAAATTGGAGACCATATGATGAATAAAGTAATGGGAAGGTGGGGGTGCATTCTCAATCACATTTTTTGAATAATTAATCATTAAGAGTGGGAAAGGAATGTGTTATTTGCCTGACCAAATATTCCTATTAAATTATCAGGAGCTTAATGTAATAGGCAATGCATATAAACTTGCATTGCAGAGAAATATTCTCTTGTTTTATTTATTTTACCATTGTCATGATGTTTGTCTTGTACGTCCTTTTCTGTACTTCCGAGCTGTTTTGATTAGTCTGCACGACGATCACCATTGCCTGTGGCGGTCCCGGTCATCCATCGCCCATGGTGTTCGCCGTTTCCTTCACCACCCTGTGTTCTTGTTGTGGAAGGCACAAGTGTTTGAACACTACCTGCTAATCTTGTGCTTGTTTTATTGGTTTGTGTGTTTTCGGCTTACATTCCATGATTTTGTGGTTTCTGCTGACAGAGTACTATTTTGACTAATTAACTGTTTGCAGTGCAAGTAACGGCTCACAGCACCTGAGGCCTATACAGTTGTTTTGTAAAATGACTTGTAATATCTAACCTGTGAACTTGTTTCCAGCAGTCAAGTGAAGGATAGGTAATGTCAGTGGTTGGGCAGCCTGAAAGTTTTTACACGTTAGTGTTTATCATTGTGTCGCTGATATACGTGATATTTGTGAGTATCGTGATTCTTGTGATTTGATGACTATGGAGATCATCGATACTTTCTTTGTGTTTAATTGGAATCATCTGGTGGTGAAGTGTTGGTTTGAGACCAACTTACGATTAGTCTCCAAGCCTGCTCGGCTTGTGTGACCCAAGCACTCTTCTCATTGATTCGTGCTCCATTTCCCAAGGCCATCCGGCTCCCCGGATGATGTGACGACCTGTGACGAGTTTGTCCTTTACTCTTTGCGGTTGCAACTCGACGTCTGTTTTGAGAACATGTGAGCCATGGATTGGTTCAAAAGGTAACATTTTGTATCACAGCTTATTGTGCTGTATCCACAGGTACAAAACGTTCAATTATTGAAACGAGGCCCAGAGCAAGACATTTGGCTTTGCTAAATTACTGTGTGTGTGTGTGTGTGTGTGTGTGTGTGTGTGTGTGTGTGTGTGTGTGTGTGTGTGTGTGTGTGTGTGTGTGTGTGTGTGTGTGTGTGTGTGTGTGTGTGTGTGTTTTCTTGAAGAATTGGGCCCAGACGCTTCATTCCGCTGCTTCCCAGCACGACCACCATCACTGCGTGCCGAAGGAGACCAATTCTTTGTGCCCCAGTATGTAGCGTATCAGGCGGACTGTTCCTGCGCTTATCACCATGTCCTGTTGCCACAGTTGTTTCGCCAAATCGAAATAGTTTTCTTGTTTGACTGAAAGAGTGAGGACAACGAAAACGATTTTATTTTGTTGCACTTGATTGGTACTTGCAATATCAGGAGTTCTTTTTTTTCCAAAAGTTGGTGTTCTTGTGGAATAGTTTTAAATTTGAGCTTGATGGTCCAATGAACATGTAACCTGTCAAACTGATGGGTAGGTACTTGGGTAGAATGAACTCGGACAAGCAATTGAGCAAATTAATAAAAAGATAATTTCCCCATTTGTGAAGCCATTTTTGTCAGTCATCCCTGTGATGTTTTGTTCGTTCGTCCCTGCGATGTTTTGTTTGTCCCCATGATGTTTCCTCTGCTGTTAATTAATTATGTGAGGAATATATTGATATAATGGAGACATTATGACAGAACACAAGGCCAGTTCAACACCATTGTTGTTTAGAAATGATCATTTATTCACATTCATTATTTATTTGCCATGA
Organism: Eptatretus burgeri; assembly: GCF_056783735.1. Classification (NCBI taxonomy): domain Eukaryota; kingdom Metazoa; phylum Chordata; class Myxini; order Myxiniformes; family Myxinidae; genus Eptatretus; species Eptatretus burgeri. Next base: position 27,645,968 of record NC_140974.1, on the reverse strand, counting down.
TTCTTCCAATTTTTTGTTGTCTTTTTTAAATTTTTTTTTAACGTTTTTGTTTTTGAGTGTTTTTATCATTGTCATTTTCTCTCTGCATTTTAAAAAAAATTTTGAATGTCAAAATTTTGGGACAAATGAAATGCAGCTGCCTTTAATTTGTCCCAAAACATCCCAAAAAAATTTTGTATGGAAAATGAAATGCTTGAAAGATTTTTAGCTGCAATACTTTTTGGAATTCTCAAATCTCACAAAATGCTCAGCTTTGGCCTTGTGCATGCAGGGAACATGGCAAATTCAGTCAAAACCATTTCTCTCAAATTTCATGCAGATTCACCATTGCCTCACCTTGTGTTTTATTATTTATTTCTCTCCCAATTCCCTCCCCATTTCATCTCCCGAAACTTCCAGCCTGACGCCACCCCCTCATCCCTCGATGTGTCTCCTGCCAGCAACCTTCCTGCTTCCCTGCCCTCCCCTCCTGAACTCACTCAGGTTTAGTAATGTTTGCATCCCTCTTGCTGCTTCTTTTTCTTTGCTTTGAAATCATGCATGAATTACTGCAACTTCATTTTGAAATATTTGCTTTTCCATTTTTCTGTTGTGCAACTACAATTCTAAGCAACCATTACCTTGACAGTGTATGTAGTATGCATTTTTGTGGTGAAGCCCGGTGTTGGCTTGATGGATAAGATGGCTGGCTTAAGGTATTTGGGTATTGAGTTCAACCCTCTTTTACATTGAATTAACACCAGGTGGGGTTGACTCAGCTTGTCATCCTTCTGAGGTCAGTGAAATAAGTACCAGTGCACTGGTACTAGAGGGCACTGCGTTAGCGACACAGCCGTGACCCCAGAAAAGGATGCAACCAGCAGCCCTTGCGACACACAATAAGCTCACTATTGTTACGGGTTTCACAGGTCCCGGTTGCAAAGGGGCTTTTCCTGGACCCACTTTCTGACCAATAACCCTAAAACAGACAATCTGCAAAGGCTTGTTTGTAGCAAGGTATTATGTACACATTTAGGACACGGGGGACCAAAAAATGAAAGTCATTGTATGATTAAGTTTTGCATATCATTTGTGAGCCAACATCATGGAGATTCAGGATCTATTTGGGCAGAGCTTAATTCTTCCTCTTTCTATTGCTCTGACAAGGTCAAAGTTGGTTTCTTAATTAATCTTAGGATTAAAAGTGCAGATTTCTTTAAAACGTGACATACTTCCTAACGACCTTTGATGTTCTGTATACTGAACACAAACTGGTCTTTGGTGTTGATTTTTATATCATAGGGTCATCTTGGTAAACTTATTCTATGGTTATAAAATCAAGCTTATAGCTACCAGTAATTTTGTAGCAGCTTGATAAATGCAATTTGTTACGTACTTCCTAACATTTTTGACCCAATCATGGAAGTGAACCTAAAAACTGGTATGTAGTAATGATCCATGTTGAAACTTGCCATTTTATATCATCACTTTATGCAGAAGTAAATTGCTATTTAAGATGTTCTATCAGATACATTTCAAATTTCTGGAATAAGATTTTGTAAGCTTTTTTATGACTGGGGGAAATTTTGCAAAATCTGAGATTTTACACATTTGTAGGTGCCAAGATATGCAGAAGGTCGAAGAAATGTACTGTTTCGAGGAATTGTTCTATTCTTATGTATGATGATATATATCAAACAAAAAATGCATTTTCAACCATTTTGGACAACATATACAATCATACATGTAACCCATTTCCAAAAAATGAGCTATAAAAATGGAAAAAATAGCCTGTGTTTGGATAAAAAAAACATGCTTTGTAAGCAACTATATCCATAGGACCCATAGTAAAGTATACATTTTCTGAAAGCACAGACACTTGGGCATTATACAACACCAGTATGTGCCCATAAAAAAAAAAAAAATATATTCAAACTGTGAGCAACAAACAACAACCACACAGGCTGTTTCTTCGCTCTTGCGTGCCCGTAAGTGCGTGGCCCTGAAGTTCGCATATTATTCGCAGTTACGATTATTCACAATTTGGTTTTAATAACCAATTATTCAATTAGCGCCAACGTATTTTACCTTTTCGCAATGTTGTGGCAAGGAAAAACAAAAAGAGAAGAGAGAAAAAAATTTACTTCCTGGTTCGGAGCATACCAGCACTCTGATGTTACCGAAATTTATGCACCGTCTAATATGAAAACGATCATAACTTGGGGCATTGTGTTTATCTATAAATGTGCATAAGAAATCGAGAAATTATTAGAATACACGAAGTCATCATTATCTGGAAGCCCATACGTTGTAACCCGTAATGAGGAACGCGGCTGAGCTTCCCTTCCCCGTCGGCCACGCCCACGCCCACGCAATAACGTGTCTTGTCATTGGTTTGGTAAATAAATGGCCATAACTTGGGAAGCACTTGTCCGATTAATATCAAACCTTGAAAAGGCACATCCTCAGGTCCCCAGCAATATACCTGGCAAGTTTCAATAAGATCGGACCAGTGGTTGTCGAGAAACAGTGGTCACAGACACACACACACACACACACACACACACACACACACACACACGATGGTGTATTTTTCGTACACTATGGTGTACGAGGTGCAGTGGAACACGAGAAGCAAGAGTGTTAGCAGCAACTCCGCTTTATTGCGCGTCCTGATGTACATTTCTGCCACCCCTAGTATACGAAAACCCAATCACGTGATACAGCACACTCCTCCCCTCATAGAATGACAAGTCAAATGATGAAAAGACAATCATAACATAACCAACCAAAACCAATCAATACTCATTATCCTCCAAGTACCGTGGCCGCACCCTGACCCGCCTCGGACGGGCAGCGCTGCCAGACAGCCCAGGCTCAGACGCCTCCCGGCTCGGTCGAGGTGACACCCTCGTCGGACTCGCGCCATCCGCAATAACAACCGCCCCCGGCCGACCAGCCTGCCCGACATCCCCGGGCAGGACTGAATCAGGTGAAGACCCCGTGGGCGTCGGCACATCCGGCCCTGGCGATACAACGTCTGGCCACGGTGACATTACAGGTGGGGGTCCCGCATAATTCGGCCCCGGGGGGTGTGGGGGAGTGACGCTGAACAGCGATCATGCATTTGGTCCACGTGCCGCTTCCACACCTCCCCACCATCAGTCCGCACCATGCAATTCGCCGGCCCCAGTACCACAGAGACCACAGCCGGCACCCATTTGGAACCGTGGAAATAATCGCTCACCATTACCCGCTGTCCCACATCGAAACCGCGCAGCAGCGTCGGACGTGACACCGCCCCACTCCCCGACCCTCCAGGTCGCAGCAAATCCAGTCTGGACCGCAACGCCCATCCATAGAGACGAATGGCAGGCGAATCACCCGTGACAGGATGAATCGCGTTTCTGTAATGGAGCAAAAAGACATCGACCACCGTCTGCACAGGTGCAACACCCCCCCCTGCGCAAAGCCCGTTTCAACATCTTAACCAACGACTCAGCTTGCCCATTCGTCTCAGGATGATACGGTGCGGACCTTAGATGTCGAATACCATTTTGACGCATAAACTCGTCAAATACACCTGCGATGAACTGCGGACCGTTATCAGAGACCAGGATCTCCGGTAATCCTTTATTAGCAAAGATCATCCGCAGTTTCTCGACTGTAATGTTTGCTGATGTATGCTGCATTACTACAACCTCCGGCCATTTAGAGAATGCATCGATCACAATCAAAAACATTTTGCCATTAACCGGCCCCGCAAAATCTACATGGACCCTCTGCCAGGCTCTGTCTGGGGTCGGCCATAACCCCGAGGCTCGACGCGGGTTATCAGCATAGGTTTGACACGTGGCGCAACGCTTAACCAACTGCTCAATGTCTTTGTCCAACCCCGGCCACCACAACAGGCTACGAGCAAGACTCTTGGTCTTCTCGACGCCAAGGTGACTGACATGCAGTTCTTCCAAACACCGCTGCCTGAACTTCGTTGGAATCACCGTCCTCATTCCCCACATTACGCACCGTTGGACCAACGACACCTCCGGTGCGCACGACATGAAAGGTTGAAATGCCGGTGTCGAAGGTAGATCACTCCAATTCCCCGTAGAAATCGCCTGGACGACACGGGCGAGCACCGGATCATGAGCCGATTCCACCGCGACCTGTCTGGCCGTGATCGGCCCGCTTTGGACCTGGCCCAGCGCGAACACATCGACCCGGTCGGCCGACTCAGACGCAGCTGGACCCTCCGCACACGGCAAGCGTGAGAGCCCGTCGCAGTTAGCACGCTTCTCGGTGCTTCGGAACTGAATATCATAATCGTAAGCAGCAAGAAACAGACACCACCGCTGTATTCACGCGGCCGCTACCACCGGTACCTCGCGTTCAGGTCTCAGGTTGAATTGAAGCGGTTTGTGATCCGTCTGCAAAGTGAAATGCCGCCCCAGCAGGTATTGATGAAACCTCCGCACACCCCAGACGAGGCTGAGAGCCTCGCGCTCGATCTGGGCATATTCCCGCTCTGCTGCGGACAGGGTCCGGGATGCAAAACAAACAGGCCGCTCAGAACCATCGTCCATCCTGTGGGAGAGCATTGCCCCGATGCCATATGCAGAGCTGTCGCATGCCAATAAGAGCGGACGCGCAGGCTCGTAGTGCACGAGGACCGTATCCTCTGTGAGCAGCCGCTTGACGCGGTCGAACGACGCTTGGTGTGCAGGCCCCCAGGCCCAGCGCTCGTCCTTCCTGAGCAACCGTGTTAACAACGCAAGTTGTGAGCTGAGCCCGCACACAAACCTTTGGTAATACTGGGCCATACCAATGACCGAGCGCAGCTGCGTCTTGTCACGAGGCGGTGGCATGTGTTGAATCGCCTCCACCTTCCGAGGACCTTTCAACAGCCCTCCGGCGTGATGATGTGCCCGAGGTATTCCAAGCGCTGCTTGAAGAACGCGCACTTGTCCCTGTTCAAGCGCAGGCCGCACGCTTCTGGCTTTGTCAGCACTTGGGGAATGTTCGCAAGGTGCTCGTCTGCCGTTTTCCACGCAATGAGCACATCGTCCAGGTAGGTCTGAGCAGGCAGGCCAATGCAAACCTGATCCATGGCTTTCTGCCACAAGGCTGGGGCCGAAGCAATCCCAAAACAGAGTTGGGTATATCGATAGAGCCCTTGACACGTGTTGATTGTCAAAAGCTCGCTACTCCCGGGATCCATTGCCAGGTGAAAATATGCATCACGCAGGTCTAGCTTCGTGAAGTATCGACTCCCCGCCAACCGCGCATATATTTCATCGATTGACGGCAATGGATATTGCTCCACGCTGAGCCCCGGGTTAACCGTGGATTTGAAGTCCCCGCACAATCGGACGTCTCCATTCCGTTTCAGCACCGTGACAACCGGGGTGGCCCAATCTGAGTACGACACCCGTTCGATCACTCCACAGGCCTCCAGCCTATCCAGTTCACCCTTGACCTTGTCCCGCAGGGCATACGGCACCGGTCGTGGTTTACAAAAACGAGGAACCACCCCCTCCTTCAGGAAGAGCTTTGCCTCCACGCCCTTGAGTTTCCCAATGTCGTCGCAAAACAAACCTTGATGTCTTTGAAGAATCTTCTCCAAATGATCCTCCCACCGGCTTGGCACGGGTTGCACAAGGTGAATTGCGGCCCAGTCTAGCCTGATGCGGGACAGCCAGTCTCGGCCGAGGAGAGACGGTCCCCTCCCCCGCACGACGTACAACGAAAGTGCGGCGACCTGGCCTTGGTACCGCACAGACACGTCTGCCATCCCGACTGGCGTTATCTTCTCGCGGGTGTATGTGAACAGCGTGAGGTTTGACCTGATAAGCTTCAGGCCGTTGAGTCTACGCGCGGTCTGTTCGCCGATGATCGAGACAGCCGCTCCCGTATCAACCTGAAACATGATCGGCGTTTTGTTCACTTCGATTTCCACCGTCATCGGGCGCGCCGCCGCCGGGCCGATTGAAAACAGGCTCAACAACGGCCGCCGGTTCCGCCCCGGGTCGCCGAGGTCGCCTCGCACATCGCCGTCCATGACCTTAACGGTGGCCGGCGCCCCACGGCACACATGCTTCAGATGACCCACCTTGTGACAATTTAAACACACGGTGCTTTTGTACGGGCACGCACGGCGCAGGTGTCGACCTCCGCATCCCAAACACGTCCGCGGGGTCACCTCACCGCACGTGCGGTCGCGCGGCTACGTCCGACCCGCACCGAAGGTCGTGCGCGCGCCCCGGGGTGCTTGCGACCCCGCATGGCCGGTGATGGCCCGCACATCCCCGCGAGTCTGCTCGACTGCTGTAGCCGTGCTGACCGCCGAGTCGAATGTAATGGCTTCACCCTTCAGCCGTAGAACCGCCGAAACCATCTTCGCATCTTGTAAACCAGCAATAAAACGATCTCCGAGCTGAGCTGGACGCTCCTCCACCGTGAACTTGCATGCCACGGAAGAATGCTTCACTCGCGCCACGAAATCAGCGACGCGCTCCTCTGCACCTTTCGAGAGGCGATCGAACTGGTATCGAGCGAGCTGTAATGACTTCTCCAGCGCCATGTGTGCTTTCATCTTCTGCACAATGTCCCGAAACGACAGCCCTTCATCACGGGGCTTGTCCGGCGCCACCAAATCACTCAGTAGTCGATAATGCTCTGTCGAAAGCGAAGCGAGCAAGATCGACTTCTGTTTGCTCTCGTCGACCACATCATTCGCGTGGAAATAGCATCCCAATTGCTCTGAAAACAATTCGGAGTCGTCTAGGACGAAAACGGGCACGTGTCCATTTTCAACCATCCTCGTCAGCCAACTATGGTGTACGAGGTGCAGTGGAACACGAGAAGCAAGAGTGTTAGCAGCAACTCCGCTTTATTGCGCGTCCTGATGTACATTTCTGCCACCCCTAGCGGGCGAGTCATGATATACGAAAACCCAATCACGTGATACAGCACAACACAGACATTGCTGGAATTATAGATAGATTAAGATTGTTTATCTCATTCAAACTGGGTTCAATTTCTAAGCGTTCTCCTCATTCAGGACCACAGTGTACACAATACCATGCTACAAGCCCAAAGAAATCTGCGGCACGACAGGTTGCTGAACAACCACGCATGCTGTCTGAGACTATTAATTGAGGTAGGGTCCTCACATCCAATTGCTGCATTACCTTCCCGGCAAATTAATTCCCAGACTGGGAACCGTTCTCTCAAGGCCACACAACTGTCAATCAAGAATGGTCGAGCGATACCATAAGTGGGACGTTAGCTAATCACTCACCATAACAAAACTGTGGGACAGAACTCTCATCCACTATTTACATACTCTGTCTAACCAATGGAGAAAAAGACAATTGTGCAGGTTGGAAACAGTTTATCAAAGATTTGGAAAAGGCATAGACATACAAGGTAAAACCAGGTATTTACAAAGCAAAAACAGTGTCACAAAGAAAGGTCTCAACACAAACACGTAAGCCCCTCATTCAGTCATCTTAAGAATCTACACACACAAGTGCTTCAAGCATTCTGAGAGGAGATAAGAATGATTAAACGATAAATGAAATTGGTGGGGGATAATGTCGACCCACACCTCACCCAGATGTGAGCCAGACTGTTCACATGGTAATGAACAGGGTGTGTGGTGCAGATGGAAGGTGTGATGGATGTGGGTGTACCCACGCTCTCTGTTGCTCCCACGCTCTCTGTTGCTCCCACGCTCTCTGTTGCTCCCACGCTCTCTGTTGCTCCCACGCTCTCTGTTGCTCCCACGCTCTCTGTTGCTCCCACGCTCTCTGTTGCTCCCACGCTCTCTGTTGCTCCCACGCTCTCTGTTGCTCCCACGCTCTCTGTTGCTCCCACGCTCCTGGTTGCTCCCACGCTCCTGGTTGCTCCCACGCTCTTGGTTGCTCCCACGCTCTTGGTTGCTCCCACGCTCTTGGTTGCTCCCACGCTCTTGGTTGCTCCCACGCTCTTGGTTGCTCCCACGCTCTTGGTTGCTCCCACGCTCTTGGTTGCTCCCACGCTCTCGGTTGCTCCCACGCTCTCGGTTGCTCCCACGCTCTCGGTTGCTCCCACGCTCTCTGTTGCTCCCACGCTCTCTGTTGCTCCCACGCTCTCTGTTGCTCCCACGCTCTCTGTTGCTCCCACGCTCTCTGTTGCTCCCACGCTCTCTGTTGCTCCCACGCTCTCTGTTGCTCCCACGCTCTCTGTTGCTCCCACGCTCTCTGTTGCTCCCACGCTCTCTGTTGCTCCCACGCTCTCGGTTGCTCCCACGCTCTCTGTTGCTCCCACGCTCTCTGTTGCTCCCACGCTCTCTGTTGCTCCCACGCTCTCTGTTGCTCCCACGCTCTCTGTTGCTCCCACGCTCTCTGTTGCTCCCACGCTCTCTGTTGCTCCCACGCTCTCTGTTGCTCCCACGCTCTCTGTTGCTCCCACGCTCTCTGTTGCTCCCACGCTCTCTGTTGCTCTCACGCTCTATGTTGCTCACACGCTCTCTGTTGCTCCCACGCTCTCGGTTGCTGCCACGGTCTCTGTTGCGCCCTCGCTCTCTGTTGCGCCCTCGCTCTCTGTTGCGCCCTCGCTCTCTGTTGCGCCCTCGCTCTCTGTCGCGCCCTCGCTCTCTGTCGCGCCCACGCTCTCTGTCGCTCCCACGCTCTCTGTCGCTCCCACGCTCTCTGTCGCTCCCACGCTCTCTGTCGCTCCCACGCTCTCTGTCGCTCCCACGCTCTCTGTCGCTCCCACGCTCTCTGTCGCTCCCACGCTCTCTGTCGCGCCCTTGCTCTCTGTTGCGCCCTCGCTCTCTGTTGCACCCTCGCTCTCTGTTGCACCCTCGCTCTCTGTTGCGCCCTCGCTCTCTGTTGCGCCCTCGCTCTCTGTTGCGCCCTCGCTCTCTGTTGCGCCCTCGCTCTCGGTCGCTCCCACGCTCTCTCTCGCTCTCACTCTATCTATCTATCCATCTATCTATCTCTCCATCTATCTATCTATCTATCTATCTATCTATCTATCTCTCTATCTGTCTCTCTATCTCTCTCTATCTCTCTCTATCTCTCTCTTGCTCTTGCTCTTGCTCTCTCTCTCTCTCTCTCTCTCTCTCTCTCTCTCTCTCTCTCTCTCTCTCTCTCTCTCTCTCTCTCTCTCTCTCTCTCTCTCTCTCTCTCTCTCTCTCTCTGTCTCTCTGTCTCTCTGTCTCTCTGTCTCTCTGTCTCTCTGTCTCTCTGTCTCTCTGTCTCTCTGTCTCTCTGTCTCTTTGTCTCTTTGTCTCTTTGTCTCTTTGTCTCTTTGTCTCTTTGTCTCTTTGTCTCTTTGTCTCTTTGTCTCTTTGTCTCTTTGTCTCTTTGTCTCTTTGTCTCTTTGTCTCTTTGTCTCTTTGTCTCTTTGTCTCACTCTCACTCTCACTCTCACTCTCACTCTCACTCTCACTCTCACTCTCACTCTCACTCTCACTCTCACTCTCACTCTCACTCTCACTCTCACTCTGTCTCTCACTCTGTCTCTCACTCTGTCTCTCACTCTGTCTCTCACTCTGTCTCTCACTCTGTCTCTCACTCTGTCTCTCACTCTGTCTCTCACTCTGTCTCTCACTCTGTCTCTCACTCTGTCTCTCACTCTCGCTCTCACTCTCGCTCTCACTCTGTCTCTCACTCTGTCTCTCACTCTGTCTCTCACTCTGTCTCTCACTCTGTCTCTCACTCTGTCTCTCACTCTGTCTCTCACTCTGTCTCTCACTCTGTCTCTGTCTCTGTCTCTCTCTGTCTCTGTCTCTCTCTGTCTCTGTCTCTCTCTGTCTCTGTCTCTCTCTGTCTCTGTCTCTCTCTGTCTCTGTCTCTCTCTGTCTCTGTCTCTCTCTGTCTCTGTCTCTCTCTGTCTCTGTCTCTCTCTGTCTCTGTCTCTCTCTGTCTCTGTCTCTCTCTGTCTCTGTCTCTCTCTGTCTCTGTCTCTCTCTGTCTCTGTCTCTCTCTGTCTCTGTCTCTCTCTGTCTCTGTCTCTCTCTGTCTCTGTCTCTCTCTGTCTCTGTCTCTCTCTGTCTCTGTCTCTCTCTGTCTCTGTCTCTCTCTGTCTCTGTCTCTCTCTGTCTCTGTCTCTCTCTGTCTCTGTCTCTCTCTGTCTCTGTCTCTCTCTGTCTCTGTCTCTCTCTGTCTCTGTCTCTCTCTGTCTCTGTCTCTCTCTGTCTCTGTCTCTCTCTGTCTCTGTCTCTCTCTGTCTCTGTCTCTCTCTGTCTCTGTCTCTCTCTGTCTCTGTCTCTCTCTGTCTCTGTCTCTCTCTGTCTCTGTCTCTCTCTGTCTCTGTCTCTCTCTGTCTCTGTCTCTCTCTGTCTCTGTCTCTCTCTGTCTCTGTCTCTCTCTGTCTCTGTCTCTCTCTGTCTCTGTCTCTCTCTGTCTCTGTCTCTCTCTGTCTCTGTCTCTCTCTGTCTCTGTCTCTCTCTGTCTCTGTCTCTCTCTGTCTCTGTCTCTCTCTGTCTCTGTCTCTCTCTGTCTCTGTCTCTCTCTGTCTCTGTCTCTCTCTGTCTCTGTCTCTCTCTGTCTCTGTCTCTCTCTGTCTCTGTCTCTCTCTGTCTCTGTCTCTCTCTGTCTCTGTCTCTCTCTGTCTCTCTCTGTCTCTCTCTGTCTCTCTCTGTCTCTCTCTGTCTCTCTCTGTCTCTCTCTGTCTCTCTCTGTCTCTCTCTGTCTCTCTCTGTCTCTCTCTCTCTCTCTCTGTCTCTCTCTGTCTCTCTCTGTCTCTCTCTGTCTCTCTCTGTCTCTCTCTGTCTCTCTCTGTCTCTCTCTGTCTCTCTCTGTCTCTCTCTGTCTCTCTCTGTCTCTCTCTGTCTCTCTCTGTCTCTCTCTGTCTCTCTCTGTCTCTCTCTGTCTCTCTCTGTCTCTCTCTGTCTCTCTCTGTCTCTCTCTGTCTCACACTGTCTCTCTCTGTCTCACACTGTCTCTCTCTCACTCACTCACTCGCTCACTCGCTCACTCGCTCTCTCTCTCTCTAAGACAATGTCCCTCTGGTCAGTTGGCAGTCTCTGACAATGTCATTGAATGCAGCTCTTTTTGGGTCTTAACATATGCAGTCAAATGTCTAGAAAAACTTCCAACATATAAGAAGTTACTCTACCTCTTTCAGGTAAGATATGTCATCTGTTGGGTCTGAACAAGCCATTGTAAGCCTATGGCAAATCTAGTGAATACTAATCATTAACCTCCGCCATCAAAGATGGACGGAGGTTACTGTTTTCACCCCTGTTTGTTTGTTACTTTCGAAATCTAAAGATTTCGTAAGTATATTGATGAATTCCGTCCTCTGTTTGTGTGTGTGTTTGTGTGTTTATGTGTTTGTAGGCACGATAACTTGAGAACGGAAGAAGCTACCAATGTCAAATTACACCACGTGATTCAGGAGGGTGATGGCTCGCGCTGATTAGATTTTGGTCAAAATCGGTCAAAGGTCAAGGTCACAGTGAGGTCAAACATAATTCCGTAAATTGACGTGGAGAAATGGAGTATTTTTGCTTATCGGATTATGTAAAGCCGTCGGATTATGTAAACATTGTTGGTGGATGGCTGAATATTACGGTTTTGTGACTTTGATAAAATAATATTAAATAATTGCGTGGAGAAATGGAGATTTTTGCTTTGGTCGACGTTATGATTTTTGATGGTTTGGTACAGAATCATCGTAGAAACTTCTGGTTTGCGTCGCTACCTTCTCTTGAGACAGCTTTGATTAGACAAGGTCAGAGGTCAAGTTGACGATTTTGTAAGTACCAGTCTATGACTGTTTGTTACTTACGAAATCTAAGGATTTCTAAAGAAATGGAGTATTTTTGCTTCGCTCGACGTTACGAGTTCGTTTTAACTTCGATTTTAATTTTGTCTTCGGTTTTTGTGATCGCTTAGAACGCTTAAAACTCGGTTGTTGAAATTCTGGTAAAAAATCAGATGTTTTGGAGACGTTTTAAGATTATATAAAAAATATTTCACTCGCCGCGTCACGGGTCGTCACGTGGTGCAGCACGCTCGAGCACAGGCGGCGTTGAGTCACGTAATGGTTTTCCGTGTGCGCGCTGACGGTGTTTTCGATAAAGATGGTGTTTAAAAGTCATTTTTTATCCCAATAAAGGTTAAAGTCGCATTCCTGACTCGCTTAGCCGTCGGATTATGTAAAGATTATTGGTGGATGGCCGAAAATTACGGTTTTGTGACTTTAATAAAATAATATAAAATAATTGCGTGGAGAAATGGAGATTTTTGCTTCGGTCGACGTTACGATTTTTGATGGTTTGGTACGGAATCATCATAGAAACTTCTGGTTTGCATCGCTACCTTTTCCAGAGACAGCTTTTATTAGACAAGGTCAGAGGTCAAGTTTACGATTTCTGAGTACCAGTCTCTGACTGCTTGTTTGTTTGTTTGTTTGTGAACAGTATTACGGAAAAACTCCTGGACGGATTTCGACGAAACTTGGTGGGGGGATGAGGTATGATCCAAGGATCATGCCATTAGATTTTGGACTTTGCCAAAGTCCAATATGGCCACTATGGTGGCCATTTTGAAAAAAAATATTTGAATTTTCGTTTTTGCATTTCTACATGTTTTAAGTGATTTCCAACCAAAAAAATAATAATTTGTTAGAGAAAAAAAAAACTGAAATTTTGCACCTTTTTTTCAAAAAAAATTCGATTTTTTTTTTTTGGCATTTCTACATGCGCATCGATCTCGTTTAGTTTATTCAATCGTGGTTCAGTCGAGTCTGATCTGTTTTTACCTACAATGAATGGGATATCAGGTTCACTTAAGTGACCCAGCAGTATTGGCGGCGGAGGTTTTCCACGCTACTGAGTGCTCCCCCTCTAGTTTATGGATTGTTTTGATCGAGCAGCTAAGCATGTGTTCTTTCCCACCACAACACTAGCTCCGTCATTTACCAACGATGACAAGCACTTCCCTTTTCAGGCCAAATTTTGAAGTTTGATAGATGCCTGCATGGAGACTCAGCATCGAGACTTGTAAATTGTGTCAACACATCTCTCACTGTTACAAATTTTGTTTGGACCGTGGCATCTTCAGCAACATGCGGATGTAGAGCAGTAGTTTCTCTGTAACTGCCATTTCTGTCACATCAGCTCACAATCCAAAGGACTGAGAAATTTGAACCAATCTAACAACCTTTTCTTGAATTGTCTGGCCAATGGTTAGAAATATTTCCAGTGTTGACCTGGCAGAGTAATGTACAAAATACCTCGTATCATGAAAACCCATTGTCTGCAGAACTTCTCGAAGTGATGACAGATTTCTGTTGCCCAACTCTTCTTTAGCCCACCAGTAAGCACACTAAGAGGCATTAAACAGCACTTCATCTCTTTTTCTCTTGCTCAATGTGGAAGAAACACACATTTATTTAATTCTGCTGACTTGACATTGAGGTGCTGCTGGTGAGCTATCATGGATGACAAATTGACTGTGCTTGTAATGAATAGAAGGTTCTAAATTCCATTTGTTTTGAAGGTTTTTGCTTATTCGTACTATCATGCCTTCAGCACAGTGAAGAGAGCATACCCTTCCCCTCTTCATATTCCAACCACCAGACCTGTGTCTTCTCACAAAATGTTAACTTTTTGTCTGTAAGCTTCCAGCATGGCTGGTTATCTGTCCACTTGGATAACCAAATTCTCTTAGTATAGCACTGCACAACAAATGCATTTGTCATGGAATGGATCTTGGTGTCAGTCACTGGATTTTGATGCAGTCATTTGGATAACTGGGGTCAGTTTTGTCAACATGATCTAATATCTCATCACCTTTTGTAAAACAGCAAATAAATTACTGTAAGTTCATCTGTTAAAATCTTTATATTTTTGCTGTGAAAACTGATATATTAGTGGAAAAAAATTATTGTGCCAAATGACCAGCTTGGCTCTGTCCGGTTGTAGTATAGCAAAGACGTGCTTATACATTTATTACCCTGTGCATGTGAAGCGAAAAGTGGGGTTAAGGAATTTGTTCATTTCTGTCTGTCCTCTCTGCAAATATCAGTTTATGATCGAGTAACAACTTGATTTCAATTGAATGTTATATTTTGAACACGAATCGGAGCATGGATAGGAAAATGAACCTGTAGTTTAGCAGTACTTTGGCTCTAATTCGACCCAATGACACGTGCGCAGATGAGTGAGATTGTTTTTTTTCACTTTGTCTGCCTGTCTGGCAGTCAAACAAAATTGAAAATCATTCCAAATAGGAAACTTACTGTTTTTAAGGATGTTATAAAGGACACAAACACAAGCATGAATAACTAATGTAACATGTCAGAAAAGGTGGTGCAAAAGACACTGCATCAACGGCGGTAAACTTCCGGATTTTCTTTTTTTCCTACAACCTTTAAAATCCTTATTTTATTTCAATTGAATTATATACTTAAACACGAGAACACAAATTGCCATTTTTACACTCAAACCCCTTCCACTTTGTAGTACCTGAATAAAATATTTTGGCATTTTGTCATAGGACCAATAAAATTTGCCACTCGTCGACTTCGCCCATGATCTTGTTTCTAAAGTGCAGCAATACCTCGCCATGCGCTTTATCTCAACATGCTTGTTTCCATTTTACGTTCCTTATATATTATGACTCAACCTTCCTAATCCGGCACTGGCTTCAGACATGGCCAATGTGTTCCACCCCGGTTTTTCACAACCACCGGTCTGGACATACTCCAGTCCATGATGCTTCCTTGACAGTCGTTAAGAGCTTTTGTTGTATTTCACTTTTAAAGCTTAAAAAAAAATCACTCGCTTTTATATTAAATGAATAATGTGAGTGAATCCGTATTTCAGAAGATCCAAATCGCTGCCCAGCACTACAATTCACCTAAATTTACATTCCACTCAAGCTATTCCATTTAACCTGATGTGTTGGTGCACAGTGAATGTTTGCACACACAGTGCAATGCACATAAAGTACGTCCTGCTTAAACCCTGAAAAAGAAGGTGCCTTTGGATCGTTTCTTAATTTAAAAAAAAAAATTTAGGTAAACGTAACAGAAATGACGAATGTGATAAAGAAAGTAATGAAAGTGATGTAAAGCTTCACAAACTGACACCACTGGGGACTCACGTGATACCATTTCCTGTTCTTCCTGCCGAACTTGTTCTGAACATGTCCAGTCCATGTGCATACAGTTTGCTCAACGAGTTTACATTAATTTTTATTGCCATTTAATTTGTGCTTAAAAGTTTGAAATGTCACTGCCCAAGGAAATTAAACGAAGCATTTCCCCTCAAATTAACTTGGACATTTGAAACGTTAGCTTTCTACAAGCTGTGACCTACGTCGGGTCAGGTATGAGGGCATGCGCCAGAGTAGTGCATCGCTGCGTCCACTTTCTGCCAGTACTCCAGGGCCTCCATCTAGCCATCCCCAAGGCAGATGCCTGGCCCATCCCCATCTCCTTGAGACGCTGGTCAACCTCCTGCAACCACGAGGCATGTGGTCGGCCCATTGGCCTCCTTCACTCACGAGGCTCCCTCGCTGAGAGAATCTGGTGAGCAGGATCAGCAACAGGAAAGCAAGCCGCATGCACATGCAGCTGCAGCTGACGCTCTGAAAGGGGCACAACATATTTAATGCAATCAAGAACATCGACGAGTCTTGGAAGAAAGTTATGTCTGCAAACCTCAAAGGTGTGTGGAGGAAACTCTGGCCTGATTGTGTTCCTCACTCCCAATTCTACCAAATGCTAGTATATCTATTAAAATGGATCAAATGTGCTTAAAATGTTCAACAAATAAATTCTTTTAAAATCATGGTGTCTACTTACTTCTGTCGTGTGTGTGTGTGTGTGTGTGTGTGTGTGTGTGTGTGTGTGTGTGTGTGTGTGTGTGTGTGTGTGTGTGTGTGTGTGTGTGTGTGTGTGTGTGTGTGCGCGCGCGCATACTAGCATAACCCGCGCTGTGCGTGACATGTTGGGGTGGGTGTGTTTGAGAAAGGATCTGATGCAGAGTATCAGTAGTAATTTTACTTTAATGCAGTAAGTGGAATACGATTTCACCGTTTCAGAACCATTTTATTTACTTTTTTGTACCATGCACCTCATATGGTCTTTGAGATATTGTAAGCCGAATATCACGTTACTCGAGCGCAGAACAAAGTCGAAGATAGCGCGACACGAAACCACAAACTCGGAAATATTATATAAGATATATATATATATATATATATATATATATATATATATATATATATATATATATATATATATATACACATACATATATATATATACACATACATATATATACACATACATATATATTTATATACATATATATGCATATATATACATATATACATATACATATATTAATACTTCTATAAATACATATACATATATATATATATTTATATATATATATATATATATATATATATATATATATATATATATATATATATATATATATATATATATATATATATATACATATACATATTATTATTGGTTATGAGCTGAAGTACCCGGCATTGTTCGGGGAAAATCAATGGAATACTCTTAGTAATTAAATTTGTGTTGTTGACAACAAATCACTGCAACCTCAACATATGATCTTTACAAAACATATTACTCGATCGCTCCTGGGGGGGCGGGGGGGGGGACTCAGGCAGTGTTTAAGCACAAGACGCAATCGAGGCCTGAAGGCCAATTATCTGCTTTTATCTGGGGGTCAAATATTTGAATCCAAACATAGCCCTCGACCTTCCTCTGGATAAAGGATAAGGCCATGCAAAGTTTGGTCCCACTGGTTCCTGCAGGGTCCAAATGCACAAACAAATGAAAAATCGTGCTGACACTTGGCGAATTAGTTGACCTTTCCGTGTGGTGGTCCAAGCTGTAATGTCGTGGAATGTGTGGTGTTTATTTGTTCGTACGTTAATAAAATGACGCGACGTCACAAATAACAATTATCAGGCGCGCGTTGTCATGGTAACGGCAGCAGATTGAAAATTTTCACAACTCATTTAAAGCCACCATGTGACATTATCATCTTATCATCGGTGCTTGTTGCCTTCATTCTGATCGTAGAAAATATTTGAAAATAGCTAGGAACATTGCTTTTCAACCAGCTTTACGATCCCGTTATCAGGTTTGAAATATGTTGTAAAACAAAAATGTATATTTTATATGTGTGTTTTTCATGTTTTGGGTGACCCTGACCTTGACCTTGGGTCAATTTCGATCAAACTTTGTACACATGTTAATATTACATGCATAAATAGACAGTATAATTTTCAATTTAATAACTGCAAAACTGTTTGAGAAATAGCCATGTGTAATTCACAAAATTCCCCATTGGTTTATAATGGGCGCTAATATAAAGTGATGCAGAATCCCGATCCTGATATTGAACATCACCAAAAGTCACATATCCTTTTACACTGGATTTCTATCAGCTGTTAAAATTTCATCCAAATCGGTTAAGAATTGTGACCTGTAGAACGAATAGAATTTTTTTTTAATCACGCCAATAGCTAAAAACTTTGACGTCATACACTTGCGAAAACTGTCCATCATTTGTACTAACATGCATTTTAAAACATTTAGATATTCCATTGAAGTTTGTTTTGGCGTCAACAGGAAGTCGCTACGGCTTCCGGTTACTGAGTTATGTTCAAAAGCTTGTTTTCACCTTTTTTGACGTAACGTCATGACGTTAAGTGCGATTATGACGTAATTTGATCCCAGACTATTTCAGCAAAATTGGCGATCATGTGTTAAAATTTGAGAACGATTGCTTCAGTAGTTTCGGCTGCACACGAGCGTAAATATATATATTTTTTAATGACGTCGATATGCAAAACTTTGACGTAATACGCTTGCGAAAACTATGCGTAATTTGTAATAAGATGCATTTTGTAATCATTTAGATATTTGAATGAAGTTTAATTTGGCGTCAACCGGAAGTCGTAGCGACTTCCGGTCACTGAGTTATGTCCAAAATGTGTTTCCACATTGTGTGACATCATGTCGCGACGTTTAGTCCGATTAAGACGAGGTTTGGACGCGGACCGTCTTAGGTGGATTGCTTATCAGGTGTAAAAATTTAAGAACGACTGGTCCAGCCGTTTGGGCTGTAGACAACTGGACAAACAAACAAACCAACAAACGGAACAGACCAACATACTTGACAAAATCGAAGATTTCGCCAAGTAATAAACAAATAAAAAAAACTCTTCATACGGTAAATAACGTAGCAGAGAACCCACCCTCTGAGTGGGTCGAGTTTGTGCATTATTTGCTGAAAAAATGTATAGTCTGTGTTTTGCAACAAGACTATAGATGTTTGTGTGGTGTGCGCTTAAAAGGTTCTCGATAGTCTGAAGGGTACGTTCCAATTTTTTTATTGTATCTGAGGGGTCCAAGAGGTCTCATCTCTCAAGCATATAAAAAGGGTCTAAAAAGGTCTAAGTGGTCTAAAGCTCAATGTTCAAGGGTCCAAGCTGTCTAATCTGCCTGAAGGGATCTAAATGGTATAAAGGTCAAAGGAGTCTAAAGGGACTTAAAGGGTCTTCGTGGTTTTAAAGGTTCTTTGGGGTTGTGGTGTAAAATAACTCGATTTGCACAGGGTTTTTGAGGTATTCAGGGGTCTTTGGAGGGTCTTATGGAGTGGCCACCTGCGTCGAAGTAGCGACCCATCCAGGATTGTGCCCAATAGCCCAGGAGACTGCTTCGGCAGCACCGACGCCCTACACAGGGTATGGTCCCAATGGATGGATGATCTTATGGGTCTGAATGGTCTAAAAGCTTTTTATGGATCTTTTAAGGCTGAGGTGGTGGATGAAAATACTCCAAGGAAAATCTTTTGGTTAGACTTGTTCTGTGTGACAAATGTGGTGGTTTGTTGTCCCAGTGGTCTTTGTAAAAATTGCATAACAAACACATGACAAATTTTATTTATTAGATTCTGATTGTTCATTGCTGTTTTCTTGTTTGCTGTCGGCCCTTTATATTTTTTTATTTCAAACTTCTGCTTTCCGAAAGACCATCAATGCAGTTTTTCTGAATCGTGTCAGGGTAGAAGGATAAATACATTTCAAGGTATGGATACAGGTTGTCATTCTCGTCCAAACCTCTACTTGCTTTCTGGGTCACCTTGTGCTTGATCCAATTGACATGCTTCCCATTTGACAAATTTTGCAATCTTATTCTCCTGTGCTTGAAACTGATTGCTCTCACAAAAAGGTAATATTTCTTATACTTGCTCTTTTACCCTGCAGGCAAACCCCCCTCCAATCGTTGTGAACACTGACAACTTGGAAGCTTCATCCTATGTAAGTGACCTGAAGTGAGATCACTTTTGCGGAGGAAGGGGTGGAGGGGGTCTCGTGCTTCCCATTCACTCTATTTCTTTACCCTTCCCCATTATAGCTTTTCCTTTTTATCTTCCCTTCTTCAGATTTTCACATTGTCATTCCACAGTGTGAGAGTGCCGCCTTCTGGACACTAATGCAATTCGAATTTGAGTGGTTTCGTTGAAAAGGAGTGTATAATTTGCTTTGCCTTAAGTACGTGAAGTTTGTCATACCTTTCAACAATGGCTGTTCCTTTCATCTGTTAAACCCCAAGGTCAACTCCATCACTCTTCTCTGCATTGCACAACAAAGCACCACGTTCGTTGTGACAAAAGTAACGAAATGTGTGCATTGCCCTTTCTCGGTATACTGTTTTATGTTTGTGGCTGGCGACAGAGCCAAACAATTGGTCCTGCCCCCATTATACACCCGTCTTGGTCACTATCCGAGGATTGTGTGATAATTCCTCGCCTCTGGGAGTATTTGCAATTCATTTTCATTACATAATATTTTCATGCACCATCTTTTTATGGAATGGTTTTGGCATGTGACCAAAAATCAATCTCAAAAGAGATGCGAATAATCGATAGACTTTGATGTGTTCATCGATAAAATCACTGCAATTCTGCTTCTGGTGTACCATACTCTGTCACAGAGCCTCAGTGCTGCTGAAGCAGTTTCCTGGCAAGGGTTATATGAGGTGGTTTGCCTTTGCCTTCCCAGCAATAGTTAGGGAAGGAATTTGTAATTTGTTCAGGATGCTGGCGATAACTGGCGGACTCTTCGCAAAGGTCACCGAGGGATCTTTAACCTCGACCAACTTATGTCGGCGGATGGACACCCAGCTTAATGTCTAGCCAAGGAACGACACACACTTCGATTAAACACCGGGAAGACAGTTTATTGCTGCTCGAGATTCAAACCCAGTCTGGACATCTTTGAGACGAGTGTGCATTCTTTTAGGCCATCCTAGCAGCCTCATCACTGCAATAACCAGGTTAAATGGTCACGTGATAATGTGATAGCAATTATTTTATTCTAAAAGGGACGTTTTGGAGGTGCGGGGGGGGGGGTGGGGAGGATGTTTTGGAGGTGGGGTGGTGGAGGATGGTTGGTTGTGGGGTTGGATCATAGAGAGCGAGTCATTTCGTGCTGAGCAGTTGAATGAAATGGCTGGTGAAGTGCGTGGGTGGGAAGCGCATTGCTTGCAGCACGTCGATGTCTCGACTCCCATGTGGGTGGGAAGGAAGCGGTTAATAGGGTGAGTTACCAGAGAAACTGTTGCTGGGATACCAGTATCTGAGCACCGCATGTTTGAACTGCTGCATTTGGCATCTCCGTAACCTATCTATGGCATCTGTTTGGAAGGCTGAGGGATGTAAAGCTCCTGTAATTTCCTTCTACTTGGTGTTTCACTTGAATGTTGTCTCACTGTAGGGGTTGTCTCGTTTTTGGGGTTTTTTTTTTAATCCTACCCTCTTCCCACCCCATCCCTCAATCTCTCAAGCTTTTAAACCCCACAGTAGTGAGCCAGGTCATGGTAGTTTGATAATTTAGTTCTGGTGCGAAAAACTACACTATTGGGATTTTTGAGTCTCCAAGCAATTTGTAGGAAACTTAAGTTCCATGGACAAGATTTGGGACATCAACCTACGTAGTTAATGTAGTTCAGTGCAGCAAACCTACGTAGTTAATGTTGACTTGTTTGAACACATTGTGTCATGCCCATGTTTAATATAGAATTAATAAATATATGGCCTATGTTTATGGAGCGAATGATGTATGTAATATCGTGATGGCACAACAGTAAATTAGCTACCAATGAGTGTGGCTCTTTCTCTTATGACGCACTGGTGAAGAGTGCAAGTTCAGTGTTGACTTTGAATCTATGGTTCTTGTTTTTTTGTAATTACCTAAATTATGAAATATCATTCAGCAACAAGGAAAAGAAGTAGCAATCAGAAAATCGTTTCTTTAAAAAAATGATATTTTTCACAAACCAGTATTTTAAGCAATTTTTCCAAGAAAAGGTTATTTGTTCAATCAATTTGTTCTGTGATGGTTTTAATATGTGATCGAATGTTCTGTGATGGAGTCCTTATTGAAAGTGGTCAGGAGTGATGATGACGTACACCTGGTCTGCGACTTGAGCCAAATGTCATGACGTCGCCATCACGAGCTTCTCGCAGTGCTATTGCATCAATGTTAAATGGAATTTAAACTAATAAATTCAAAATAATTTTTATCTACGGTTTGTTATCCTAGTTTGTCTTTATTGGTTTTTATTCTGCAAAATATATCAGTAAATGAAAATGGTTTTTCTTTTTATTTTGCTTAAGAGATACAAACGCTGTGGGGTGACAGTTCTTCTTCATCTTTTCTGGGATCGGGCAAACTAATTTAAACTTGGACTCAATATTGCTTTGCTAAGTGTGCCAACTCGATTAACCTTATTATTGTGTTACTGTTTCTATTTACTAGGAAAATAATATGTATAAGGAAAATAAGATGCAACTAAAACCATCATTATACCAAGCATAGGGCTTTGCTTTTAGACCGAAACATTCCGGTTAAGAAATGAAGTGTAATTTTCCGATCGGAAATAATGGAAAACCCCCTTCAGCATAACTAAGGTTTGCATAAAGAGGTGTTGTAAAGGAACATAACCCCTTCGTTAAATGGGGGATACCTGTACTCCTATTCTGTTCTTCTTTCTCTCATTTGTAAAATTTATTTATTTATTTATTTCCAGGTTCGGGATCACCAACGCCCCTTGACAAAAATTGACGCACGTGATGATGCACGAGAGTAAACGCGCGATTAAACACGAGTCTGTAGTGCAGTAGGTCCAGCAGGTCAGCCAGAGCAGCACTGCTGATTGATGACCTGAATGTCTCAAATTATCCAAGGTGGTATTAGCTCTGTTAGGCAGGCAGTGATTCAGAAGCGAGGTCCGGCTCGGTGGTTTGAATGTGGGATCAATGGGGGGCGGGGAGAAGAGGGGTCGAGGTCGAAGTGATGGAGATGATGCAGAGAAGGTGTTTGAAAGTGTTATATGTGCAGGAGACCAAATAGAAAGGAGACAGGGCAAGGAGGTTGGTAGGAGGATACAAGCTATTGCATATGGATCGGGATGGAAGGAGTAATGGTGTCGGAATAATAGTATCGAAAGAGATCATCAAGCAGGTGGTCAGAGGGGAAATATGGGAGGGACGAATAGGGTGGTGATACAGAGGCAAATGGTGTGTGTTATGTTGGTTTATGGGCCACAAACGGGAAGGACTGGGGCAGTTAAGCAGGAATGCAGGGACACTCTGGAGATGATGAGAATGGTTGAGCTGGATGTGATTCCGTGCATTGCGGGGGACTATAACGCGTATATGGGAGTAGCAGAGCCAGGGGAAGTGGAATGCTTTGGTGAATTTGGTTGAGGAACGAGGAATAGAGAGGGTTGAGAGCTGGTGGACGCTATGGTGAGGAATGGGATGGTCATAGCTGGTTCATTCTTTCAAAAGTGGGAAAAACCACAAGATTGCCTTTCGGAGTGGACAACACAGAACAGAATTGGATTTGGTGGTGGAAAGGAAGCGACAGTTGTGGAGGGTTATGGATTGTAAGGCAGTGGTGGGGGAGCATGTTCCAACCGAGCACAAGCCTGTGATGCTTGTGGTTTGAGGAGGGAGGTTTTGGAGCTGTGATGAGTTATGATATTTCAGTATGGTGAAGGTCTGAGGTGAGCGTCGGTTCGGTAATGATGTGAGGTTTGAATGAGAAATGGCGCGCGTATGCAAATTGAGCTACCTGTTGCTATGGTCTGCATAATTGCGTGATGGAGAAGGTGTGAAGATGGAGATCGGAGAAGAGCAGCAGGGGTTTCAAAAGGGTAAGGGGATTACGGATGGGATGTTCTGGCTGAGGAAGCTGGTGGAGAAGAGGTTGGAGGTGCAAAGTGAGATGGCATTGGGATTTTTGGATCTGGAGAAGGCCCACGACACTGGCCCGAGATCGACGGTGATGACAACACTGAGATGAATGGGAGTGCCGGAAGAAGAAGTCAGGTTCGTGGAAGGGATGTACAAGGGGATGAAGGAAGAGTTTTAGTTGGTTCTGGGATATCTTATGATTTCAGCATGAACATCAGGTTGAGGCAGGGAAGTGCTCTCAGCCCACTCATGTTTAACAAGGTGATTGAGCTGGTAAGGCCTAAGTCACATTTGCTCTACGGGGAGGATACGGCGGCCGTACGCCCTCTGAATTGACAGAAACGTGCGGCGGCCGCAGAGTTTCTGCGGTGGCCTCAGGGTGGCCCTACGCCATTTAGCTATATTTTACAGGCTGTAGGGGTCGCCGTGGAATTATAACATGGAGTTATAACTTTTTTCATTTCTACGCTCGCCGTAACAATTCGACAAGCTGAAAAAAAACTGGTAAAAAAAAATATATTACCCCATTTGTTACCGTCCGTCTGGCCGCACGTTCGCCTTAGGGCCCCCCTGCGGTCGCCTTGCAGGCATCTTGAGGCTACCTTGTGTCTTCCTTGAAAATTATATGGCCGCCGCAGGGCCCCCTTAAGGTCACCGTGCGACATCAAATCAAAGACCGTACGGCAACCCCACGTTTTCGGTCTCCACAATTTCTAAATACGCCGTGTGGCTCCCCGAAAAATAAAAACATATGTGACTGCTACATTGTGTGACCGTGGAAATGCTGCGGCCGCCGTATAATTGCTAGTGGCCGTAGATTATGGAGACCCCACAGCCGCCGTGGAAAATGTGACTTAGGCCTAAGCAGGAAGGTGAGTATAGGTTAGGTTACGTATGGGAACATGTGCTGGAGCAGCGCGTCGCTGCGTCCACTTTCCATTGGTACTCCAGGGGCCTCCATTTGGTCATCCCCCAGGCAGATGTCAGATGTCTGGCTCTTCCGCATCTCGTTGAGATAAGTCAACGAGCTGCAACCACGAGGCACACGATCGTCCCGTTAGACTTTTGCACTCTCGAGGCTCCCTCGCTGAGAGAATCTGGTGAGCAGGATCAGTGTCAGGAAAACGAACCACATGTCCATACAGCCGCAGCTGACGCTCACGAACAATGCAGGTAACACATTTGATTTGAGTCTCAGCAACTGCTCATTGGACACAAAATGCGACCAGCGATAGCCAAGGATTCTCCGAAGAGACCTCGTACCAAAGGAATTAAGTGTCCATCTCAGATCCCTGGTCAGAGTCCAAGTCTCACGTCCAAAGAGCTAGACTGGAAGCACCAAGGACATGAAGACTTGAACTTTCATCCTTCCGCACAGGTACCGGCATTGCCACACCGCATGAGCCAGTGAATCCATGACTCCCCAGGCCCGACCCAAATGTCTGTTGACCTCTGGCTCACAGCCAGCAGAGACACGGATATCGCTGCATAGGTAAGTGATTCTCTCTGTGACCGCCACATCCTTGCCACAAACAGGTACAGACAGGAGAGCAGCATCCAAGATGTCATTGAAAGCCTGGATCTTAGTTTTTCACCTTGGAAACCCACAATCCCAGTGGCTCCCACTCCTCATTCAGCACCTCGAGGGCCCCCAAAAGGATATCCAGAACTAGAGTCTCCACATAGATGACTGCATCATCTGCAAAATCAAGGTCGGAGTCCATGACATTTCCAAATGATGCACCACGGCTTGGGCTCTCCGACATCCTCCCCATAATCCAGTCAATACAAGTGCTGAAAAGTGTGGGGGCCAGTACTCTCACCTGACAAACTCCAGTAACAACTGGTAATAATTCAGAGATGGTATCACCACATCTCACAGCGCTCTCAGTACCAGAGTATAGTTCAGACATCAGATTGATCATTTTTGGGAGCACCCCACAAAGACCAAGAATCCTCCAGAGGGCATCCCGATTCACTGAATCAAATGTTTTACAGAGATCAACATTGGCTGCAAGCAGCCCCTGCCGAAACTCTCCTCTGCGTTCTGTGAGCGCCCAAAGAGCAAGCATTCGGTCAATTGTTGACCTCTTTGGTGTAAAGCCTGACTGCTCTGGACGCTATTGCTCAAGCAGATGGTGGTGACCCCTATCAATAATTATCCAAGCAAAGACCTTGCCCGGCACTGAGTGCAGCGTCACCCCTGGGTAGTTGTTGCAGTCTTGGCGATCACCCTTCTCTTTCCGGAGAGGGACAACAAGGCCCCGCTTCCAGTCAGTTGGGATGATGCCTGTGTTCCAGGCAGAGCGCAGAACTGCATGCAATGACATGAGTACCACATTTACACCAGCCTTGAGAAGTTCAGCATGGATGTCACAGATCCCAGAAGCTTTACCCCATTTCAACGGTTCACCGCAGTCTGTGTTTCCACAAACTAATGTGGACCACATTTGATTGGAAGGTCAGCAATAGGGACAGTAACACCCCTGACATCCAACTCGACAGTGGGTGGATCAGCTTGGTACAGCAACTCAAAGTAACTGGCCCAGCAGGCTTTCACTTTGGACTCCGCTGTCAAGAACCCACCACCCTCTGCTCTCACTGCAGTGCACCGAGGGGTGGGCTTGGAGGAACGCATTGCACGTATTCCTCTGCAAGCAGGACGAAAATCACCTGACCACATGTGATGCACTACCCCTTCACAGATTACTCACACAGAGACCACCTTATCTGTCCTCAGCGCATGTACAGTTTTACGCCTCAGCTCCTTGAACAGCTCAGCTCTGCCATTCAGCCTGGCCCTGTGTCTCCAGTCAATGGTATCCAGTGTCCCTTGGAAGACAAAGTTCTTCCCCACCTGATGGTGGATTCCAAGCCAATATCAAAGATGGTGGTCTTGAAGGCACTCCACAACAACAACACAACAAGCATTTTAAGGCCATTTTCCCTGCTAAAGCGGGAGTTAGCCTTGCGGCCCACGACAACCTTCTCCACTTTACCCTATTTTCTGCATCTCCCCTTCTTGATCCCGTGCCCACATTTCTTCTTCCACCACCTTTAGCCAAGTTTTTCTCAGTCTTCCCCATCCTCTGCTTCCTACTACACATATTTCCAACACTCCTCTCACCCTGTCACTTTCATCCTTCCTCAACACATGACCCAACCATCTCAACCTGTTTCTCTTCACAACATCCATCACAGACTCTATTCCCATCATCTTCCACAAGTCATCATTTGTATTCCTCTCTATCAACAATACATCCACCGAACCATTCGCATTTCGACTCTTTCCAGCCTTTGGTGCTGCTCTATGTTCAGTACCTATGTCTCACTCCCATAAATCATTGTACTCCTCACACATGTCACATACACCTTTCTCTTCAGCTTCAACGACACTCCCCTCTTCGTAAGCACTCCACTCAGTTCCCGAAACTTCTTCCATGCACATCTCACTCTCGAAACCGTTGAAGAGTCTGATCCACCTTCTCCATTCATCATGTCTCATAGATAGTAAAATGTTTTCACACCTTCCAGCTTCACGCCATCTCCGAGATCCAACTCAACAATTCCTTCATCTGCAGCTCCCTCTATGCACACCTTACACTTGAATGCAGCTGCCACACTGGTTAAAGACCCTCTCACACCACTACATTTTCGATGAACCCATTCAGCACACATTGTACACTGAATGGAGTTCACTCCGACACCCTTCCTGCACACAGCACACGGCCACTTCCCAGTCCTTTCCACCTCACCACATGCTTTACCACTTGCCATCATCTTCGTCTTTCCGATATTCACCTTCAAACCTTTTGCCTCCATACATTCCTTCCACTTGTTCATCTTCTCCTTTAGTCCATCCATACTCTCTGCAATCAACACCAGATCATCTGCATACAGCAGCTCCCATGGTAAACCCTCCTTTACCCTCCGAGCCAGCACCTCAATCACAACTACAAATAGTAGTGGACTTGGTATCGACCCCTGGTGCACTCCCACCTTCACCTCAAACTCACCAATGTTCCCGTCTTTCGTCCTTACAGCTGTGCGTGCTCTCTCGTACATTGCCATCACTGCTCTGTTCAACCATTCCTCCACTCCTAACTTCCTCAATGCTCATGTCATTACTTCACGTGGAACCCGATCAAATGCTTTTTCCAGATCAACAAACCCAAAAAACAACTTCTTCCTCTTCTCCATGTACTTCTCCTGCAACTGCCTTACAATAAAAATCGCATCTGTCGTTCCTCTTCCTGGCATAACTCCAAACTGCATTTCGTCAATCTTTACCTTCTTCCTTATCCTCTTCTCCAACACCCTTTCCAATACCTTCATTCCATGCTCCAATAACTTTATTGCTCTATAGGAGCCACAGTCCAGAGGGTCACCTTTCCCTTTGTACAGAGGGACGAGGGTACTCAGTTCCCAATCCACTGGAATGCGGCCTTCTTTCACCACCAGATTACAGATCTCTGCCATTCTCTTCACACCCCAACTTCCCGCTGCCTTCAACATATCTCCCACAACTCCCGTCGGCCCTCCTGCTTTTCTACTCTTCATTGCTCTTATAGCTTCCTCAACTTCCTTCTCAGTTATCTTCTCTGCTGGTCCTAAAACTGGGTTACTCTCGATGTTGCTATCCAATTCATTTTCTCCATTCAACAGCCTTTCCATATATCTCTTCCATCTCCCTTTAATTCCATTTGAGTCCACAACGATTTGTCCCACTTCATCCTTCAAGCAACTCACCCCCATCACATCAAACCTCTCTCTCGCTTTCTGCTTTGCAATCCTGAATACCGCTCTCTTACCCTCTTCCGAATACAAGCGTTCTCCGAACATTTTCCTGTCGGCCTCCTGTGCCTTTGCTACCTCATTCATTGCAGCCTTCTTGGCTACCTTATAACTTTCATGCGCTGCCTCTTCTACCACCGTACCCTTTGCCTTTTGCCATTTCTTGAACTTCTTCCTCTTCTCTTCAATCGTCTTTCCAACTTCATCACGCCACCACCATGTTTCCGAGTGCCTCGGTGGTCCTTTTGTCCATCCACATACCTCACCAACAGCTCCCAATAGACTATCTTTCATTGACATCCAACCACTTTCAAGCTCAACCACATCATACTCAGCCTCTCTCTTAATGATTCCTTCACTGTCGCCTCTTTCAACCTTCATCCTCGGTTGGGACTTCACCCGCTGAATTCTCCTTACACCTTTCACCCTTATATCGCAGACAACCAGGTGGTGCTGTGAAACAGTCTCCTCCCATGGGATCACCTTTGTGTCCCGGAGGTTTCCCCTATCTCGCCTATGCACAATTAGGTAGTCAATGGTTGTCATCGACCTACCTGACGTGTATGTAATAAGCTTATTATCTGCTTTCTGGAATTGAGTACGTATTACAAATCAACAAATCAACTCCATCAGAAAACTCCAAGATCCTTTTACCTTCTCCATTTCTCACACCATATCCATAACCCCATGGACTCCATCAAAACCATCTGTACTCCTTCTCACATGTCCATTCAAGTCTCCTCCTACCACAACAACTTCCTCATCTTTCACATTCTCCATCAACTTCTCTATCGCACACCAGAACATGTTCTTCTCTTCATCGCTTCGACCAACCTGCGGGGCATATCCTGAGATGACGTTCACTAAGAGCTTTCCGATCACAATTCTCACCATCATCATCCTTTCACTCACTCGAGTCACACTCACTACACTGTCGACAAACTCCTCAGAAAACATGACACCAACACCATGCATGCCTTCCGGGCACCCTTGCCACATAAACTTATACTTCTGTCCCTGCCTACTCTTCACCATTCTCGCACTACTTCCCTCCCATCGTGTCTCCTGCACACAACATATGTCCACTCTTCTTCTGACCAATGTTTCAACCACTTCTCCTGATCTCCCTGTCATTGTCCCTACATTCCATGTCCCAAACCTCAGAAACCGATCTCCACGTGAGGAATCAGACGATTGGCCGTCATAAATGGAAAAATTTCCCCCCTTGCTTTGATCAGGTTCCCCACCTTGAGTTTTAATGAGAGGGGGTGAGGACCCCCACGGGGTACTTCGGGCTGTACCCTGCCCATAAGTTGTACTCATCATGGTTTCCTTTTGAGGCAATGTTTTTATGGCTGGATGCCCTTCCTGACGCCAACCCTTTTAGTCGCCTCTTACGACACGCAGGGATACGGTGTACCTATTCTAACCGGGGCACACACTGGGCTCTCCACAACTCTGCAGTATTCCCAAGACACCCAGACTCTGAAATCCCCACTCAACCTGTTCACAAACTCCTCAGCTACCCTTTCATCCTTGAACTTTCCAACATCCAGCCTACGCTGGGATGGTACCATTCTCATCCATTTGAGTTGCAACTTCAGAGTTGCTACAACAAGCCTGTTGTCAGTATTGAGGATCTGAGCACTCCGGTAGACTCTGCAGTTCTGGCGTATCCTCCAGCAACCATCAAGAAGCACATCGTCATTCTCCTTTGCTACACCGCCAGCGTTGGAGTAACAAGTCCAGTGATGAGGCTGTAGGCACTGAAAACTTGAACCATCCACCGTAAGTCCATGACTTCTTGCAAAGTCAAAGAACTTGCTGTTATTCTGGTTCACAGTTCTAGTTCCATGGGGACCAAAACATGTCTCATCACCATCCATGTCAGTTCCAGTCAATGCATTGAAATCCCCCAAGACAAAGAAGAGTATCTCGCCTGGGGCAGAGATAAACTACACACTCAAGCATGGCATAAAATGCCTCCTTCACAGTGAGTTCACTCGCCTCAGTCGGAGCATATCCGGAGACCAGGGAAATGGCACCCAATGAGTGACAAATCTTCATTCTCATACGCTCGTGGACTGGTGTTACTTCAATTATCATGAGAGTCAGCTTATTGAACAAAGCTCCAGCAACTCTTTGGGCATGGTAACCATCAGAGCGACCAGACCACTAGTATGGGTAACCACCCGCTTTGATCTCACCACTATCCGGTCTCTGAACCTCAGAGTGCTGCAATACGGATGTTCAAAATCTGGAGCTCATGTGATAGTCGTGACAGGTGATCGTCCTTTCTTTGGGATAGGATATTTCAGCCACCCACCCAAAGGGACTGCCTCAGGTTAACCCATGGAGACCACCGTCTGGTGGACGACACCTCAGCACCACCCCGCCACACACCATCACAACTTGACCCAAGAAGTTTGCCCCGTGCTCTTCCGACTATCATCAAAGAATCAGGGTCCCAAAGGCTTTGCCCCAATCCCTTCACCTCGTGAGCTGCCCTGTGAAGGGCAGCTGCACAGTAGGTACTCCCACAGAGTGGGTTTTCAGTTTTCTTTGTTTTTTGTGGAATGAAGTGTTTTACAGTGGCCACAGTGCAAATCCTGCCATGAACATCATCGAAAAATGTAACCCAACTGCAGGAGGATCTCTTCAGACACAGTTGGGCACCAGATTATGGATGGCCGTTGGCTCACAAGGAGCTCCTCCGCTCTTTGACAGGTTTTGTTTTTAATCCTACTGGGTATCCATATCCAGACACCCTCCTCACCAGGAAACCTGGTGGTGGAGATGGTTTAGTCACTGATAACCCGACCATGAAACAGGTTGGTACAGGTTTACATGGTACCTGCGACAAGTCACAGATCTGATCTGGCCTGACCTGACAAGAGCACAACATAGCTTTAGCAAAGTAGCAGATAAATTTGGGAGATGATGCTTTTCCATAAGGCATTCAGCGTGTCATCTTTACCACACCAGTATGGGACAACATAGACTTTTGGAAGGAGACCATGTCAGGGAAGGGTACCACACATGTGTACTCGATTCAATTTATCGTGTAAAATTTATGACTGGTTTATTTTGGATGATGGTTGAAGTTGAAGGGAAAAGATCAGGTTGAAGGGAAAAGAAGAAGTCAGACTTTGTATGCACTGGATGGATGGGGGTTCTGAATGGGGGTAATGGCTGAAACTAAGCTGTCTCTGCCATAGCTTGGAAAAGCAGTGCAGAATAGGGATGTTTGGAAAAATCTGATCATGAATGTCATCAGAATTCAGCCTCAACTTGACAGAATTGGATAACTGGTTATAATCAATTTTTCTTCCGGTAGGTGAGCGGACCAGCGACTCTTAGCCGGTACACCGCTCATGTGTATCTCCAGTTTTCTCCAAATTTCCCTGAGGCGAGAATGAAATAATACCAGCATCTGTTATGAATGGGGTTATGCCATCAAATGTAGGTCCCATTGCAGAAATTTCCAAATCAATGAAATCTGCATCCAGATTGTTCATCGCGCCTGGACAGAAATGTCAAATTTAGTTGATTGGGTGGTCTGGACATGTATCTTATGTGCGAGATAAGGATTGGAGCATGGATTGGCCCAAGCAACTTGAATGCGTATGGGATGGAATTTTTTTTATCTCGGCATCTTTCTTGGCACTCAAAATTTCATTAAAAAAAACTGGGAATTTTTAAAAAACAAAACTGAGACACGGTTACTAAATTGGAAGGGACTACTTAGTCAAATTTCATATCGGGGGCGAACCCTTGTCATTAATAACCTTGTGGCGTCAATGCTTTGGCTTATTTTTATGGCACTACAGCCCCCAGATTTCATTCTTAAAAAACTATAAGCCATGTTTTATTGACTTCTTTTTGGGGGGGGGGGAGAATCATTGATTCTGGCACGGTGTGCTAAGCCTGCCTATTGCCGAAGGAGGACAGGGGCTGGTTGCCATTAACAGCAAAGTGATGGCTTTTTGCCTCCTTTCGTTGCGCAGGTTGTTGGACACGGATGTTTCTTGGAAATCCTTCTCTCACTGCCTGCTTCGACAGGCAGGGAAACTCGGCTATGATCAGGAACTCTTTCTCATTGACACCAAGAAAGTTGATATCACATCAGTGCCCCTGTTCTATAGAAGTATGCTGCAGGTGTGGCAGGCAGTCACCGTCCGCCGTGATGACAGTTGCTATTCTCTCAAAATGTTTTTACATGAGCCAATTTTTTTAAACCCTATTTTTAAAGGGGTTTGTGGTGATCGCAATTTTATGCAAAATTGTATTGATGCTGGATACACCAAAGTTAAACATTTTTGAACTTATTTTCCTTATACGTCGAAGCCAGCTGCCGAGGTCGCTGTGGCCACTGGAATTAGGTCCATTCGAGTCATAGGGAGAATTTTCTCTGTAATTCTACAGTTTTTCAAGCAGTCAGGGTTAAAATGAAGTCCACAGCCAGACTCCACACCTTCGCTCCAACACCCCCTTTCCAGCACTTTTACTTCACTTTCAAGGTTTTACCCCTTTTAACTCAATGGAAAAACGTACTCCGAAAAGCGGGAATATTGTGATTGTCTCCGCCATACGTCTGTATGTCCGTCTGTCTTACCCTGGAACTCCTCCTACACCGTTTGAAATAGGAACTTGAAACTTTGGGACATAGTAGATATATGTATGGGGAAGTGCACAACACTTTCGGATTTTTGATATGACCCCTAGGGGCTGGGCCAGAGGGGTTGGGGTCATCGGGGTCGATTTAAAAAAAAACCAAAATTGTCTTATAGCTTTTAAAATCAAACATATTGAGTTATACATTTAACAACATATTTTTTTAAACACATGATGAGGGGGTGCTCAGCGGATAGGGGGTCAAAATAGCTCCTCCGACACCGTTTGAGATAGGAACTTGAAACTTTGGGACATAGTAGATATATGTATGGGGAAGTGCACAACCCTGTCGGATTTTTGATATGACCCCTAGGGGCCGGGTCAGAGGGGGTGGGGTCATGGGAGCTGATTTTTTTTTAAGTGTATTTACCATTGTACATGGTAAATTCTTTAATAAATAACTTACTTGTGTGGCCCCATGAGTGACAAACAGTCACAGGTTTTACTGTATTTATCTAATTGATTATGAATAATTATAATTAATATTATACACAGTTCATTCCTATGATTAAATTTATGCACAGTTCTATATTGCTGGACAGTGTTAAATTAATGTTTCATGAAATGTTGACATGCTTGCAATGACTTCTGATTTAGTAAACATAGTAAGTCTTTGGTCATTACGCACATCAAATCGAAAAGAATAGTCAATCCATTTTGCAAGATAAAATTTCACCGAGCGTTAATGGGACAAAGCAGTGAGTGCGGGATTATGTGATGGTGTGCCATCGACAACGTAGTTCTAGTTTTTTGTGTGTTAAAGCCCTTGTTCCTGATAGACCTGCAGAACCACAAGCGCACTGGAAGTGGATGCTCCAGGTTACTCCTTCCACTGCAATCCAATGGCTTGTAATGTATAAGACGCCCATTGCCAAGCGCTCTGGAGACTTGCAGTAGTGGGTGGCGCACTACATTTTACCCTGTAATGTTTTGTCTCATCATATATGTTCCTGTAACACGGAATTGTGTCCTTTCTGTGGTGCTATTAAAAACATTTTTCACGTTTTTATTGAGTGCCTAAGGTTGTCCCCCTTTTTAATGATTTTATCACATGCAGGGCTCGGCCTTGTTTTTTTACACATTGTGTTTTTATCTTTGGTTTCAGTATCTCTTACCGATGCAAAACTGAGTGTCTTTGAGCAAATTATTTGTCTTCCGAGGCTAAACTTGCTATATACCTGTCAAGGAAGCATAGAATGCAAAATACCAACAATTCTGATGATGTAGTTCATCTTTTAAAGATTTTGTCACATCACGTTTGCACTTTGAATTTCAATTCAGTGATTTTTCGTTGTTTTTACAGAAGTGGTGTGTGAAGGAATCATGATGTAAACTTGCTGATGGTGTCCTTCGAGTTAATTTATGATTTTACCTTGTTTTTATGAACTACCTCTTTCCTCATCTTAACTTTTTGCAATGTTTGCCTTTGGTTTTTGATTTCCTTGTGCACAATAATTCCTCAAAATATAGAGGAACAAAATATCTCTCGCTCCCTCACTCCCTCGCTCCATCTCTCCATTTGTCCGTCTCTCACTCTCTCCGTCTCTCTCACTCTCTCCGTCTCTCTCACTCTCTCCGTCTCTCTCACTCTCTCCGTCTCTCTCACTCTCTCCGTGTCTCTCTCTCTCTCTCTCTCTCTCTCTCTCTCTCTCTCTCTCTCTCTCTCTCTCTCTCTCTCTCTCTCTCTCTCTCTCTCTCTCTCTCTCTCTCTCTCTCTCTCTCTCTCTCCCTCTCTCCCACGCCTCTCTCTCTCTCTCCCACGCCTCTCTCTCCCACGTCTCTCTCTCTCTCTCTCTCTCTCTCTCTCTCTCTCCCACGCCTCTCTCTCTCTCTCTCTCTCTCTCTCTCTCTCTCTCTCTCTCTCTCTCTCTCTCTCTCTCTCTCTCTCTCTCTCCCACGCCTCTCTCTCTCTCTCTCTCCCACGCCTCTCTCTCTCTCTCTCTCTCTCTCGCTCTCTCTCTCTCGCTCTCTCTCTCGCTCGCTCTCTCTCTCTCTCGCTCTCTCTCTCTCGCTCTCTCTCTCGCTTGCTCGCTCGCTCTCTGACGCTCTCTCTTTCTCGCTCTCTCTCTCTCTCGCTCGCTCTCTCGCGCTCTCTCTCTCTCGCTCTCTCTCGCTCGCTCTCTCTCGCGCTCTCTCTCTCTCCCACCCCTCTCTCTCTCTCTCTCTCCCACGCCTCTCTCTCTCTCTCCCACGCCTCTCTCTCTCTCTCCCACGCCTCTCTCTCTCTCTCCCACGCCTCTCTCTCTCTCTCCCACGCCTCTCTCTCTCTCTCTCTCCCACGCCTCTCTCTCTCTCTCTCTCCCACGCCTCTCTCTCTCTCCCACGCCCCTCTCTCTCTCTCTCTCTCTCTCTCTCTCTCTCTCTCTCTCTCTCCCACGCCTCTCTCTCTCTCTCTCTTTCTCTCTCTCTCTCTCTCTCTCTCTCTCTCTCTCTCTCTCTCTCTCTCTCTCTCTCTCTCTCTCTCTCTCTCGCCTCTCTCTCTCTCCCACCCCCTCTCTCTCTCTCTCTCCCACGCCTCTCTCTCTCTCTCCCACGCCTCTCTCTCTCTCTCCCACGCCTCTCTCTCTCTCTCCCACGCCTCTCTCTCTCTCCCACGCCTCTCTCTCTCTCTCCCACGCCTCTCTCTCTCTCCCACGCCCCTCTCTCTCTCTCTCTCTCTCTCTCTCTCTCTCTCTCTCTCTCTCTCTCTCTCTCTCTCTCTCTCTCTCTCTCTCTCCCACGCCTCTCTCTCTGTCTCTCCCACGCCTCTCTCTCTCTCTCTCTCTCTCCCACGCCTCTCTCTCTCTCTCCCACGCCTCTCTCTCTCTCTCTCCCACGCCTCTGTCTCTCTCCCACGCCTCTCTCTCTCTCTCTCTCTCTCTCTCTCTCTCTCTCTCTCTCTCTCTCTCTCTCTCTCTCTCTCTCTCTCTCCCTCTCTCCCTCTCCTTCTCCTCCTTCTCCTTCTCTCTCTCCTCCCCCCCTCTCTCATGAGATCTTTTATACCCTCTTTAACCCCACCCTACACCAAACCTTCCTTTCACATTTCCAGTTTTCCCTCCTGAAGGTTTCCTTCTGTATCCATCTTGTCCACCCTATGCATCCTATCCTGTCTCCCATTCCTCCCCACACCCATTGTTTGTCCAAGTGCCTCTATCTTGGCCTTCAACTCTGGTATTATTGTTTCCCCCCCTCTGTCTCTACTGTTCCGTTTGTCCTGTTGCAATCTCATTTGTTCAGTGTACTAGTACCATACTAGCTTTTCCATGAGTCTCAACTGTCGATACAAAAAAAATTTTCAAGTAAGGTGCGCACAGATAGCACAGATCTCACATGCCCACAAGTATATTCTGTTGACTTTCTCAATGCATGACCTGATAAGATCCGTTACAAATGTTCCGCAGAAGCAAATTTGAATGCAGGTCACCTTGATATGCAGTGTGCTTGGATGACGTCATGTGGTTGTCTTTGCAGAGGTTATGTCCTGTATCGAGTGTCTTCACATCAGCAAATGCATCTGCAAACTCTTGGGGATGTATTGTTCCCACTAATGGTGGCCTGTTGTTGCTCATGAATGGAGATGCTATTCTGTGCAGAATATGATTGCCAGCGTCTTGTACAGAGCACTTGAGAGGCTTGCACGCGATGCTCATGTTTCCATAATATATTAATCCTGAACCATCTCTGTGCTACTCTCATGTTTCATGTTTTACCTTTTATGCTCTAGAAAGCAGGAATAATATTGGATGCTTTTGCATGTTTGACTTATTGGGGCCAGAGAGGACACAAAGTTTAACGTTGAGCGAAGTTAGGGATTCCATTCTAAAAGCTAAACAATGTCCTACATTTCTGTTACCCTGGCCAAATTAATCATTTGTTGTGTTGAGCATGATGTTTTGCCAGTATGAAACCATTTCTAATGGCTCGTTGGTACTTGGTGGAAATGGCTTTGATTGTGTTGTGAAATGCAGGATTTGAAAGTGGAACTGGAATCTTATCATCTGTTGATATCTATCACAGACACTCCAGTTGGAAATGTGTCGTCTGTTTGTATTTATTTGGAGTTTCGGTGGGGGGGGGGGGGGGGTATGCAGGGGTATATTAGTATGTTTGAGACCACCTCCTCACATCTTGAAATGTTGATGAGGCTGACTAAAAAGACTGTCAATGCATGACCAACAAAGATTAAAAGCCAAGTTGGACAAATTAATCGCAAAGTGAAGTAATAAGTCATCGCTGCATTGGATAATCAAATTCTATCAAAACTTTCATTGTGATCGAAAAGTTTTACCCCATGGATCCCAGTGTGTTCTCTTTCTGAGTCACGTCTCTTTGGACCACAGATGGTGCTTTCAGGCCAATGCAGGCAAAGGCTGCGGTATTCTGAGGACAGAAGGTCGACACGAGTCCAAATGACATTTCCAATGGATGAGACACATCCAGCAGCACATCCAATCCGATCATGAGGAATAAAATTCACAATCCCTCGCATGTAATGGATTCACTTTTTGCATTTAGGGAAGAGTCTGTTGATAAGAAACGGAAGTTTTTTGACGGATTGCATTGGATGCTGGAAAATGGTTCTGCAACACGAGTTGCATTTGCTTCGTTTTCAGTAAGTTTGAGCTTGTGCAGAATCACCGTTCAGTTGCATCACGAAGACACAGACACCTCAGCATGGGACATGGCAACGAGTGCGGTTCCACCACTCGATGAATACTCGGAAAGTGTCCATGCAGTTTGAGCTGCTCGTTCTGAGGCTTTTGCCGTGCCGGCTGTTGATGCTGGCTGCAGACATCCGGCTTGTGGCACAAAGCAGGAGATGGTGGAGGTGGTTTGAACTGAGTGGGAACCGGGTGTGAAATCGAACTGTAATAGTGCGTGTGCAACCATGGAAACGGTGCTTGGTGCATGATGTATGATTTCGCGATTACCCCCACCATCATCCAATCCTCACTCCATTCCCACTTTACACCACACTCCCCCCCCTTCCGCACCCCACTCTCCTCACACCTCCCCCTCCCCCCCCCATTTCTTTCTCTACCACGCTTGCTGTGCCAAGCTTGAGCCCTCGTCATCTGTGCTGTTGCGCTTGTGGATCGCTCGTTAGGGTGTTCGACATGCTGCACACCACTCCCAAGACACGGGGCGAGGCGACTGGTGCTGCGGCTCCGTCTGCATTGCGGCTGTAACGGCGTAAGGGGTATGCAAGGCGCGTCCGTCAGCACACCGTCTCTCCCGAAGAACCCGTTTCGGTGCGACACACGGTTGCACAGCTGTGTCTCGGCACAGATTGTCAGCTCGTGTGTATCTTTGTGTGCATGTGCTTTGTCCAGGGCAGGGCGAGGTTGAAGGCAGTCGTTGGGTGGGGCAACGGATTGGTGTCGGAGGGGTATGGGGGTGGGTTCTGTTTGCAGAATGAGGGACAGGGATGTACATGGCTACTGTGTTGTCTATCTATTGAGCTTTACATGCTGAAGGTGTCCAGAATGCTTCTGTCAACTTGAGAGCTTTGTCGGTTGCTGTTAATGGTTATTGTTTTGGTTATCACTTCTCCATCTTTCAGAAAAATAAATGATTTTCCAAGGCATTTTGTTTTAATCTCAGTCGAGGGGCACACCAGTGCCCAAAGCAGCCAAGGATGAGACCTAAAATTGGAGCTCTGTTTGCTATGGCCTGCACGTTCCTCCCACGCCTTGATCCAAAAGGCAGCTTGCTTTGCACCATACGAGGGTGTTTTGCTTTTCTGATGGTTCCTAATGCATGAGGCATAGAGCAAAAAGGAATACAATTTATTATTTGCTGAGCATTTTGATCTGCCCTGCATCAAATACTCCTTAAGGATCCTGATTGTTATCCGAAGGAAGAAACTATCCAAGCAACGAGAAATTATTTATTTTATTTCTCTGTGTGGCAATCGCACAAAGAATTTTGCAATTGTTGTTTTTTTTTTTTTCTTCTGTCCAGTGGAAGATTAATTTCTTATGCAACCAGTATTTATTTGGTATTCCTTGAAATTGTTATAGGTACTGAGCTAAATGGGCTGAAATGTGTAGATTACTGTACAGCATTTCTTACCTCTTCTGTCAAGCTTGAGGTGCATGGAGTGTGCTTGCATGTGTGTGTACTACTTATCATCAGTTTGTTGGGGTGTCGGCCTATAAGAATACACCTCCATCTTGACTATCATATTGTCGTTTTTATTTCTTTTTTCAATATTGAAGACTAAGGGATACTGGGGAGGTACAAAGGCATCCAACTTATAAGTCCTGTTCATGAAGTTGCGGGAGAAGATTGTGGATGGGAAGAAAAGGAAATGGGTCAAGCGAGAGATAGTTGAAGAACAACAGGGGTTTCAAAAGGGTGGGAGTGCCGGAAGCAGAAGGGAGGTTGGTGAAATGTATGTATGAGGGAATGAAGGTAAGTGTTTTGGTTGGTTATGGGTTGTGTCAGAAGAGTTCAGCGTGAACATCAGATTGAGGCAATTAATTTCACTCGGTCCACTACTGTATATTGAGGATGTATCTGGTGAGTGGGAGGGTCAGCAAAGGTGGCATTCTGAGAAAGGTAATGTATGCAGATGATCTAGTTATTGTTGTGGAGAGCGGGCAAGAAATGCAGGAGACGGGGGCAAATGAAAGGTGCGCTCGAGAGACATGGATTGAGGATGAGCCTGGAGAAGACTGGTAAAGTGGGTCAGACAGGAGAGAAAGGATCTCAACATCAGTTTGGAGGGAAAGAAGATCTGGCAGGAAGGACTTGAGTATCTAGGTGGAACGGTGACCGAATATGGCTGTTCAGAGGCAGAGTTTCAGAAGAGGCTACAGGTAGGTCGGTCGGTGAGTTTGCACAGATGAAACTGGAGGGCTTAATGGTGGACAAGAAAATACAAAGAGAATTTAAAGGGAAAATTTTGTTGTTGTACATGATCGAGGCTCGTGGAAGAGCTCGAGCTGAATGAAAGGGAACAAAATGGAAAGGGGGAAATGCCGACAGCAGAATAGGAGTGAGAGTGAAATCAAGGGGAGGGAGAGGACACACAGGGGTGAACAAGCTTCACACAAGCTACACACAAACTGAATGAAACACAACAAGAAGAGAAAGTGTGAAGCGAGAATGAAACAGAAAAGGAACAAACCAACTAACAAACAAAAAGAGGTGAAAGGGGGGGGGGGTCACAGTAACCTGGAAAAGGGTATTGCTTGGGAACGGGGTTGTTTGGGGTCGAATAAATCATGAGGATGGATGGGGGATGACCTGAGGTAATGGTGAACAGATGCCTTGAAACCCTGGAGGGACTGAACAGACTGGGGAAGTTGGTTCCACAGGTGAGAGAAAAGAGGAATAAATCACAAGAAGAGGGTTAATGGCAGACCATGTATGCCCTGCAAAAACCTGTGAAAACCAAGAGAGGGCCAAGGGTGCCAGACCAAAAAGGTGATAGAATACAGAGGGCACCAAATATGTCTGTGATGTGAGAGTAACAGCCTTAGACACTCAGCTTTGTCCTGGGAGATCACATTGATTTTGAGAGCCTTGCTTTCCACACCATCAAGAAGGGCAAGGTGTGAGGGAGAGGCGCCAGCCCAAATGGGAGAGCAGTACTCCATCAAGCTGTGATTTGAAGGCCTTGTAGGTTGGCAAAAGTTCAGATTGGCCAAGGAAAGACCTTCTACAACTCAGGATGCCCAGTCAGTGGCTGGCTTTGGAGGCCATCTTGGAAATATGGTTTGCTCCGGAATGATCATGGCTAATGGTGAGTCCCAAAAGTTTGAGTGATTTAACCTCTTCAAATGGTTTGTTTAGTAAGTGGATGTGAGAGTTGGCCAGACAGCCCTTTCAGAAAGACAGTAAGTGTGTGAGATTCTCTGAGGTTGAAAGACATATTCCGAAGTGTTAGGCCAGCTCCTGATTCTAGGAAGGTCTGCAGAAAGGGAAGAGGCTACTGCCTGGCCCCCTGAAGGATGAGAAGTAATATGGCTGAGGGTGGAATCATCAGCAGATAGGTAGTACCTTTCAGGGAATCGGAAAGATCATTCGTGAAGATGAGGAACAGCACCCTGCCCAAGGCTGTGCCTTGGGGCACTCCAGCCTTAACAGGGAGAGATGATGAGAGGATAACGTTAAAAGCATGCATCATGCTGATTACGAGAGTGGACGAAGTTAGTGAGGCATGTGTTGAGTTGGCATTGGATGCCATAAGCAGAGTTTTGGAGCTCACGGTGGGATGCCAGACTGTATCAAATTATTGAGATATGTCCAGAGATATGGCCCTGGTCTCTTGTCTGAGATTGAGAGCTTCCATTCATCATTGGGAGAGTAGAAGCAGTCTAAGGTAGAATGACCAGGTATGAAACTGAAGTGACGATTGAAGTTCGGGCCGTTGGGGGGAAAAGGAAAGATTTCATATCAACTGCAATGATGCATTCCATGACCTTACTTAGAATTGGAAGCTAGCCAATAGGCCTAGGATCTGGTTTTACACGATGTTTGTACATTGCAGTGATGCTGGCTAACTTCCAGGAAGACAGAAACCGACACAGAATGATCAAGTGAAAAGAGCAAAAAAGAGGATAAGCAACAGCAGCAGAGCATCCTCTTTTTATGATAGGTACATGGATGCCATCTGGGCCTGTCACAGAATCCTTGGTGAGGTTTGCCTGAAACCTCTCCATCCTCTTTACTTGGAAAGACAGTATCCAGGAGCAGTGGGTATGAGAGGGTAGGGTAGGTGTAGGGAGTGAGAAGCTGGGGACACAATATTTTGAAACAAACACAGGATTGAGGCTTTCGGCCTTCTCATGAGCAGCATCAACTGTGGTGCCATATGAAGTGAGTGAATGAGGGAGGGGGATCGTACACCATCTAGACATACGTGATAAGATGTCACCAGGTTTTTGAAGGAGACAGATTTGAGAGTTTAGCCTTGAGGTTGGTCAGATGTCGTTTTCTTGCTTTCCTGCGAGTGGACGCACACTTTTTCTGTGCTTTGTGGAATGATCTGAGGTCACCTTCAGTCAGATTTGCCTTCCGAGATGATAAAGCAAGTTGTTTGCCTCACAACAGGATTCTGTGTTCCAAATGCCATATGATAGGTATGATAACTGCAGATGAGAGGATAGGTATGATAACTGCAGATAAGATGGTACAAATCTGTGCATAAGCGAAAGAAACCTTGTGTGGAAGTATCCCAAAGCAGTATTAATATCAGGAGAGGTGGAAATGAAGGACCAGTCTTGACATGAGAGGGCAGCTTGTCCATCCCTGCTTGAATCTGCGATGCTGGGGCAGCTCTCCAACAACAGCCAGAGAGATGTTGACTTTCACGTGCACATGATCAGATGAACCTTTTGGAACAGAAGAGGAACAGGAGACAGAAGGAAAATTCATCATTAACAAGTCCAGAATTTCTGGGATATTGTACAACACCGGCCTCCTCTTACAGTATGGAGACTGTGACACTGACAGAAGCAACTCGAGGGGGAGCACTCGGTAGAGTGCAAAACCTCTGCCGCCAATACTGCTGGGTCACTTAAGTGAACCTGATATCCTATTCATTGTAGGTCAAAACGGATCAGACTCTACTGAACCACGATTGAATAAACTAAGCTAGATCGACTCGCATGTAGAAATGCCCAAAAAATAATATCGAAATTTTTTTGAAAAAAAAGTTGCAAAATTTGTTGTTTTTTTTTCTCTAACAAATTTTGTTTGGGGGGGGTTGTAAATCACTTAAAACATGTAGAAATGCAAAAAAAAATTCAAATCTTTTTCAAATAAAATCGAAATTTTTTTGAAAAAAAGTTGCAAATTTTTTTTTTCTCTAACATTTTTTTTTTTTGGTTGGAAATCACTTAAAACATGTAGAAATGCAAAAACAAAAATTCATTTTTTTTTCAAAATGGCCACCATAGCGGCCATATTGGACTTTGGACCAAGTCCAAAATCTAATGGCATGATCCTTGGACCATACCTAATCCCCCCACCAAGTTTCGTCGAAATCCGTCCAGGAGTTTTTCCATAATACTGTTCACAAACAAACAAACAAACAAACAGACGGGTGAAAACAGTAACCTCCGTCCATCTTCGATGGCGGAGGTTAACTCGAGGGGGAGCACTCAGTAGAGTGCAAAACCTCCTCCGCCAATACCGCTTGGTCACTCAAGTGAACCTGATATCCTATTCATTCAATTCGACGTCAACAGTGCTCATAGAGTTATAGTTTGCAACTTTCCCTTTTACTTTTAACTTTTACATACTCAATTCATTCGTCATAACTAGATTCCTTGAGACAGAAATTGATTTTACGTGGGTATATCCACCTGAAGTTCCAAAATCAGCCGCAATTATAATTTTGGCATGTTTTTGTTGGAAATCACTTATAACATGTAGAAATGCAAAAAAAAAATCGAAATTTTGTTGAAAAAAAAGTTGCAAAAAAATTTTTTTTCAAACAATTTTTGGGGGGGGTTGGAAATCACTTAAAACATGTAGAAATGCAAAAAAAAAAATTCAAATATTTTTTCAAAATGGCCGCCATAGCGGCCATATTGGATTTTGGACCATGTCCAAAATCTAATGGCATGATCCTTGGACCATACCTAATCCCCCCACCAAGTTTCGTCGAAATCCGTCGAGGAGTTTTTCCGTAATACTGTTCACAAACAAACAAACAAACAGAACGGGGTGAAAACAGTAACCTCCGATCTTCGATGGCGGAGGTTAATAACAGAGACTGCAGGTGTCAAAAACAAGACTACTTATTTGATACAAATTGGAAACCAGGTCTTTATCTCCATCTCCATCTCCATCTATCGTGTGAATCCCCCTCCTCCACCCGATCTACTTTCTCAACAATTCTCTTCAAAAGTTGTCCTTTGGGTCTCAAGGAGCTGTCACATCTTGACGATTTAGCCAGCAATGGCAACGCATAAAAATGTATGTCAAATGTTGGCGTACGCTGAAATTTTGATGTTTTTTTATCTTGCCAAAACGAAGTTTTTGCAAGATATGTTAGTCAGCTTGTATTTTTTTTTGTTTTTTTTGTTTTGTTTTGTTTGTTTGTCTGTAATCACGTATAAAAAATTCTGCAGAGCACAGTTATCATCGGAAATTTTTGTAACTTCGCATATCAGAGGCCTATAGAGGTCCCTTTCAGTGCACAAAATTTTGAAGGTCAAGGTCACTTTGTCGCAAATCAGGGGAGTCGACGAAACCCTTATTTTTTGAGTAATTTTGATCGGATCGTCTTCATACTTCATGGGAATATAGTTCATGGTCTGGCGCTCAGCTGATTAATTTTTGGTGGCGATTGGCCTT
Source organism: Eptatretus burgeri (assembly GCF_056783735.1). NCBI lineage: Eukaryota > Metazoa > Chordata > Myxini > Myxiniformes > Myxinidae > Eptatretus > Eptatretus burgeri. The sequence continues at coordinate 27,601,963 of NC_140974.1, read as the reverse complement.
GACCTTCATGGTTAGCGCCTGAGGTCAAACATATTTGACCCCAAGGTCAAATTTTCAAGTTTTAGGAACCATATCGTGTAGTACCTCAAATTGAACACCTCGATGAGTGCTTTCTAGATATGTCAAGCTTGAGACAGTATGACGTCATTTGGTGACGTTATGAGGCAAAAGCATATTTTTCATGGTTACTCTGTAGAACGATTCTCATCGGAATCTCTCGTAGGCAGATATTCCTCAAGGAGTCGCTCCTGGTGGATAGCAGCTCTGTTCACCTCAGTGTGACCTTAAATAAGTCACACGTGGTCACCTTTTGCCAAGATACGGGTCACCCTGCGGGTGACATTGGTTTATTTTAGGTTTTGGTCGTATTCATAACGTGTTGGTCGTATGCATAACATATTAGTAACGGGCTCAGAACGTTTCATTGTCTTATAGATAACTTGTACCAACGAATGCTTAGCCTGTTGTCGGCGTTCACAACCTATGCGCAACGATAGTTTAACTTGGGCATAGCGCGCTGCACGTATCGCCGACGAACTCGTGGCGTAGCCTGTTAAAAACCTGCCGCACGCCGATTTAAATCATAACCGCCTGAAAATTGAAAGTGTCAACCACGCAGTCACACCTTGCCGATTTAGCCAGCGTATGCCGACCTATGAAAAATTTGCCGAACCAAGCTGGCACACGTCGAATACGGGATGGGTAAGTTGTGTATACGTTAAGAGCACGCTGAAAAACGATGAAGTACGCTGTCATATTTCGTGGTACGTCTCGTACGTTGTGAAATTTCAAGCATGCTGAAAATTTTACGACGTACTCGCCGTATGGCTCACACGTTCCGCTATGCTGGGAATAAGTTGTTGGCACGATATGCGATCGTTCACACACGTTGACACAAGTTCCTTGTAATTTACTCATAAGTCAAAACACTTCGAGGTAATGTTTAGCATACCCGAAACTTATTTTCTCCGTCAAGGCACATTTTCTTTTTTTTCTCCTTGGCTCCGTGAAGGCACGTGACGAAATATCTGAAGTTGTTGTTGTTGTTGTTGTTGTTGTGTTTTTTATTTTTTTTTTAGTCTATCGCGAATTTTAAAACGTATTCGGACATTTGCTTTTAAGTTTCGAAGTCGATGTGACAATATCCTCGAACAGAAAATATTCACAGAGGAGGAACTAAGAATATAATAGGACATGAGCAAACTGAAGAGGATACCGGACGTGACGAAACGGCACGTGACGAAATATCGGAAGTTATTGTTGTTTTTTGTTGTTTTTAAACGCTGCCAATACGCCATTATACGGAAGCTGTAAATTAGAAACACGTTCAGTAAGTTCTGTGGTCGTCCGGAAGACGTCAATCAAATACGTCTACATACATCAATATGCGTTGGAGGTACGTTACACATAGGTTCAAAGCACGTTACTCATAGGTTATAAATAAGTTTTGGGTACGCTAAGCATTACCTCGACGTGTTTCGACTTAACTCGACGTGTTTCGACTCGACGTGTTTCGAAAAAACATCAAAATTTCATCGTACGCCAACGTTTTACATACATTTTTATACGTTGCCATTGCTGGCTAAATCGCAAGGTTGTGGGAGAGTGGAGAGCATTGGCTCAGGATAATGGGCAAGAGTATTGTACAAAAGGTGGGGCAGTACCAGCTTGGTAGAATTTGGCTTCACACCATACAAATGTTTATGAGGAAGAAGAAAATTTCCTTGGTTCATCATTTCAATTCCATCAAAATCTGACGTTTGTGATACCCCACGATCTCCAAAGGATGAGGATATTATTTTGGGTTCCTACAGTGTCATGGTTATGATGTATGTAGGACTTGCAGAACGGCTTTCGAGTTATGCGCACTCACATATGAGCTGCCTTGCCAATGTTAGAATCCTGACCAAGCTATAAAATGGCATTCTGGTGTTTCACAGGTGGGCTGAGGCATCAATGTATGTGCCATCCTTCAGGTAATCATTAAGCCGGGTGTCCTGTCTGCAAACGCTGCTTGGTTGAGTCCTTCACGAAGTCGGCGAGTTATCGCCAGGACCCCTGAACTAATTAACAAAACCTGCTCTAACCTACAGGGGGCACTGAAGCAGTTTCACCATCACTCCCCTGCAAGGTCTTGTTCTAAGCATCAGCCACGTTGTACACACGAATGATGACGACGTCCGTGGTTATGTCGACGCAGGAAGTTGTGTTTAAATGAATCGCATGCTTTCAATGACCAACGTTTTATCCTTGCTGACGACTGATCCTGTGTTCTGTTTGCAGTTGAATGGCACAGAAGCAGATTTTGAATACGAAGAGATCACTCTTGAAAGGGTAAGTGAACATTGAGGGCCTCTGTTGCTCACCATGTGTGGTTTTGGTTGCACTGCTTTCATAGATGCAGTAACATTTGGTATGTTAAAGCTTTTAATGCTTTTGGATTTAATTTTATTTTCTTTTTTATTTGTTTTTTTGGAAGGTTTTTTTTGAGGTCATGGTGGGAATAGGAGTGCAGAGGATGAGGGAAGTGCTGAATTGTTCTCCTAATTTTGATGCCACCGTTGCCTTGAATGCGATGTTGCAGAACATTGGATGTGTTCCCCATTGATGTCACATCTCTCATCGTTACATCATTTGCAAAACAACACGACTATTTTAATTTATAGAGTGGCCATATTGACTTTCGGGGGTAAGCCATCAATCATTCCATGCACTTGTCCCTCCTCCATTGTCCATTACCAATGGTCTCATTTTAGGGTACAAGAAAACTTGTGTGCACTTTGATGCACGTAATAGTTGAAATCTCCTGATATTGACATGGTAAACAGGAGAATGTTTATAATAAGCAGTTGTTGATATAATCCATAGCGATTAAGGATGGAGCAGCATCAACTATTTATAGTGGGCGTGTGTTCCGTTGCTGTTGTGCATTCCTGTGTGTGTACCTATACATCAGGGGTGCATTGCTGCCGGTGCGCACCGGAGTGCCGCGATGGCACCTCAATCCATCCGGGGTGGAGCTTAGCTCCAACATTTCAAAAATAAATAAATAAATCAACACACGTTCACAAATGGATTAGTTCTTGTGGTTTTTGTCTCGAGAGTTATATTATAACAATACAGGTTATTGGTAACATATACCCATATTATGAATTGCCAAACATAGCAAGGTCCACAAGCGAGACAAACTTTACAGTCATTTTATATCCCGATTTAGTGAATTATCTTGTGTTTACAAAAAGTGTTTCCACTGTGGGAGATGTGAAGGCATAGAAAAGTTTGAATGCCTACAACTAGTTGAAGTCTGGGTGGATTAGTGATGTGGCTGTTCCTGTGAAGAATGGCTATCATGTTGCACTAGCAAAGGTAGGCCTATAATACGTCCATGACATGGATGATGGGCTCATGTTGGCAAAGTAGATATGCATGACATTATACATGTTAACGCCATGCCTATCTGCTCTGCCACCCCCTTCAATACTCCCAGATGTTTACCCAGCCCCAAAGCCTTTTCTTCATTTGTCAACACCAAGAAAGAACCAACTCATGTTAAAGACCATTCCAAGGAAAGGAAGAAATCACCAGGCGCGGGGGCGGGGGGGGGGGGTGTAATGGTTAGGGCATCCGCTCGGAGTCCGAGAGGTCGGTGGTTCAAACCATGACCGAGTCACACCAAAGACGAAAATTGCATGTGCTGCTTACTGGCTTGATGCTCATTGTATAGAAGGATAGAGCACAGACAAACAACCATAGGTTGGAAATAATAGCTCTGACTTTGATTGGCCTAATTGCTTGCTCCTGCGTCGAATGTTCCTTGCTCAAACGTGGTTGCAAGGCTTGTACGTCTTTCTCTGTGACAGGGAAATTCAGGCCTTGGGTTCAGTATCGCGGGTGGGACTGATAACCCACACATTGGGGACGATCCGAGTATCTTCATCACAAAGATTATTCCTGGTGGTGCTGCAGCACAAGACAGCCGTCTGAGGTATGGCAGCACCCGATGCACCATAACATTTGCATTCAGTTATGATTATCACAGTTCAAAACTTGCAATGGTTTTACATTCCCCAGAAACTACCTCCTCCCCCACCCCATCCCTGCCCCTCCCTTCCTTTACTTCTCTTTGCAAATGACACACTTCTCTTTAGGGGTAGGCTACAGTTCCTTTACTTCTCTTTGCAAATGACACACTTCTCTTTAGGGGTAGGCTACAGTTCCTTTACTTCTCTTTGCAAATGACACACTTCTCTTTAGGGGTAGGCTACAGTTCCTTTACTTCTCTTTGCAAATGACACACTTCTCTTTAGGGGTAGACTATGGTTCCATTACCTCCCCCCTCCTCACCTGCACCTCCCTTCCTTTGCTTCTCTTTGCAAATTACACACTTCTCTTTTGGGTAGGCCACAGTTCCTTTCCAAAAAAAAAAAAAAACCTGCTCTGGGTGTTTAAGTGAAAAATACTTTTCCACATTGCATCGTTGGATGCTACACATGTTGATGGATATCGGAGTCACAATATCACATTAATGTTTGTTAAAATGCACTTTGGCTGTCACGCCTTACTGGAATATGAGTTTTCAGTTTGACAGACAGCGAAGCCCTGCTGATAAAGATGCTGTTCAAGTTTCCTCTTAAGGCCCTGTCACACCTTGACGATTTAGCCAGCGTATGCCGACGTATGAAAAATTTGCCGAATACGCTGGCACACGTCAAATACATTATGGGGAAGTTTTGTATACGTTAAGAGCACGCTGGCATACGTCGTAGTACGCTGGCATACGTCGTAGTACGCCGAGCTGTTAGACAAATTTTCCATGCTTGAAATTTTTTGATGTATGCCAGCGTATGACTCACGCTCCGCATACGCTGGCCATAAGTTGTAAGCACGTTACGCGATCGTTGACACACGTCGACACACGTTACTTGTAAGTTACTCAGAAGTCGAAACACGTCGAGGTAATGTTTAGCATACCCGAAACTTATTTCTAACCTATGAGTAACGTGTTGTAGGCACGTTACGCGATCGTTGACACACGTCGACACACGTTACTTGTAAGTTACTCATAAGTCGAAACACGTCGAGGTAATGGTTAGCGTCAGTGTTCCAGACTCCCTGTTTTTTTTTTTTTTTGTTTGTTTGTTTGTTTTTCTTCGGTATGACGGTGATGTTGACACTTCAATTTCTAGTGCGGTTATAATATAATATAATTAGTAGGCTGCCGCTCAACGATTTAAATCATAACCACACTAGAAATCGAAGTGTCAACATCACCGTCATACTGAGGAGAAAAAAAAAAACCAGGGAGTCTGGAACACTGATGCTGACCATTACCTCGACGTGTTTCGACTTATGAGTAACTTACAAGTAACGTGTGTCGACGTGTGTCAACGATCGCGTAACGTGCCTACAACTTATGGCCAGCATATGCGGAACGTGTGTCATACTCTGGCATACGTCCACAAATTTTCAACATGCTGAAAATTTGTCGACATACTCGGCATACTAGAACGTATGCCAGCGTGCTTCAGCATGCTATTAACGTATACAAAACTTACCCATAACGTATTCGACATGTGCCAGTGTATTCGGCAAATTTTTCATACTTTGTCATACGCTGGCTAAAACGTCAAGGTGTGACAGCGGCTTGACACTTCGATGTCTGGTGCAGTTATGATTTGAATCGTCGAGCCCCAGCCTATTAATAGCCGATGCCACGTGATCGTCGGCGATACGCTGCCGCGCGCTCTGCATAAGTTAGACATCGTTGGGCATAGGTTGTGAACGCCAACAAAACGCTCAGCATTCGTTGATATAAGTTATCTATATGTTATTGAAACGTTCTGTGTACGTTACTAATACGTTATGCATACGTCCAACTCATTATGAATACATCCAAAACTGGAAAAAAAAACATCAATAGTTCAGCGTACGCCAGCGTTTTACATACATTTTGATACCTTGCCATACGCTGGCGAAAACGTCAAGGTGAGACAGGGCCTTTACACGAGGAAAGTTTTTATTGATTTTACGATTTTACAGGACATTTTTCAAATTACTTTTAAAATCCTCTTGCCAAAATGTACCAACATTTTCCACTGTTTGTCACCTTCCAGGAAATGCTTTATTCAGCACAAAACTGTCGTGTTGTCTCCCTCATTGTGAAAGGACATTTTAATGGACAAAATCAATAATTGTCATCACAACAAAGGAAAAATCCGATGTAAAGAAAACACTAAGAAAGTATAATAACTCGTACAACCATCAAGGGCTTGCAGGGTGGCCTCGAGGTACTCACACACGCCTCGAAGCATTTATCCTGGGTTTAATCCTGACCCGGATATAAACTACCATCCTGGTGTTTCGCAGGCAGGGTGATTCATCAGTGTGTTCCATCCTTCAAATGGACGTTAAATTGGGCATCCAGTCTGCCACTATTACTTGGTAGGCATTAAAGATCCCAAGCTGTCCTTCATGAAGAGTAGTCGAGTATTCGCCGGCACCACAAACAAATTACAAATTCCTGCACCAACTACTGCTATCGGAAGACAATGCCAAACCACATAAGGATACACAAGGAAATCAGATGCAGGTGGAGGCCATTTCACCCATCATGCCTGCACCATATCAACACCACACTAATTTTTCAACACAAAATCAAAAGAAGAAAATGCAAGATGGGTTGTTTTTTTATTTTAATTGCATGTTTTTTTGTAGTTTTTGTCTTCTCCCGCTCACCCCCCCTCCCCCTCCCCCAGGAGGTGGACATGAGCTTGGGTAAAAACACATCAACCACACAACACCCCTTGATGAGACCCCCACCAACAGCACTCCATACACATGCACACGATCTTCCAGAAATGCTCAAGCTACTGAAAAGTCCTGTCAACATCCCTACACCCCTCCATCTCCATAACTTCCAGGAACCTATCTAATTCTAATTTAAACTTATCTCCTGTTTCTGCTGCCACCACCTTTCCAGGGAGGCCATTCCATGCATTAACCACTCTTTCAGTAAAAGTCCTCTGCCTTGCTACCGTCTTAACTCTTCTCTTCATTACTCTCAGGCTATGGCCCCTGGTCCTATCACTGTCTACTCTCCTGTATAATTCACCTGCACTTACTTTAGCGACACCTTTCATTATCTTAAGCATCTCTGTCATATTACCTCGTAACCGCCTCCTTTCTAGTGAATAAAGCCCTGTCTCCTTCAGTTGCTCCTCATAGCTAAGTCTAGCTAGGCCCGGAATCAATTGAGTAGCCCTGCGCTGAACTCTCTCTATGGCATCTATGTCCTTCCTAAGTTGTGGTGATCAAAACTGCACACAATATTCTAAATGTGGCCCTCACTAAATTCCTGTACAATGTTACCACCTCTTGATTTTAATTGATCCCCCTCCGAATACAACCTAAAACTATATTTGCTCAAACTATAGCTGCCTGTTTACCTCCCATATCTATTACCACCCCCAGATCCTTCTCCTGTGTAACACACTCCAAAATTACCCCTTGCATCCTGTAATCTCTATTTTCATTCTTCTCTCCCATCCCCAACACCTTGCACTTGCTCAGGTTAAATTCCATCTGCCAATCTTTTTCCCAATCTATGAAAGTATCAACACTTTCCTGAAACTGATCACCACCCCCCCCCCCCTTGCTATCCACCTCACCTCCAAGCTTTGTGTCATCTGCAAATTGTGAAAACTTAATCTTTACCCCATTTTCCAAATCGTTGATGTAAATAATGAAGAGTAATGGTCCGAGTACTGATCCTTGAGGTAACCCGCTACTTACATCCTCCCAGCAAGACATCCTTCCACTCGCAGCCACTCTCTGCTTCCTACCACTAAGCCAGTTTGCAATCCAGTTAGCTACCTGACCAGCCACTCCACAAGCCTTCACCTTGGCTAACAACCTCCGATGTGGTACATTATGAAATGCCTTCTTAAAGTCTAGATATACTATGTCCATCACCATTGCCTCATCCACCCAATCAGACACTGCTTCATAGAACTCTAAAAGACTACCTTTGGTAAATCCATGCTGACTACCTTTAATTAGTTTGTATTTATTTAAATGGTTCCTCATCTGGTCCCGAATTATTGTCTCCAACACCTTCCCCTCAACTGAAGTCAAACTAACATGTCTATAGTTTCCCAATTCCTCTCTGGATCTTTTCTAAAATTGTGGTTACATTTGCTACTCTGCAATCCTCCAGTACCTGTTCTGACTCCAGTGAGCTATTGAAAATATCCGTTAACATCTCGCTTTCCTGTTCAGCCACCTCCATCAATACTCTCGGGTGCATATTATCTGGACCCGGAGCCTTATCTACTCTTAGATTTCCGAGCTGTATAACCCTTGCCAATATACTGTTTTGCAGCACTAATGCAGTATGGTACACCAGAGTGAAAATTACTATCAAAATGCAGTCTTGCATAAAACTCTCAATATGTAATATTGCACGCTGCCACCCGAGTGTGGTGCACACTTATGTCAATGTTCAATTTGCATTCTTTAAAATGTAAATAAGTGCCATTAAATAGTGACTGGAACTTGCTTTCTAAATCACTCCAGAATATCTCACCAGTGTTGGTTCCATCCAAATTTTTATCTAAGCTTGCCGCCTGCCCTCCCGACGCCGACCGCCTGCCCTCCCGACGCCGGGCGCATACATTTGCATCAATCAAATGATGCACCAAATGTTTGGAGGGTTTCCTAGCAGTGTGTGGTTTTTCTTGTTTATATTTTGCTCCCTGTTGGAAAATCCCTCGAATGCTTTCCACTCACCACAGTGTGGACCAAGTGGGGCAAGCCAGTCCAGTTTCCACCTTCCTGAAGGCTGTTGTTAATTTTACTGTTTTTTTTTGTGTTGACTCTCCATTCATGATGTTTTTTGTGTTTGAATCCAACATCTTTGTGCTACTTTTTTTCTGCCAAATTTGAACCTTCATGCTCCGCAATGCTTCTTCATTGTTATTGCCCTCATTGCCACCAACATACCTATTTGCTTTGTCATTCCCAAAATGAATTGCTTAAATAAGTTTTGAAACTTTCTTTTACATTTTGCTTTCACTGTTGTGATTGGCATGGTGATCCCACCTTTTTACACTGCTGCTGACATCCAGGGTGAACGACTGCATTCTTCGTGTAAACGAGGTTGACGTGCGAGAGGTTGTGCACAGCCGTGCCGTCGAGGCTTTGAAAGAAGCGGGTTCTATTGTCCGCCTGTACGTGAGGAGGCGCCGACCTGTCTCAGAGACTGTCATGGAGATCAAACTAGTTAAAGGGCCCAAAGGTGAGTTTTCAGAAAACATCTCATCCTCTGTCAACAAGATGTGATAATGGTGCACTTTCACAAGCATTAATCAGTTTTAGTTTTCTTTCTTATATGATGTATACCTCAAAGCAAGCTAATGCCAGCAGATAGGACACTCAGTTTAACATCCATCTGACGGACAGCACATATTGATGCCTCGCTCTGCTTGCGAAATGTGAGGATGCGAGTTATTTGCTGGGTTGGGATTCAAACCCAGACTAGACAGCTCAAAGGCGAATGTGTCGACCCCAAGACGATCCTCCCAGCCCCACATGAAATCCCACATTCAAAATGGAACACCAAGCCTGTGGACTTTTCTGATGAACCCTGACATTTATTTGTTTGTATCTTCAGTCGACACGTCGAGGGTGAAAATAAATACACATCAAAACTAGGTTCCTAAACTTTGTATATTTTCTCTTGCATTGTGAGCGTCCACTTTGAGTCTGAGAGGTCGGTGGTTCAAACTCCGGCCGAGTCATAGCAAAGACTTTAAAAATGGTACCGCATCGGTTGAAATTCCTGGGAGGAGGAAATGGAATCCATGTGGAGGAGGAAATTCTTCCTCGGGTAATGCCTCGCTCAGTGCAATGACAAAGACGCACTATTATTGTGGGTCGCTAGTACCCACAGTTCTCTTATCTGGGAAGTGACAGCACTTCCCCCAAGCTCAGTGGCTGTGTTTTTCTTGGCAAACATTTCTGTGTTGTCTTGATTCTTCAATCCTCAACAACGAGCCTTCAATCCTGTTAAAAAGAGAGGTTTTGTGTGGGAAAGAACTGATGTCTACCTGTTTGTTCATTGGGGTTTGAACCCAAATCCTGCAAATGTGATTCTCTTACCGACTGATCACTGAAAACAGATGCTGTAGCACTTCCTTGCATTTTCTCCTTTGAAGATAAATTGTTTCTCTCTGTTACAATTTCTAAAACAGAGAAGTCTGAGTACGTAGGATTTGACATATTACGTGGCCCACCACCATAGAATTACCCAATGAAGTTTAAAAAAAAGCAATATCGTGAAAGTCAATATACGAGTAACATGATGGAAAAATCTATGTGTGTGTCTGTGTGTGTCTGTGTGTGTGTGTGTGTGTGTGTGTGTGTGTGTGTGTGTGTGTGTGTGTGTGTGTGTGTGTGTGTGTGTGTGTGTGTGTGTGTGTGTGTGTGTGTGTGTGTGTGTGTGTGTGTCTGCCCCTCCCCTCCCCCCCCCCTTGTAGACTATTCTGAGTTAAGTTTTCAATGTAAGTCGGAGAAGGTGACTGAATCGAGAGAATTAAACTCATTTGTCTTGTCGTCTCGCAGCATGTGACCTACCTTAACCTCTGTGAATCAGTATGAAGTGGCGGCTGTTATTTATTACCTCTGCCACCGAAGGTGGACAGAGGTTAGGTTTTCATGTCTGTTTGTCTGTCTGTGATCATAATATCTGAAAAATTATGGATGGATTGGATGAAACTTTATGGACAGGTTGGGGTTTGACAAGAACGAATTGATAAGATTTTGAGGAAGATCTGGATCTGGATATGAGAATTTTAAAGTGATTCTTCACCATTGAGAGATTGAGCCAAAAACGATATATATCGCATAATATCTCAAAAATTTGTGGATGAGTTGTGACAAAACTTGGTGGATAAGTAGAGTAGGTGACAAGAACAACCCGATTAGATTTTGGTTCAGGTCTGGATCGAGATCCGGCCTGTCAGTGGGATATAAAACATAAAATGGTCAGCCTGGCGGAGGTATGCACTCTACCGAATGCCATTCTAATTTTTACAATTTATTTATCTTGATGTTAAAAATTCACATTCAACTATTTTGTGTGATTAATTATGGTTTTTTTGTTAGCCTAATAGCAGATAAATCGGCCTTTCTGGATAAATCCTATGATCGTAGTAATGATTATTTAATCTGGATGTGTTAGTTTTGTTGGAAATAATTGTTTTAGTACAAATGCTTATCATAAAGTTGCCTATTTTATTTGTCCTGTCTTGTGTATACCTTCCCATCTAGTGATGTACCATTTACAATTGGTTTCAATGTGTTTTCATCTGATCTTATTAGATTTGCTCGAATTTGTTCTGTTGAGGATGATTTTGTGATTCATGCTGAGAAGATGTATTCCATCATGTTAGAGAGGGGTTATTGTGCTAATATGTCTGGTGTTTGCTTAATGGTTAGGGTGGTGTGCTTGGGATCCTAGGATCCTGAGTTGAAATCCCACTCACCTGTTGAATTAATACCAGGTGGGGTTGACTCTGCCTGTCATCCTTCCGAGGTCGGCAAAATGAGTGCCAGCTTTCTGGTATCTTGTGTCGGAGTGGCGACCCGTCCAGGATTGTGCCCAATAGCCAAGGAGACTACTTCGGCAGCACCAACGCTCCGCACAGAGTGTGGTCCCAATGGATGGATGGATTGAACTAATCGTGTGATTTGGTCGTGTGACAATGTTTTTAGATGTCGTTGTAATGCCATGGTTCAGTCTGGTTGGTTTTCATGTGAAGAGGTTCCCGTTGCATTGGAAGTTGTGTGAAATCCTTTCATTGAAAAGAAAAAAAAAAACAATGAACAAGTCTGAAGACGACGATGGTTCACGAGCGGTATTTGACGATGTAAATTGTTTCAGAAGTCAAGGATGTGACAATGTGATAATTTTTGACCAAGTTATAAATATGATCAACATGATGTGGTACGGGTGACAGGTTATTAGCTGCAAAATGTCGAAAACCCGGTTTCGTTCAACAGCTTTCAAAATTTGACCTTTGCATAACCTTTAAAGATCAGAAAACAGTGTTGTGGACATTAAAATAAGGAAACAGGATACGTGCTATAGCTTATTGGAGTTAGTTCGTCGAAGAAGGTCGAAAACCCGGTTTGATTCCCACAACTTTGAAAATTTGACCTTTGTGGCCTTTAAAGGTCAAAGGTCAAGGATTATGACCTTTGGTGCAGAACTTCCTCTGGAACATTCCAGGAACAATATAACGTCATATAGGCTATATGGCATTTCGCACTCCTCGGATTATCCATACTTTGATGAAATCAGCGTAAAAACAAACTTGAAGGGGGCGCCACGGGCAAGGTGTTCGAGATAGAGCAAAATGGTTTCAAGACTTTAGGTGGGAAATGACCTCAAGATGAAGCATAAAAAATATTGTCATCCTTGCTCTCAAAGTTTGGGTGGTCATATGATTTTTATGTCAAAATTTGCAATTTTATAAACTTTTGACCTTGGGATGAAAATGAAAAAATGGACAACGTCAAGTTTTAGATAATTCATTTTGCTATTCAAATACCGAAGAACCCATTCCATTCAGTGAATTCCCTCGAAGATAGACTTTTAATCCGACTACCCCCTAAAAATGGCTATTTTTTTGGGCGTGGCTCCGCCCACAATGGGTGTAGCTCGCCCTCATCCAGGAAAACACAACTAGACATTGATATCGAACACATAACCAAGTTTCATGAAGATCGGATCAAAGTCTACAGAGTTATGCACTGGACAGACAGACAGACACACAGACATAACGAATATAGTGGTCACTGGGTGGCGCTCGTGAGCCAATTAATCAACCGGAAGTGCGTCATGAAAGTATTTATCAAAATAGGAACTTCATTATAAATTGAGGGCCTGCACATTGAGTTGTGTACTGGTAAACTCCTGTGTACTTTCTGTGGTGGTAAGTTCAACACCTAGTAAGGTAAGAGAAACAGCTTGTTATTTTTGGGTAATGAATAGATGGTTTGGCGCGTGCGTACGTGCATGGTTTCTTCTTCTTCTTCTTCTTCTTCTTCTAAATCTCTCCTTTGTTTTTCTTTGTCCATGGAGGGGTGAATCTAGTTTTTGTGAGGTTTACCTGGATGCGCTCCTGATGGTTCCTCCTGATGACTCAAATATGATCACTTATTTGATCACACAAAGAAACGTAAACATTTTATTTATTGAGATACGACTATTTTTAAATGTTTGATGAAAAAGATAAACTATTGATGGTGTTGCCACACTTTTGCATCACTTAGAGTGTTTGTCATACTTTTGGTTCACGACTCAGTAAGTGAACACTATATGTGTTATGGGTGTGTGTCTGTCTGTCTGTCCCGAGCATAGCTCCGTGGGTTTTGATCCGATCCTGATAAAATGAGGTGCGAGGTTTGTATCATGATCTAGTTGTGTTTTCCTGAGAATGGGCGTGCTGCGCCCATTATGGGCGGAGCCACGGCCAAAAAACATGTGTTTGTAGGGGGTAGACGATTTCAAGTTACATCTTCTCTGAGGGGGTTTGTCGAATCTGGCAGGGGTTTTGGTATTTGGTTAGCCCCACGGAGCTCGATTTTTTATTTTTTATTTTTTCATTTTCGTCCCAAGGTCACAAGGTCACTAACTTAGAAAATTGCGAATTTTGACATAAAAATCATACGACCGCCCAAACTTTGAGAGCTAGGATGATAATATTTTTTATGCATAATCTTGAGGTCATTCCCCACCTAAAGTCTTGAAACCATTTTGCTCTATCTCGAACACCTTGCCCGTGGCGCCCCCTTCAAGTTTGTTTTTATGCTGATTTCATCAAAGTATGGATAATCCGAGGAGTGCGAAATGCCATATAGCCTATATGACGTTATATTGTTCCTGGAATGTTCCAGAGGAAGTTTTTCACCAAAGGTCATAATCCTTGACCTTTAAAGTTCACAGAGGTCAAATTTTCAAAGCTGTGGGAATTGAACCGGGTTTTCGACCTTCTTTGATGAACCAACTCCAATAAGCAATAGCACGTATCCCGTTTCCTTATTTTAATGTCCACAACATTGTTTTGTGACCTTTAAAGGTTATGCAAAGGTCAAAATTTGAAAGTTGTTGAACGAAACCGGGTTTTTGACATTTTGCGGCTAATAACCTGTCACTCGTGTACCACATCATGTTGATCCTTTTTATAACTTGGTCAAAAATTATCACATTGTCTCATCCTTGACTTCTGAAACAATCTACATCGTCAAATACCGCTCATGAACCATTGTCGTCTTCAGACTTGACTCTTTTACATTCTTCACTTATTGTTTTGCTGGCTGTATATTCTCCATTGTAGGTGAAATGCAATCATTTCATCATTTGTGTTTGGTTATTGCGTGCTCGTCCCTACAATGCAACATTTAAAATGGCCCCTTTACTGCAGATAAGCAGACATATTGAAAGGTTTTCAAACTTTGTTGGCTTCATCTTCCTGTATTTTCCATTTTTACATCCACACACATTATCTATCGAGCACACAGAGTTCGATATTTAATATCTAATCGTTGAGAGTATGTCCAAACATCACACAGTTCTAACCAATGTTTTACAATATCTCACAAAGTAATAATCATGCCTTACTGAGAGAATGCAATAATGAAGCATTTACTGAGTAATGCTTCCCCGTTTCATTACGATGATGTTTCATTGCATTTACCTGTTGTTCATTGTGCTTCCCTGGTGCCGGCTGTCAACTCGCATCAGTGGTTTTTGAATGAAACGTTCACAAAGCGCAGGTGGATGACAACATTTGAAGAAGTACATGTTGGCTCCACCTGGATCTTTTGATAAAATTAACTCGTTAAAGGAACATGATCGTTTGAATGTTCACAAATTATTAAAAGGCACTATTTACTAAAATGATGAAATCCATCCATATCTATATATATATATATATATATATATATATATATATATATATATATATATATATATATATGTATATATATGTATATATATATATATATATGTATATATATATATATATGTATATATATATCTGTGTGTGTGTGTGTGTTTGTGCACACGTGGTGCGCACAAGTCATTGTGTGTTTGTGTGTGTGCACAAGTGGTTGTGTTTGTGTGTGCGCACTCGCATTAGTGTCTGTGTGTGTGTGTGTCCACGTGTTTGTGCATGCATGTGCTCGTGTTTGTGTGCGCATGTGTGTGTTAGTACACATGCGTGCACACCCGTCTCAACCTGTCTTGGTGCGTGTATAGTCTCACTCTTCACTGTTATTCTTGAAGTTGTATTTAATTTGCCTTCACTCTCACTTTGTTCACAGATTAAACACCTGAAATGTTGGTGGTGTTTTTGCATCCAAAAATGAATTCTGTTGTCTCAAGGTTTTAATTATCGAAATTTAAATAAGTAAAACACTTTATCAACTTGATGTTGACTCTTGACACTGACTGAACCATTCGTGGTGCAATTTCCTCTTGCAAATCTTTCAGAGCTATGTTCCAAGCGTGACATTCATGGCGTTCATTTTTTTTCTATTTTCAATATTCTTCCACTTGTTATTCGCCTCCGGATTGTGAGTCAAATGCTTAACATTCATGTTGTGCATCATCGACGAGTGAAAAATCAAGTGTCTGATATATTCTCACTTTTTCTATAAACAGTATTAATTTGATTATTTATTTATTTATTGCATCACTGTTGAGTACTCCATGCTACTGAGATGATGAATGAATGAATAAAAGAAAACAGTGCTGAACATTTAAATATCAATTCATTCTTTGGACTTGCTGTTGACAAGGGTGAATAAACTATTGTAAAACACCGAACAATTTGGATGAAGAGGCAGGTTTTGTTGGCCATTGACTCTATTACCTTCGCCTTGTCCACTTTGGAATTTCCCAGAAAGTTATAATTCCATCAGAGTTTTCCAATCACGCATGCCATTGGTCATCTGGTGGTTGATATTAATTGATATGATAGGTTAAACAAATGGAAGTGAATTTTTGTTTTGTTTTGCATTGCACTTGCTTACTCACGATGAATGAGTTAAGCAAAGCAGTGCAAAGATCCCTGTGGCGGTTGCTTTCCTGAATTTATGGTTTCCATGTTCAATTACCTTGTTAAACATTTGCACACATGGCACTTATGGGCCAGGCAATCTGATTCCTGTGAAATTGATCCCTTAACATAATATGACAAGCATTAATGAGTTCATTCCGTTGTGTAGTGTTGTCATTGCAGCATTTCGGTAAACAGGAGGTATTTCGTCACAGAGCATTTGAACATCTGTCGTATGAACCACAATCCAACTCGATAATCCAAACCATATTTTTTTTCTACATTGAGCATTTTTTTTGTATACATTGTCGAGGCTCATATAAGAGCTAACACACACAATTTATAACAAAGGGAGTAGGAGACAAGAGTGGCAGGAGAGGGAAGCACAAAACATTAGGGAGCAGAGACAGAAGATCTGCGGAAGGGAGAGGGATGGGGCGGGGTACACGGGGTAAACAAGATGGACACTACAGGGACTTTCAGGAAAGAAAGCAGGGAATTTGAAGGAGGTGGTTTTAGGGTGGATTAACGGGGGTAGAAAAGATCATGGTTTTGGATTGGCGAAGATAAGAGATGGTGGTGAACAGCTGTTTTGAAAATTTGGTGAGAAGAATGGGATTGAAGCAAATGTGGAAGTTAGTTCCAGAGGTGGGAAAAAAGAAGAATGAAAGAGTGAAGGTGAGCATTGATCCTGATTTAGGTGGTTTCACCAGAAGGGGGTTGCTGGCAGACCTTGAGCACCCTGTTGAAGTATGGGGGGGGGGGGACAGATTACAGACAGAGCGGGGGGAGGGGAAGATCCGAGAGGAGACAGAAAAAGACAGAATGACCACTGACCTGCCTGCGGTGAGAGTGAGAGACTCATTCAGCTTCATCACTGGAGATACCAATGATCCTAAAAGCCTTAGTTTCCACAGCGTGAAGCTGAGAAGGGTGTGAAGTGGGAGCACCAGCCCAGAGGGAAGAGCAGTCCTCCATCAGGCACTGGATGAAAGTTGTGCTTTTTATAATTTTTAATTTTAATAACTTGATCAATTATTTCAACTTGAAGTGTGCTTTTGCCATTTAATCTGTAAAATTTGCACTCCTCTGTATCTTGTCTTCATTGAATACATACCTAACTTAGGAAGTTGGGAGTTGGTTCGTATCTTGTTTCCTTCTTTATTTTTTGCTCAATCCCTTCCTCCTCATCATCCCATCTTACTTGTGTAGCCAATTTTGATTTCATCTTCCTCTCCTTAAATGTATCTTGCTAGGTCTTGGATTCAGCATTGCTGGAGGAATTGGCAATCAACATATTCCCGGTGATGACAGCATTTATGTGACCAAGATCATCGAAGGTGGGGCGGCACAGAAAGATGGCAGGCTGCACATTGGTGATCGGCTGCTTGCTGTACGTCCTGCACATTGTGCCTCAGCACAACATCGTTCTGTATATCTCTTTCCATATTATATTCTTGTCCACTTTCATCACTTTTGTCCGAGCACTCTCAACATTGTCCCCTTGCACTCACTAAAGGCATGCTCCTTGCCCGACCCACTCATACCAAAATGTTTCTGTGCGCTATTTGAGTTAAATAGTATACAAGTTTGCGATGCAGATCACTTGTATAAGTTTTTATTTTTCCCTTTCTTTATTTCTTTCGGCTTCACGTTGCTCCTTCACCAAAATGTTTTTTTTGTGAATAGATCATGTAATAATATTTTAATTTGTGATTGGACTTCAGGAGTTTCACCATGATGTATACATTAAACCCTCCAATATCACAGGGGTTAGTTTCCTGGAAAAATGCTGCAATAGTTAAAACCGCACCGCAATCGTAGAAACCAAGGGCCAATGAGAAAATGGGGGTTCAATTCCTGGACTTCAAGAAAATATCGAAGAATATCAACGGCAGCCATAAATGAACACATAACTAATGAAATAAAAATGTGTATATATATACAGTATATATATATATATATATATATATATATATATATATATATATATATATATATATATATATATATATATATACTGTATATATACACATTTTTATTATATATATATATATATATATATATATATATATATATATATATATATATACATATATACACACATATATATATATATATATATATATATATATATATATATATATATATATATATATATATATATATATATTCATGCTAACATTGAAATAAACATATAAATACAGTGTAAATTAAACAAAAACACCAGAGTTTTACCATTTAAATTTATTCCAAAACAGTGAGGTGGGTGAGGGTAAAATGTTACGTATTGTTCGTACTGTACTCTGCCAAAAATACAAAACACAAACCTGAGCTTGGAGATGATGATGCTGTTAGAAAGGGGAGGGTGGAGGTTAGAAAGATGTGGATGTGGAACTTGCTATGGCTGTTGGATCATCAGGTGCACGACAGTCACCTGCTGCATTGTCACATCGAAGAAGGGTAAAATAATCCTGCTTGGATAGGAAGGGACGGGATGGCATCCTCTTCCCAAATAATCCTGTTTCGGCATTAAAAGCTTTCTCCAGTATAAATCCCTTCCTTCACTTTGGTTAGTTCCAAAAGCCATGGTTGAACTGAAGCCTTTGGACCCTGGGTGCCTCGTGAAAATGTTGGTAAATCTACAATGATTTCTCCCGTACACCAGTCTACTCAGTCTTTTTGGCTTTTTTCTGTTGGGTCCTCAATTCAAACATTAAGAGCCTTTTCCATCCTTTCAAAAATGATCTCAGGACTGGAACGAGCCTTTTGCAGTTGGCGGAGCGGGAACACTTGAAGGGATATTTAACTCACTTTTACACAGTCGATTCATTGATCCGGTAATGGCAGCCCACAGATTCCGCACTTTCCCTTCTTGCCGACATATCTAACAACTCCATTTCTTCGCACAATGTCATAACCTTTCTCAGCCTTTTGGCACAATTAATTTTGTCCATCTTTTTACATTTGGGTGCCATTATTAATTAACTTGTGTGTCTACTAGATCTTGTAGATCTAGTATTACAGGATCACCGTTTGTCATTTCCTGTTCGATGAGGATTCCTAATTAAATTTATGTTCGTTCCTGTATGCAGGTCTGATTACTACAATTAACATTGCGTGAGAAACAAGAAAAGGCTGTAATGGGAGGTAATGTACATGCGTATACAATGACTCATCTCAACCTAAAAACAGCGATTCGCCAAAATTTAATACCGTGACAACGAAATCAGAACGCAATAGGTTGCCTACGATTGGTAGAAACCCACAATAGTAGAATCCGTGATATTGGAGTAAACTGTATTGTATTGTATTGATCATTATACCTCATGGTGTGCAGTATGTGAAGCATCATGGGTTGTGCTTTGGGGCAGGTGAATGGCATATGCTTGGAGGATGTCACCCACGAGGAAGCGGTGGCGGTACTTAAAAGCACCGCTGAAGTGGTTTACTTGAAAATCGCCAAGCCAACATCTGTCTACCTCCCTGATGCTTATGGGCCACCAGACATCACTAGTGGTGAGACAACTGTGAGAGATGATTCTTTCTTAGGTAATTTTGGAGGTGCTATGTTGTGGAATAAAAAGAGGACCACTTTCCTATTTATTTATTTTTTTGCTTATCAAAAAGCATCATAAATTGTTTTGATCCAAATACTTATTGAGGACAACAGCATGGTTATTGTGCACTGTGTTCTTCAGCGTATACGCCCACACTTGATAACCACGTCCTTGCTCCTGGATATGGAGGAGGCCAACACGGTCCCCCGTCGCCTTCTCGCTACTCTCCAGTCTCAAAACAAATGCTGGCAGAAGAAGACTTGCTTCGGTTTGGCTGATAAATTTCCATTTTGGGGTTTGGGATTTGATTTTGTGGGGTCTGTACCCAACCATTAAACGTTAATTTTCCTTCTGTACACAGAGAACCAAGGAAAATTATTTTGCATAAGGGTTCCACGGGACTTGGCTTCAATATTGTTGGGGGTGAGGATGGAGAGGGAATCTTCATATCATTCATCCTCGCTGGAGGCCCTGCAGATCTGAGTGGGGAGCTGCGTCGAGGAGATCAGATCCTTTCGGTTAGTGTGTGTGTGTGTGTGTGTGTGTGTGTGTGTGTGTGTGTGTGTGTGTGTGTGTGTGTGTGTGTGTATGTGTGTGTGTGTGTGTGTGTGTGTGTGTGTGTGTGGGTGTGTGTGTGTGTGTGTGTGTGTGTGTGTGTGTGTGTGTGTGTGTTGTGGATTTGAGGCAGTAGGGATCATGGGGGAAAATTGTCAAACCCACTCTCCGGCCGACGAACTGTGGATAATGCTAAGCAGCCACCAACACCGTCAAAGACGTTTAATTCAGGCACGGTCCAACGTCTAACTCCACTTTACCTTTCAAGTAAATCACCCTCCCCCCCCCCCCATTCCCCTCCCCTCCTTCCCAGATAGAGTGCCGTGCTCTCAGCACTCCACTGTTATCAATTAAATGGCCAAGTGATACCGTAAGTGGAACGTTGGCTCGAGGTTGAACTCCCAACTCGTACTCACACAATGTTCCAACCAATGGAAACTGACGATCAGACAGTTTGAAAAACTGTTTGTTATATTGACAAGAAACATGTATTTACAAGCAATGTCACAGAAGAAAAGTTCTTAACTCCAGCACAGAAGCCCAGTCTTATGCAATCACTTCATCACAGTTTATACAACGCAAGCGCCCTGGTCATCCGGGGAAACGAGATAAGGAAGAGGGACAGAGAGAAGAGAAAGACGTTTGAGGTGGGTTTGCGACCTCTCGCTCACCGAATGCAAGCTGGTGGGCTTACATTGCCCCCAACAAAAGTGAGGGTTGGGGAATAAAGAATAGGAGGGTAGAGTGTGTGGTGTGACGTGTCGGGAGAGGTACAAATGGTGGATGCACGTGGCTTAGATGAGGTGCGAATCAGTAAGCAAGACCTGTTTGATGCTCTATGCATTCAAAAGGAATGAAGTAGAAGTATGGAAAGCCAGAGAAAGGTAGCGTGAATCGGTGTGTAATGGCCAGCATGTCTGGGAATTCTCCGTGGGCTGGCTCTATTCCCGGCTCAGAACCTCACTTGCATGCACCCTCCACCAGCCCTCTGGTCACCAGCTTGCTTGTCTCAGGTCTCGGGCATGCCAACAATTCCACTCTGCTCAAATTTCCAGACTTATAAAGCTCAAGGAGAGGTGTGATTTGAGGACTGAGCAATCCCCTCCCTGCACTCTCTAGTGCTCCCTTGCTGTTTTGGAAGTTTTGTCTTGCTGTCCTTGGAATCCTCCATAGCTGTATCCACATTGCGCTCATCTCCACATTGGCTCGCCTTCGCATTGGCCCGCCCTGTATCCCTGCGCTCGTCTCTACATTAGCCCGCCCTGTATCCAGGCGATATTCATTGGCTTCACACAGGTTTCCCTGTGCTGCCCTTGTCCACAATGTGGTATCTGCCTTGAAGTTGCTTTTGGCATTGCAATTGGGATTCGATAAGCTTCCTTAGCCCAGCGGAGCACAGTCCTTTCTGGTGGATGTTGAGCCACTGTCCTTGGTAGATCGCTGGATTTGTGATGCTTGACTGCACTGTTTTGCCTTGATTTGTGTGTTGCAAAGTGTGTTTTATGGTGTATGCATGTTGCAAAGTGTGTTTGAATATGCTGTGAATGTGCAACAGATGGTGAGAGATTAAGAAGAAAGGGGTCACAATAGTGTTTGAATCCCACACAAGCACAATGCATATTCCCTTTCCACTGGTATGAGTGGTGGTTGGGGTGTGGGGGGGGTGGCAGGATTTTAGCTTCACAACATATGACAGATAACTACACTTGGGTTCCTTTATGTGTATTGTGTGTCTATCACCGGGGGGTCTTCAAAAATCGTCAAAATATGCACTTATGCGAGTTCTTGTTTCTACTGTCACTGATAACTCACCAATCAGTGATTCAAACCAGTCCGGTGAGCTGAGGGGGTGTGTAACATTGGAATTCTCATGTATATACTACTTGTGAATGTCTGCAGCTGCAGAAGAATCTGGAGAGAGTTTGAAACGGCAGAGGGCTTTCCTTGTGTAGCTTTTCGTGGTTGCCTTTGGCAGCTCTTTGGCGAGAGGAGCAGGGGTATTCAATATACAGTATTGTTGCGAATTCGCGCCCCGCCAGCGTGCGAACGACCGCGTGTAACCAATAGCGGCCGCTTCGCCCACCAAATGTGCAATTCAGTCGTGACCCTCTCGGAACAACGCCGAGAGCTAGTCACAGGTGGGGGTTTAACATCACCACAACTCGGTCCGCATTCTACCCGTGCGAAATAGGGTCCGATCGCCGAATGGTCGATTTACCTAAGTACCCGCGCGGGTAGCGTACCGAGGAGTTGTACCACGCCACAGGTCGACTCCAGACACGAACCGCTTAAGCGGCTCGTTCCGTGCTACAGGGATAACCGAGCGGAGTTATCGTCGACCTTGACGGTTCAGATAATTTAGCGTGCGTTTTAAACCCGCTACCAATCCCTTACGTGATGCAAGATGGAGATTCAATAAAAGGAAAAGACGAAGCAAAACGGGGAACAATCGGACAAGCACATTTATTCACGGAAGCACAGAAGGCACGTATATTACAGTAAAGCAAGAAAACACAATAAAAGCAAGCGAAGAGACACACGCAGATCTACAACCGAATAATGCAATTCACATGGCAACACTTATAACAGTTCTACTTCTCACGACTGGCGCCACCCACAGACATTTACACAAAACCCCAAAAGAAAAGGAAGTCGCGACTTCCCTGAGAGCGTCGTTCAGCCTTTGGCGACCGCAACTTCGAGTCCCTCCGGCGTGGTCCACTGGGCTCGTGCCTCGTGCCTGCACGTGTCGTCCGGCCGACAGGAACAATCACCAGGGACCAGGTTCGATGACCCGTGGCAATTCGACGACCTGCGCCAATTCGGCGACCTTCACTCGACCACGACCAGACCCAAACGAACGAACGAACAGAACCTCAACCTCTTCCTCCGAACGAACGAACCAAGAGCAAGGACTCTCCAACAACTCTCGACAATTCTCATTCAGGGACAAGGGAACAGCGACTCTCCAACAACTCTCGACAATTCTCCTTCAGGGACAACCGACCACCAACAACCGAACACCGAGCAGCGACTACCGACAACCGACCAGCGACTCTCCACAACTCTCGACAATTCTCCTTCAGCGACAAGGGAACCGGGACTCTCCACGCCCACGCCTTTTGTAGGGTCGGGCTCCGCCCCGTTCTTGGCTCCTCCTTCCTTCGAGACGCTTCCGGAAAATGCCACGAAGGGGGCTTTCCTCTCCCCCGGTCGCGTCACACCGCACATCCGCCAATCGGGAGAGGAAGCGCCACCCCCTCCCCCTTTCTCACCAAGTGCGGGGAAAAATGGCGGGAAAACCCCACAGGCGTTGTTGGTTTTCTTCTCCATGCGTCGTACGACGAGGGAAGGAAGATTCGGGCGGGAGATATTTGCGCGGGCGTTTTGGGCGGGAGATCTTGGCGGGAGTTTTGGGCGGGAGATGCCCCTTCGCACCCTTGTTGCTGCTGCCGCTCCTTTCATCCGTCCCGCGGAGATCGTGACCGCACGGTGCTCGTTGAATGGTGCTCGGTGCTAACATCCACCGCATGCGTTTCCGGACCTGATTTCACTCGCGCAGGCACGCACGCGGCGGCCTCGTGCGAAGCACAGCACGGACCCCGCGCGCTGCCGTGCGAATCCGGCACAGTCACCGAAACGGCTACGGCCGCTACTCGGCCTTTGTCCCTCGTCTGGCACCGTCGTCATCGCAATTCCACGCACGCACTCCTGCGTGCTTTGACGCTCACACACCTCACCACGGCACTCTCACTCGGGCACACGGTTGCGTGTTCCCGCATACCGACCGTCATCTCCCTTACATACAGCGACCTCACACACTCTGTTTCTCTCACATACGCCCTTTCACTCACGCATGCCATTTTACTCATGCCCGCCATTTCAATCACGCATTTTGCCACACTCACACCTTTAACCACACACACCGGGACAATCACACTGGGGATTCGCGCCACTACAAGCGCTCCCGGGGCCTCCATACCCCTCAAGCTCCGCGTGTACCCGTCCACAGCACTCGCCCCCTCTAACTCGTTCGGCACGACCGGACCCACCTGGTCGTGATCCGCTTCAAGTGGGCATATTCCCTCCCCTCGTTCCTGAAGGAAGCTATCCTGCTGCTCGCACCAGGTCACGGGACATTCTGCCAGCTCACCCCCATTGTCCCTCACTAACTCCATGTGTGTGTGCTCTTCTTTAATTTCTTTTAATCCACCCTCTATCTCCCGTGTCTCTGTTATTTCTTTTAATTCCTGCGTCTCCCTTTGTGTCTCTGTTAATTCCGTCACGTCGTTTATTATTTCCGTTTCTTCTTGGCTCCATTTTCCTTCCCATTTGAGTCGTTCTTCCTCTCTGAGTCCCTTTAGTTGTTCATTATCTTTCCAGAGCTTTTCCATCTCTGTGGACTCCAACTTTGCTCTTTCCTTGAGTTGGTTAATTTCGAACTCATATTGTTTTTGTTTTCTACCCCACCGTCTCTCATGTTCTTCATTCTCCATTCTCATCGTTTCTTTCAATTGGCCGATCTCCTTTTCCCGTTTCTTTCGTCGTTCTTTCACGATCTCCGCGTACTTCAACCTTGCTCTCTCCTTTAGTCGTTCTTGTCCCTCTTTTTGTTTCCTCTTCCACTGTCTCTCATGCTCTTCATTCTCCAATCTCATAGTTTCCTTCAATTGGCCGATCTCCTTTTCCTGTTTCATTCGTTGTTCCTTCACTATCTCCGCGTACTTCAACCTTGCTTTCTTTTTCAGTTGTTCTTGTCTTTCTTTTTGTTTCATTCCTTGTTCTTTTTGTTTCTTAGCCCACTGTCTCTCTTGTTCCTCGGTCTCCAATCTCGTCATTTCCTTCATAGTGCAGCAGATTACTGAAATAATCTTTCACTTGGTGGTACAAGCACCATATTTGGTATACATGTGCTCCAGGACCTATTCTCTCAGAAAAGTATGTTACCCACATTGAAAAACAAAATGGCCGGCATTTTTCAGGATGGCCGCCATTTGAAGTGGTTTGAATTTGTGTTTGAGCTAAATTTTGATGGAATAATGCTATTTTAACGTTCTATGCATCGAAATATATGTTTTTGAGTTAGGAAAATCCATTTCTGCACTTACAAAACCGTAATTATTGAAAACTAAGATGATATGGCCGGAATTAAATGACGACAGGCTCTTTTCGCGCTACATTTTGCAAAAAGAAAAAAAATGAAGAATAATATAGCATATACAGCAGGAAATTATTATCTTTTGATTCATGTGGTGGATTTGTCAATCATTTCGTCCTCACATTTGCATGCACACAACTGTGTACACTTGAGACTGAAGCGATAGCATTTACATCGCCCTCGGTATTCCGTCTTGCAGCCACATTTTGTTAACTGCTGACAACTCTGGGCAATGGGTGGAAGGGTCGTCCAAAAGACTTGCCAGACCTCACCATCTTTCTGCCACCCCCAGTTAGCAGGGATTTCAGTTTGCATTTTGCACACTGTTGCCTAGCCCAATATGCAGCCTGCTTGGTAGGCAGACCATTTGACATGCTGTATGAGAGCTGCACTTGTCGGTGGAATGGCATCATAAGACCTTGCTTCCGAGCGAACAAGTCCAATCTTGCCTCATCAACTTTGTCCATAGTGCTGTTCTTGTCATACATGGTGATGACAAACTTCTCAAGAACGTTGTAGTCTGCATTTCCACGACTGGTGGGTACTGACTTAACTTCTTGAAGACGGGAGTCACTTGAGGGTAAACCTCCCATGCCTGCCATGCAGTTTTTTTGCTTTTTCCATGAAAAGCTGACAGAATATCACAGCCAGTGAAGGCGTGAAAGAACAGCATGCCACTGGATTTGTCTGGGCCAAGATTCGCCACCATGTCATGAATTGGCAACCACTTAATGAACTGACCCTGGCCAAATTCAACCCACAGCATTTCCATGCCTGCGTCTTGGAGGGTAGCAAAAACACTGACTGCAACAACGAGAACATCTGTGTTACATGCTTTAATCAACATAGACGTCATCTGTTGCTTGGCTGCATGAAGAGCATGAGTGAAGACTCTGGAGTCGGCTTCCTCGTGGTTGCAAGGACTTAAGCCATCAAGACTGATGGATCTTTTGGAAGGAGCTTGATCTCCTTTGGTCACAACAACGACATTGTCAGGACACATCGTCACAATCTTATCAGCAAGGAACCCAAAGAGCTCTGTCTTGTTGTTGTTGTTGTTGTCTCTCAGGAAACTTTTCCAGTTAGGTGGCAGCTTGGTTTTCTCCATCACTCGGCGTCGATCCCCTTTGCCTCTCTTTGAACTTGTTTCAGCCTTCAGGCTGGAAGTCCAATAAACATCAAATACTATGTCTGTCCTCGCGAAATTCGATGAGTACATCTGAATCTTTGGAACCACATCTCGGACAGCATATTCCTCAAAGGTCTTTGATGTCTTTGGCGGCAATGAATACACAAGAGAGGACCCATCAATGATAACAGCATCACATCCTGGTCTAGTGTTGGGAGGAGTAACTGTAGCTTCCAGAATTTTTGCAAGTTGCGACTTCTGACCAGTGTGGAGTTTCCCACTGTCACTCAGTGCCGCAGGGAAAGACTGGTTTTCATGTTGGAAAATCTCAAGCAGGTCACACTCTCGTGCTTGGCAGAATATAAAGAGTTGCGAGAACAGACGGCAATCATCTTTGAGTACCTGCCTGCTTCAGGTCGCCAGAAGTTGCAGCTGCCTCTTGGCGAAAGAAGTCTGTTTTGTTCTTTTTGATGGGCTTATAGAAGGAAGCTCCGTCACCCAGACCATTGAAAAATTCTCGGAAGGCAACTTTACCTTTCTCAAGGTGAGTCCTTACAAGTTCAGCAGTACTGGGATGCACGATGGTTTTTGAGTCCAATGTGAGCAGGTCTTTTGATTGTTCCTGAAAAGGATTGCCCAGATCCTTCATTTCACCAAACAATTTCTGGACCTTGTCAGAGAAGGATTTCTGAGATAGGCTGGTTTGCTCATGGTGCGTGATATCTTCATTTGCCACTTTGGCCAGTGACGCCAACTCATACTGTGATATAAGCACGCTAACTTCTGGTCCAGGTACCATCCACCTACTCAGTGCAGCTGGATCCTCAGTAAGCCCAATGGCACGACCATCACCTTTCACTACTGCATTGGCCTGTTCATGTGCTTGGTCAATGGCCAAGCCAGAAAACTCCCTGTTAGTCTTGTGTACCACAAAATTTCCCAGTTGAAATACATTAAAGACCTCAGGGTGAGTGTGTTCCAAAGTGACCATGTCTCTAAGATGGATGGGAAGCCATCTGGCATAGTTCACATTGTTGTTTGCAAAGAACAAGGGGATTAGAGCAGCCAGTGCTTCGCAATACAAAAAAGAAGTTGGCCTCCCTGAAAGACCTGACCAACGAGAACGTCACCAATTCCATTGACAACACAAGATCCCAGAATTGAAATTGAGGACTCTCTTTTCTGTGTTTCTCACACCAGTCATCAAAATCCAGAGCTTCTTCATTCTCTTCTACACATTGATGCTCATATGCTTCCTTTTGGAGCATGTTGAGGCAACACGCTGTAACTTGGTGCATATGGTGTGTTCTTGTGACACTTGAGGCAGAAAGAAAGGACTCTGCCATTCCAGAAGAAGCCACCCCAGACTTCACAAGAGCACCTGTCCACCCACTGCTTTGAAGTAGGGTTCCAAGAGACCTTAAAGCAGCCATCTCTATGTGGAGGCCCCCAAACATGACAACAAATTTATCCTCACCATACAGGTCAGGCCAGTGCCTCTGGACTTGTTTGGTAAGTGCATAAATAGGCTGGTCTGCGGTTATCACAGGGACCTGTCCTGGGTTGAGGTGTGCAATAGTATCCCTGACTTTGTTCTTGGAGTGCTTTACAGTGGCAACTGAGTGAGCTTCATCACGAAGGAGGGGCAGAAGTGCTGTAATACTCACTTCAAATGCAAGACCTCTCTTTTTCTCTGCATGATGGGCTGACCAAGTGATGTTAACATTGTCATGTACTTCTTGTGTGAGGCTGAACTTCTGCAACCACTCATATTCATTGTAGTCCGGCAGATATGTGAAATATTCTGGTAGTTTTGTGCCTTTGATGATACAAGCATGAAATTTGGTACACAGTTATAGCATACCCTTAGGAAACATTTTGGATATAGGGACATTCCAGATTACCCCTAGGGTCAAAATGGTGGCCATTTTACAAAATGGCTGCCACGAATAACAAATTCTGCCTACAAGGTCAGCAAAGTCATATGTGCTTGGTGCAAAACACAATGTGTACTGTACTGAAATGGGAGATGCTTAGCAGGCAGACACGAAGCGGAGGAACAGTCGAGCCGGGCTGTGTTGCACGAGTGCGAGCGCGGGCGTACTGTGCCCGCGGCTCCCCTTTATTCCGTACTCGGTACACTCACGAGCCGGCCGACTCCAGCATTACTACGACGCCTCAGGCGGCGCGCACACCTCATATCCCTTGCCGACCCCCACGGCCACTCCTCCCATCATCACGCCCACCATGCAACATCACCATGCCCTTCCCCATAGGCCCGCAGACTCCACCACACTCCTCCCCCCTAAAACTATGATTATTAACTGATTACCATTATAAGAAGCATGCAGAACACGAAGGACTTCGTATAATAATCATGGAAATAAAATGAAAATAGCAAAGTATAATAGCACACCACATCATATAATGTGTCGATGCGAGCGAGTGGAGCAGCAAAGGTCAGGTCTGACCGCGTTACCGATATGAAGCAGCAAAATGAGAAGCACAGCAGCATTACGCAGCAAAAACGCCCCCAGGCGGCCCACGCTGACATGACCCTCGCCAAGGTCGTAACGACCTTTCGAGCCAACCTCCTCCGGCCCCATCAAACGCCTCCGGCCCACTCCCCCCAGGCAGACCCGACGTAGATAAACATCCCGAGGCCGGCAGCCCGCTATCTGGAAGTCGTGGCGCCAGCCTTAGACCTTGGCCGGGGGCACTGAACAGCGCCGCTGGCTGCATGCATTTAATGCGCCAAAACAACTCACGCACCACAATCAGTTGAGACGCCAACGCCCGTCCCAACGGCCTTGAGCGAACACAGAGAGTTGCGCTCGCAATCAGAGGTGGGGGTATCGCCGACCAGGGCACCAGTCTTGGTTCCGAGTCGATCTCCGAGACCCACACGGCCGCTAGACGGGAGCAACTCCACTTAAACCACACTGCAATCATAGGCTCGTTATAAATCATTACGAATAATATTCGAAGCATCGCAAATTCATTTTTCCGTACAGCGCGGTTTTTTGATAAAATCCCAGCACATGACAAAGCAATTACCTGCGGCCCGGGACAGTGGACGGCCAACTCAACCTTTTTATTCGCCACCACCGCCCCTGAAGCCCCTACATCACATTGATCATAATCCAACTCCCATTGACTGATATCCGCCACATCCACTTTTACACGAGAACTGCTGGCATTTATTTCAACAACGTTAAACTGCATCACTAGAGCAAGGAAAAGCACATATGCCATGAACAACAACCCACAACCCGCATCACGAGTCCGCTTCTTGGTTGTCGACTCAATGTTGTGACTCGCGACTCCCTCTAACGCCACGGGCTCACCGTCACCTGTCGAAGCTGCCTGCACCACACCGACGCGCATTGCCTCACGAACCCTGCCACAGCGCGGGAACTCATCGCGAGCGAAGCGCGGGAACTCATCGCGAGAGCTGATACGGCTCTCACCGCCTGCCAGAGCCTCACCCTCGGTACTCGACGAAGGCCTCGAAGAGAGTACTGGCACATCTGGAGGTACGAACCGGAGACCCAGTCCGAGGTGCGCCAGCCAGTCTCGACCCAACAGGGGGGGCCCCTCCCCTCGTACAACGAACACCGAGAGCTGGGCGCGACAATCTCGGTAGCGCACTGAGACGTCGGCCCTCACAAGCGGTGCAATCGCCTCACCGGTGTACGTGTATAATGACAAGGCCGTCTTGACCAGGCGAATACCGC
Source organism: Eptatretus burgeri (assembly GCF_056783735.1). NCBI lineage: Eukaryota > Metazoa > Chordata > Myxini > Myxiniformes > Myxinidae > Eptatretus > Eptatretus burgeri. Next base: position 27,571,700 of record NC_140974.1, on the reverse strand, counting down.
GAAGACCACGAGCCGCCCGCTCATCCATGACCGACACTGCCGCCCCGGTATCCACGCAAAACACAGTCGGTTGGCCATTCACTTCGACCTCAACCGTGAAAGGCGTCGTCATCTCCGAACCAACGGAAAACAGACTCAACCGTGGTTGCATCTCCCGCTCTGGCTCGCCGGCATTGTCAGGCCCCGGTTGCAGGCCGATCTCCAGGTCACTGGGGTCCTCTCGCACCTCGTCATCCAAGACCCCAACGGAGGCCCCCGCCATCCGACACACACGCTTCAAATGTCCCACCTTGTGACAATGCAAACACACGGTGTTCTTATACGGGCACATTTGTCGCAGGTGCGGACCCCCACACCCCCAGCAGCCGCGGAAAGTCCCTTCGCTCCAGGTGCGACCGTGCTGCGGTGCCCCCTCGCTCCAGGCGCGACCGTGCTGCGGTGCCCCCTCGCTCCCGGTGCGACCGTGCTGCGGTGCCCCTCGTCCCGCACCGCCAGGCGCGCGTGCGACCTGCGGCACTTGAGCCACCGCTCGGACTCCGGGCTGCGTGACTCGCGGCACTTGTGCGGTTACCGCGTGGACTTCGGGATTAGCCGCCATGCTCCAGCTGGAGCTACTCATTGCGTCCTGGCCAGCAATGGCACGGACATCCGTGAGCGTCTGCTCGACAGACGAAGCAGTCACGACCGCCGAGTTGAATGTGATGTCGGTTAATCGCAGGATAGCCGCTACCATCTTTGCGTCTCGCAGACCAGAAATAAAACGATCTCTGAGCCTTGTCGGACGCTCCTCTGCCGTGAATTTGCAAGGCACAGCCGAATGCTTCACTCGTGCCACGAAGTCCGCAACGCGCTCCTCGCCACCCTTAGCGAGATGATCGAACTGGAACCGCGCGAGATGTAACGACTTCTCCGGCGCCAAGTGGGTCTTCATTTTCGCCACGATGTCCTGAAAGGATAGCACATCATCACTGGGTCTATTTGGAGCCACCAAATCACTCAGCAGGCGGTAGTGCTCCGTTGATAGCGAGGCGAGCAAGATCGCCTTGCGTTTCTCTTCATCCTCTACATCATTCACCTGAAAGTAGCAACCTAACTGTTCAGAAAACAACTCGAACTCATCTCCCCCGAACACGGGTACACGTCCGTGTGCCGTGCCGCGACCTTCCGCCATGCTCCGTGAGACCCTTGGCTCCGTAGCTTGGAACCGCCCTTACACACGCTGATCCGCAGATCCTCGTTCGCCAACTGTACTGTACTGAAATGGGAGATGCTTAGCAGGCAGACACGAAGCGGAGGAACAGTCGAGCCGGGCTGTGTTGCACGAGTGCGAGCGCGGGCGTACTGTGCCCGCGGCTCCCCTTTATTCCGTACTCGGTACACTCACGAGCCGGCCGACTCCAGCATTACTACGACGCCTCAGGCGGCGCGCACACCTCATATCCCTTGCCGACCCCCACGGCCACTCCTCCCATCATCACGCCCACCATGCAACATCACCATGCCCTTCCCCATAGGCCCGCAGACTCCACCACACAATGTAGTGAGTATAATGTGATTATTATCAACTAGTATGCACATGCTTCATTATCTACTTCATATTTGACTAAAAAATGCATCTACGGTGGTCTATGAGGGACACAGATAACAGTTTACCATCGCAATAATGCATGGCTGGAACAAGAGCTCTGCAATATGATCATGCATGTAAATGTTACCTGAATATTGTTTCTGGAAATATAAATAGATCAAAAATCAAATTTGGTGAAAGGAACTTAGACTCCATGAATATTTCCATTATTAATTACATACTGGTAGCTGGCAATGTCGCGATTAAATGCATAAATTTGCGAAATCGATATTGATGTACTCACTGTATTAATTTTCATGATTGCATAATAGAAATGTTCAAACTACAATGGTGTGTTCATATTGATTTGGGTTTAACATGGTCCTGTCCAGCGCAAAGAAATAATGTATGGTGGCCTATTGGGGACATCGAGTGACAATCACCCAAGATCGCCATTGTGTATATATGCATCTCCTCTGGGCTGGGGTTCGTAGTTGAAAACATTTTAACTCTGCTATTCTGTTTTCAGGTGATAACTCCACTGTAGTGTACCCAAAGACTAATCCCCTGCTTGGTGGTGGTTCTTCCCAATTTTACAGCGACTGATTGGTGGTGGTTCAAGACAATGGCCAAGCATTTCAAACTATTAGACCCCCAGCAGTGAGGGCCAAGTAGATCTATCACATCAATTAACCAGACAGACTGGAACCTATGTGTGCTGTGTCAGATGGACACCACTGAGCCTCTTCATTGTCCAGCTGACTCCAAGCGAAGCACAGGAGGGTCTGGATACCAGACTCTGGCAGACAACCTCCTCAGGTTCAGTGAGATCGACTGCTTGCCAAAATCTCTCGACATGTCCCGCTTGGACGATGGTGAGGGTATTGAGTCCACCTTCCAGCACCACAGGGCTAAGTGGCATGATTCGTGCAGACTACAATACAACAAAACTCAATTGATTCGGGCAGAGAAGAGGAAAACAACCAGTGGGGATACCGAAGGCGTGACACGAAAGTATACCCGTCATAGTGTGGACCGCACAGAGTCACTGCTCGACACGTGTTCCTTTTGTGACAAGCCAGCAGGTAACGAGTCTTTGCGCAAAGCTTCTACCTTTGACCTGGACAGACGAGTCAGGAAATGTGCTCTGAAACTAGAAGAAAGCCACTTATTGCTAAACTGAGTGCTGGAGATATGATGGCGCAAGATGCCCTGTATCATGTGAAGTGTCTGGTTTCCCTCTATAACAAAGCAAGGGACACAAAGAGAACCTTGGATGACCAGGATGATATCAATCATGGCATAGCTCTCGGAGAACTGGTGTCCTACATCGATGATGCCTGCATGGACGCTCTTGTGGCACCAGTGTTCAAGCTGGCAGACCTAACAAGTCTGTACAACAACCGGCTGAAACAGCTTGGAACTGTCTTGACTGGACGTGTTCACTCGACCAAACTCAAGCACCGGATCATGACATATTTTCTGGACATGGAGTAGCACAAGCCAGATGGAGCACTGTTGGGGCCAGATGATGGTGTCCACACTAGAGCTCCCATCGCCCAGTGACTGGGGGTGGGTTCACACCGATAATGGTTGGGACATATACTGGAAACCCTCCCAGAGGCAACTGAGGCATGTTGGCAACTACTAAGGTGTGGCTGCAAAAAGGGATGCAGAGGACAGTGCAAGTGTGTCAAGGCTGCACTCCAGTGCACAGCTCTATGTCACTGTGGTGGGGAGTGTACAAGAGAGTAGAACTGGGACAAGAGAGATCACAGATGATAATTATGTAACATGTACACATGTATCCATGCATCATAGTAGACTCTGTTACCTGGATCTAGAGGTTCCACTGTATAATTTTGACTCTGTAAGTTGATGTTAGGATCAAACAGAAGCACTTCCTCTGAGTTCAAGAGTGTTAAATGAACAACAGTCATTCCATGGTGCTTGATAACAGTTTTTTGAAGAGTTTGTTGTAGAAAACCATCCAAAAGTGCAAAAATGCACCAAAAATGACCAAATAAATGGTTTATTCATGCTTTGTCACCTTTATTTGCTATTTCTTATTTGCTAGAATCTATATTTAGGTAAATAAAACCACTGGTATGCTTCTTAAATATAGTTGTATCCACATGTATCCTCCTTGTACAACACAAAATGGGCTGTTTTGTAAAATGGCCGCCATTTTGGCTCTGGGAAGAATCTGGAATGTCCCTATATCCAAAAATATTTGTAAGATACTGCCCTAGCAGTGTGCCAAATTTCATGCTTGTATCACTAAAGGCACATTTTTTTTCACATATCTGCCGGACTATTGGTTAGGGGGAGATTTGGCAGAGATTCATATGTAACTTTGCCTTTGGGAGGGGAAGGGTTCTTTGTTGTGAAGAACGCAGGATAGACATTTATACATGAGTCGGGGATTTCTGAGACTTTCTTTACTTTGGTATTCTTAATTAGAATTGGTTCCTGTACTTCTCCTTGATTTTCTGATGTTGTATGTTGAAAGATGGATATGCTGGTTCCATGGAATGATGTGGTCGCCGTTGTGGAAGAGGGATTATGGGCGGTTATCCATCGCAGATGTGCTGAAAAGACCTTTCCTCAGTTTGGGAGGACAAACCACACATTCCTCTACATATCTGGCTACAGCTGCATCTCCCAGCTGAGCTATGTCGAGTACTCGATCATATGGAATACTGAGACCATGGTCATGGAGCATTTCTACTCGGTGTCTCTTTCTTGTCTTAGCATGAACAGACATCCCTATGTCGACCGGAAATGGGGTTTCTCTGTCTCTGGAATGCCTGTGTGTGGCAGCACCTTCTTTGTATTTGGCAAAGCAGTTGTATTTAAGGAGCTGAGCCATCGCCAGGTCAGTTGTCGTTGCTCCAAACCTCAGTTGAGACTTTATGTCTGCTCCATGCTCAATCATGCAGACAAATTGGAGCAAAGCTGGAGGTAATGAATCGTATACTGAAGTCTCACGAAGATTGCCCTCATATTTACATTTGTGATCAAGCATGTGCCTACGCAATATCTTGGCAGCTTTGGCGAGAATGATGGCATCAGAGTAGGTTGATGCTTCTGACATGACAGGACCTACATCCTCTTGAATGTCAGATAAACATCACGTCCATCCTTGTAGGTTTCCAACGCAGGTATCTCTGCCAAAAGCTTTTCTTTCAGTCTGGTAGAGTTCACATCAGGTATATCTGTTCCAAATTGTTCAAGTCTTTCCTTGTAAAGACTCACCAAGTTTGCAAGTCGCAACGAAACAGGCCCATCACTGCTGTTTCTTGTCTCAATGACATAGGTAAGAAGTTCAGAGAACACCAAAGGGAAGACTTCCTTTTCTTGGGATGACTGGACTTTTTCTTTGTTCTTGGCTGCAACGTGTGCCCTCTATCTATGATACAGAGCTGTTAAGCAAGATTAGTGGTATTTCAGTTCCAGGGCAACCACATCTCCACCGCTCAAGACAGCCAAAAGCTTGCCATCATTAAGATTGCGAGCACATTCATTAAGCCTCTCATTTCGCTGCATGGTCATGGCTTGTCGCAACTTTGACTTTGGTTGTATCTTTTCACATAGGAAACACCGTTGCACTTCCATGCTAGTTCTTCGCATTTTTGAGTGCCCTTCTCCTGGATCATTTTGAATTTCAGCTGCTCTTTTAGTGGCACGCTCAAGTTTATAGCTGTCAAACATTTTGCGACAATTTTGGTGGTACTTGGCACTATTTCGCCTCAGTGTATCCTCAATACCACCTCCTTCATCCAATCTGGATGGGTCTAACTTGATCGGTAACTGGTGGATTGCCTGAAATTGTGGTAGGTTTTTTGCTATCATGGAATAACCATCAGAACTACACTCATAATGGGTTGGGGGAGACTTCAACTCTTCTTTTGTATCAGTCTGACAGAGGCAACACTTCCTCCAGTCAGTTTCAGGAGTACAACTCAACGGATTATTAGTGGACATATTGAACAGGTTAAGGCCGAGGGTTTATCCTTTTACCACCTAACCGTACAAAATACATAAAAACATTGAGATATGGGATACAACTTGGTTCATACATACAAATGCCCTACACCTAGCCCGATCGTTCATCCAGTGCCATTTAAGTCCCGTGCGATCTGTATACCTTCTGGGTAACTGAAGCCCCGTTACCCTTGGCTCGGCTCTCCCACGCTGGCACATCCTCTCAATTCAGGCACGGCTATCTAATAGTGTAATACTACAACTAGCTATACTTCTAGCTGAAATATATACAGGGGCTTATTAGATATCATTTGGGACACTCAAGTATACTACAAACTACAGTTGAGGTTAGTAAACTCCAGCTACAAGTAGTACACTATAAGCCGACACAACCCCATGCTGAGTCTCACAGCAGTGATGTCACCAGTGTGCCCTGGTTGTGCTTTAACATCACTCTTATTCACATAATGTAATAGAGCTTGACCGCATCACCTCAATACATGATCACAGATGTTGCCCAGCAATATCTGTGATAATTTGTAAGAAAGCTACAAAAGTACTGATTTTAAGTCATGCAATGGCCACCATCTTGAAAACTGGAAACCATTTTCGAATATTAGTGCCAAAATATATTTCTCCAGTCAAAATACAATCTATTTAACATTTGGATCAATAGCATGTTCCTATTTATAGACGTTTAGCACTGAAAACCCTTTTTCCTATTTTATGAGACGGCCATCTTGAAAAATGGCGGCCATTTTGTTTTTCAACGTGGGTAACGTACTTTTCTGAGAGAATGGGTCCTGGAGCACATGTATACCAAATTTGGAGCTTGTACCATCAACTGAAAGATTCTTGTGGGATACTGACTTAATCTGCCCCACTATCATTACTCTTTCTTGCATCTCATTCTTTTATCTGGCCTTGGCTTCTTACTGGTCGATCTGCACAGTGTGGTTCCTTAGCATTTCTTTCTCCGTTCTCTTTCTTTCCTCTCTCAACATCCTCAGCTCGTTTTGTAATCCCATCTCTTTGTTTTGGTGTTTCCGTAACTCAGAAGCTTTTTTTCTAATCCCTTTCTTATCTCCACACACTCCAACCTTGCTTTGGCTTCTAACTCTTCGATCTGCACAGTGTGGTTCCTTAACGTTTCATTCTCCATTCTCTTTCTTTCCTCTCTCAACATCCTCAGCTCTTTTTGCAATTCCGTCTCTTTGTTTTGATGTTTCCGAATCTCAGAAGTTTTTTTTTCTTAATTCCTCTCTCACCTCCTCACCACTTTTGCATGCTTCCTCCCTCTCTTCGTCCATTTCCCTCCTGTATTTATTTAGGTATTCCAGGCGATCCTCTTTCATTTTTATCATCAGTTCGAGGCGTTTTCTGTCCTGATTGCCCATTCTTACCTCTCACTTCAGTTGTTCCAACTCCAAATTGTGTTTCCGTTTTTCCTCTTCGAGCTTCTTTTTCCATTCTTCCTCCAATTGTGCCCGAAGCCCGTCAATGTTTGCCTGCCTCACCTGCCATGACCACGTGGTTTGAATCGTTGGTTGGGAGCCCCCACCTTGTATTATGCCATTCATTGTGCTATTAATAGCAGCCCGCTCCGTGTTGCGCTGAGGTGCGGCCGCGCCACTATTTTGCGACTTTGAGTTTGTTGGCCGGCAAAGTTCATGCTCAGTATATGAGGGTGAGCGCCCCACTGACTACAATTAGTGGTGGGGTTATAATAAAAAGAACCGTCCCGGGCCATGGATCCTACATCAAAACACATTCCTAAACCACCCTGCGCCTGCTCGCCTTGCGCTGCCATCTTGCGTATCGGTAATAAAAAAATTTATACGCCTGGAATTTGATGGAACCGGTGGGTCGCCTCACATACCCTTGATCCGGTTCCGTTAATTTGGTTTGGAGGCGGGAGAGTTTGTATCCCACTCCTTGACAACAGTGTCGTGGATCTCGCCACTCCGTTCGGCGTGCAGACGACCGCATTTAACTAATCGCAGACGGGCAATGCCAGTCGCAGCTTTTGGATCAACGCCGAGATCCAGGTGTGTTTTTAACCACACCGTAAATCAGCCAACTCTTCTGTCCACGCGCGACAGGGTCCGATTGCCGAATTGTCGATTTACCTAAGTATGCGCGCAGACAGAAATGCCGGGGATTTACACCACAACGGAGCCTACACGAAAACGAGCCGTTCTTAAGCAGCTTGTTCCATTTGCGATTTGCCGAGCGGTTGTATATCGCCAAGCCCCGTCGGATCCGATTACTTTATCGGCTATTTAAAAGCCAGCGAATATTCCGTACGTAATTACAGCAGCTCAATGGAGGAAGGGGACGCAACGAGCAGGTGAACATTCAAACAAGGACATTTATTTGTCACGTATGCAGTCAATGAAGCAATGCAGATATACAAGCATGTATGCAATGAAGGTGGTAGGGACAAGACACGAGCAAACAAAGACCTACAGCCGTATCTATTTATTATGTACACAATCACTTAACCACAATTCGACTTAGCGGACATGGCGCCACAACTTTCATACAAAGAAAACCCCAGGAAAGGAAAGGGCAGAACAGGACCCGTAGGCCTTTAATGTTCGCGGAGCTTTGGAGACCAAAGGAGCTCCGTGAGACCATGCTGGTTACCTGCCACCCTCGTGGTGACTCGCTGGGCAACCCTCGATGTTCCGTCAACACGGGAGCTGGTGTAACCGCGACTCGGTTGGTCCGGGCCTTGCCGTGCGGCCTGGTCAATCGGACCTATCCGACGACGCCTCAGAGGAACAAACGGGCCTTTGCTCTTTTAAGAGTTGATGCTCTTTTAAGAGCCCGCCCACTCCTCAGCGTTGCTCGGACCGTCTCAGGGCCGGCTGGCGACTTCTCTCCAGTTGCCTCCGCCGACCAACAGTTCGGCACGGTACTGCAGGCTTGGTTGCGCTCCAACGACCCCGACTGCCCTCCACTGGACTCGAGCCTTGGCGCTTTCCACCCTGACTCCAGCTCGACTCCAGACAGACTGCCCGCTTGGCGTTCCAGCGTGCCTTTTTTATAGGCTCCGGGGGGTGAGTTTGATCTCCCACCTTCGACCTTTCACCCCCGCTGGCTCCGCCCCTTTTGGTGTTTTGATCCGATCTCGTCGCCAAACGTGGAGAGAGCGGACGTTGTGGAAATCATCGGCTCCCGCCCCAACGAGGGAGTCCCCGCGCCTGTCGGCGGAGATGCCGTTCGTCCGTGGAATGCCATTGCTGGCAAAAAGATGGCGGCGTTTGTGGAGATGAAGGTGAGGAGATGATGTTTGTTGTGGTGACAGTGGTGAGGAGATGTTGTTGGTTGTGGTGAGGAGAAGTTGGCAGTTGTGGCGACGGTGGTGATTGTACTGTACTGAAGTGAGAGATGCTTAGCAGGCAGACACGAGCGGAAGCACAGTCGAGCCAAGCTGTGTTGTGTTGTACAAATGCGAGCGCGGGCGTACTCTGCCCGGCGGCTCCCCTTTATTCCGTATTCAGCACACTCACGAGCCGGGCGACTCCAGTATTACTACGACGCCTCAGACGGCGCGCACACCCTATATCCCTTGCAGATACGATAACCACCAAGACCACTCCTCCAATCATCACGCCCATCATGCATCATCATCATGCCACTCCCCGTGGGCCCGCAGACTACACCACACTCCTCCCTCCTAAAAGTATGATTATTAAATGACCACCAATATAAGAAGCATTATAAGGACTTCGGTATAACAATCATGAAAATAAAATGAAAAATAGCGAAGTATAATAGCACACCACATCATATAATGTGTCGATGCGAGCGAGTGGAGCAGCAAAATGAGAAGCACAGCAGCACTACGCAGCAAAAACGCCCCCAGGAAGCCCATGCTGACATGCCCCTCGCCGAGGTCGTGACGACCTTTCGAGCCAACCTCCCCCGGCCCCATCAAATGCCTCCGGCCCACTCCCCCCAGGCAGACCCGACGTAGATAAACATTCCGAGGCCGGAAGCCCGCTGTCTGGAAGCCGTGGCGCCAGCCTTGATCGACCTTGGCCGGGGGCGCTGAACAGCGCCGCTGGCTGTATGCATTTAATGCTCCAAAACAACTCGCGCACCACAATCAGTTGAGACGCCAACGCCCGTCCAAACGGCCTTGAGCGAACACAAAGAGCTGCGCTCGCAACCAGAGGTGGGGGTAACGCCGACCAGGTCAGCAGTCTTGGTTCGGAGTCGACCTCCGAGACCCACACGGCAGCTAGACGGGAGCAACTCCACTTAAACCACACTGCAATCATAGGCTCGTTATAAATCACTACGAACATTATTCGAAGTATTGCAAACTCATTTTTCCGTACAGCGCGCTTTTTTGATAAAATCCCAGCACATGACAAAGCAATTACCTGCGGCCTGGGGCAACTGGAGGCCAATAAACCTTCTTTATTCGCCCCCACATCACATTGATCATCATACCAACTCCATTGACTGATCCCCGCCAAATCCACTTTCACACGAGAACTGCTGGCATTTATTTCAACAACGTTAAACTGCATCACTAGCGCAAGGAAAAACATATATGCCCTGAACAACAACCCACAACCCACATCACGAGTCCGTTTCTTGGTTGCCGACTTGATGTT
>NC_140974.1:27526512-27549012 GCF_056783735.1 Eptatretus burgeri | reverse complement strand
TCGCAGTACAAACCGGAAGGTATGACTCAGAGATTGTTTATTAATTTAGTAATTGCATGGTACAATCCAGAAGGTATGACTGGGGATTATTTATAATTATTAACTCACCTGGTCTTTTGTCCGGTGAGCTGATGCAATGGAGCAGTGTCCAGAGGTGAGTGAGTGAGTCAGTAAACACTTCAGTCATTAGCACTTGAACCAAAAGCACAATTTTGATGAAACTTGGCCACAAGCTTCATATCTCATGCCGAACGAAGGTTTATTGGCCGCATCAACATCTGGGTTAATTAAGGGGTCTATTGGTAGGTGGGGTTGATACCTCAAAATAGGTATTTGCTCTCTTCTACGAAACTACACACACAATTTCAATGAAACTTGACCACAACCTTCATCACCCGTGATGTACCAAAGTTTGTTCACGGCATTAAAAATATAAATCGGTGTCTCAGGAGGTCTGCAGGGGGTTTCAGTGACTGTTGCTCCTGATCCAGGTGAGCTTGAGGATGCTCGGTCATATTTTTAATGTAACAATCATCACATAGTACACACAGAAGAGAGAACTGAGGGATTGTTTATTAATGTAACAATCATCACGTGGTACAAAGCAGAAGGTACGACTCTGGTAAATTAATAATTATAAACAATGCCCATCATCACATGGTACAAATCAGAAAGTAAAACTCAGGGTTTATTTTTTAATTTCACAATCAACGCTCAGTTCAAACCAGCAAGTACGATTTAGGGATTGTTTATTAATGTAACAATCATCACGTGGTACAAAGCAGAAGGTACGACTCAGGGATTTTGTTGAAGCTCTGTGGCTGATTGCATTGGTGAATGAATGAGACACTGCTTGGAAATCTCCACCATACACATCATACGGCATAGCAACGGCAACGGCATTGCCTAGCAACGGCATAGCAACGGCCCTTTAAAGTGATCAAAAAATCGAAAAAAATTAAAACAAAAATCGAAAAATCGAAGCTTAGAGTTCTGTGCGCAATCTATCTTGCTCCCTTCATGCCAATTTCAATCCCTAACAAAAAATATTTGTAGGAGGAGATAGGTTTTTGGCGAGTACATGTTGAACATTTCAGAAACGGTTCATTGCGAATATCTCTAAGAGAAAGAGACTGATTTTATTGAAACTTGGATGAAATGTGTACAATGTGGCTAGCATGTACACTAAATGAATGGTTGCTATGCACACCTCCGTTGGTTAGCAACAGCTAAAATACTTTATCGTACATCGTACACTTACTGTGGGCTGTACAAAAAAAAGCAATACCTCCGAAACTGGACCTCCGAGGGACCTGGATTTTTTGTGCCCAAGGAGAATGTCTTACAGCATCATATAAAAAAATAAAATCTTGAGCGAATAGATAAATGGAATTACTAGGGCTGCCATTTGTTAGAGTCTCTTTGGAAACATGGCTGAAATTTCACAAGGCGGGTTTCTGGGCACAAACTAAGAGGGCTGTGATAATCATATTTATTGTGCTAAATTCATTGATAGCATGTACATGAATATCGGCTAGTCGCGTCGGCCAGCTTTCCATCTAGAGCAAGCAGCCATGTCACCTACCGGCTTGTCTTGTTTGTTTGTTTGTCCGGGCGATATCTCAGCCATCCTTTGAGCGAGGAAGCTAAAATTTGGACATGACAGTGAACAAGTGATTTGGCTATAAAGGGTATTTTTGATTTATTGATTAATCAATTAATTATATTCATTTTTCGATGAATTACTTAATTTTCATCGTTACAGATTCGGATGAAACAATGGTGGTTTGGGGATACGATTAGGCAATTGATTGGGAAATCAATTATTTTACGATTATTATTTATTTTAATTATGCAATTAATCACTGAATCAATCAATTATTGCACACCGCTCATATGCTGCATGGCGAGTAAGTATCATTTGTCCACATAAACAAAGTATCATTTATACACATTTGCCTCAGAAGTGCACCGCTCCCTCCCAATTCCGTATCCATGTGTTGCACGGTGGCATCGCCGGGCGCCAAAGACGCCCGGGCAATGTCGCATGCTGGAAGATTTATTTATTTGGCATGAGGGCGGTGTACTTTGAAGATACCTGTACTTGTCATTGCTTTTCTTTTCCATTGTTTCATGCACCTCTTCAGCCTCTTCTCATTGCCTTTTTATGAGGGTGTGTTTGAAGTCTGTTGTTCTTGGTGTTAACCCTCCATGCTTTAATCAGTTTTACACCATCCAACTGACGTATGCAACTCCACAGATCAGCATAAATTGGAATAACCGGTATTTTATTTTTCTCTCGGGTGAAGTCAAGGCTCAGGGAAGAGTTAGATGACACTGTGGTGGGATATTGAACTAATATTGTTGTGCAAGGGAACTGGGGGAGAGAAATCCAAAATGAATGTCCATGTGTGCAGAATACAGCCGCTTTGAAGCAAAAATCCATGATTTGCGTGAGCAGATGATGAACAGCAGTTTGAGTACCGGGTCGGGCTCTCTCAAGACGAGCCAGAAACGGTCACTCTACGTAAGGTATGATTTTACCCTTGCACTCATTATTATATGGTATGGACACGCTTACTTTACGTGTTTCTCTCAAAGCCATTTGGTGATTTTTTTTCATAGACTTTCTCATTCTTCACCATTAAAGATTCATTGTGTGACGTCACACACCGGGAGGTGAATCCTCAATGAAATGCTCATATTTTAGTAAATATCATATTGGAGGAATTTGTTTGGTCGGTGACCTGTTCACCTCCTGAACAAATCGAAATTCACCTTTGCCGTGCTGCAGCAGCCGAACTCTACTCAATCCTGACACTTTATCAAGTGATACAAACCCCCACCCTTTATTTTTAATATTCTTTCCTCACCCCCCCCAATCCCATCCCCTCTCCACCACCCATTTACTTCTTGTTCTTTTTGTCTTTATGGTCACAGTTTTTCAAACAGTTAGTACCTTTTTATTTCTCTGCTAACATTCAAATCGGTACATTTGATTACATCACCTTTTATGATCAAGATTTCCAGCAATAAAGACTTTGTTCCTGTGCCCTTTACTGAACGGCCGATTCTACAACACACAGTTATAACCTCTGGAAAATTGTGAACAAAAATGAGGTTGATTAACTCATTCATCGGCTTTGCCAACAAAATTCCTCACCCACTATGAAAAGCTTTGAAAATAAGTCCTGATATTTAAAATGACACACTTCCTGTCTGTTGCACCTGACCCGTCACCTCCAAGGAGACAATAATACTGACAATGCCTGTATGTCTTACTAGTTAAATGTCGTGCACAATGTTAAGGAAGTTAAAGGAGACTTTTTTTCCTGGCCGAGGTATTGCCCTCTGCAGCATGTTCAGTGGAGTTTTGATTTGCTGGTCAATCCAACCTTTTGCTTACTTCCTGTTCTCGGTGAGCAGTAATAATTATTCCTCACTTTGGACAAGCAATCTCCATACCCCTTGGACATTCAAATGCAATAATCTCAAGCTTCCTTCTTTACCTTAAATGGATAAAACTGATCTCACAGCTGCTGTGAAGCAATGTGTGGAAAATCTTCATTTTGATTGGGTACTAAAGAATCATCGATCCTCAACTGCTCTTTCACAAAAAGATTGACTTCATTTGTATGTAGTTTTCCTGTTATTCATGCTAAAACATTGCCTTCTGAGTTATCCCCTTGCAGGGTCATGTGGCTGCTCCACATTCAAACTTTGACACTCGTTTCATTGTATGCGACCTCCAACAACCTAAAACGGAAATGAAAGCAATTCCTCGCTTCTCCCATATCGTGGGTTGAGAGGCATAGTGTTGTAACTGCATTTTTGGCGAGGTTGAATGGAATGGCTCTCATGTCTAACAAAACACCATTTATCTTTCATTTGCGATTTGCAGGAAATGGGAAATTTTCAGTTTCAACATTATGTCTCTCAACCCACGAAATGGTGTTTTGTTAGACATGAGAGCCATTTTCTTTGGTTTCGCCACCTTCCAGAGGCTGTTCTGTCTCACTTTTTCCCTCTATAGCTTCTTATCTAGCAAGCAGTGCATCGCCATGTAATGTCATCCTCAATTCTGACCGATGATCTTTGTTACCTCCATTAACCTTTCCAAACCCAATCACCTTACTTGCTAGTTTTGGTGTTTCCTCCCTCCCACCCTTTTCCTCTAAATTCATTCCATATGTTTGTCCCACTGTCAATTCTACCTTGCCCTTGTGTGAGCCTCGCTCATCTAAAAATAGAAAAACGTGATTGTAATTTATGCCACACATGCACCGCGTGCATGGCAAACGTGCTTCTGGCGAATCGGCTACCGGGAATTCCCCGATTCGCCCTATGTTTTTGATCGTGGGTGGAATGATTTGTGACGCAAATAAAACTTTTATTAACAAAATGAATGTTCACTGAGAACAATTGGGAAAGGAAACAAACCACATAATCTAGAAAATTCTAGACTGACTCCAAACATAATCCTATGCCTTAATGACACTGATGTACACCAAGGAAGGAAGATGAACAAAAAGGAAAAATATAATTAGAGATGAACCGAGCTGTTTGCGATTTTATTTATTTAGTTCACAAGGGAACAGAAGCTGAGAGCTTGCAAAAGCTGGCACTTTATGTCGCTCAATGCAGCCATTCTAGGCAAAACGTTGTCATGCTGGCATCGTCAATTGTATCTTGTCACTTCAGATGAACTCCAACTGTCTACATTTGTCTCAAAGACAGAACACATTCCAACCACATCCACCATGTTTAGTGACCCGTGTACAACTGCTTACTCATATTCATTCCAACCGCCAGCTGCAAACTCTGCCTCGTTCAAGGGAGAACACCAACTGTCTGTCTCCTGGACGAACTCTCACCCAAGCCCTCCTCGATCATGACGTCTGCTCTCACGATTGTCTCCCAGCAAAACACTTTTTTGTCCTGATTGGGGGGGGGGGGCGGGGGGACGACAGAGGTTCAGAGACTTTACAGGCTTTGGCTAAGTTGAGATGCAGTTTTGTTTTTGCTACCTTTGATTGGCTCTGTGCCAGGACTTGACCTCATGTTCAAATTGTTCAATAAGAATACAGTCTGAAGCTCTGACATCACAGAGGCTTGTGTCACATATGATGTACTCATGAATGACCTGGAAAAAAAAGTCCAACAAAAACAGAATTTATAATCATTTTAAAATTTGTAATTCTCTTTTTGTCTGAACCTTGTATAATCAAAAACAGCTTGGCCGATCTACACGAAACTTTGCATCGATGCACGGGGTCATCTCTTGGGCAGGAAATATATCCACCTATCCCCCTCCCTCCCCTGCGAGAGTGGGGAGACTCCTTGCAATTTTCATCTGTCCAAGTGGTTTAACCACCAACCCCTGCCAGAGGGAGAGGTCTTCACACCAAGTTTTTCTCCCGGAGAGAGTGGTTATTACTCATGAGAGAAATAGCAGGCATTTTAACAGGAAAATTACAGAGATGAGAGGAATGGTGAGGAGCGAACTAGACACCTGCTCTCTGGCACACAAATGGGAATTCACACATATTCCAAACACACATAAATGATATAAGGCCTTATTTATTTTATAACTTGGTTTACACAGTACTTCAACTAAAATGTAGGGTCGGTAGGTCGAAATATAAATATAAATATAATTTCAATTTTTCGAAATTCTATATTTTTACGATTTGTTTTCGGATGTTCCATGAAAAAGACAAGGGTAGGTAGGGGGGAAATAAATATAAATCCCGGACCAGGAGGATCTAAGAAGACATTGAAGATGGAAGACCATTCAAATGCAGGATGCCCATGTTCAATGTATCATCGAATGTGAAAAACAATAAAGAAGGATTAAAACTTGTTTTTACAATATAGTCTGGCATGTTTGTCTTGTAGAATCCTGTTGGATCATCAAACAAATGGAAACGATGCTGAGAAAATTACTGTCCAAGTCGTAGATGTGCGCATGCACACCAGTGCATAGTGCCTGATATGATTAAATAAAAGTGTCTACTTGGAGTCGACACGCTCAAAACAGTCAATCAGAGCCATAACCAGCTCTTACTTTTCAGCGGGCATCTGATCGTACAGTCTCCCCATCTCCCCATTGAGTACATCAAAGGCTGATTTCTGATCCGTTGAAGGCTGAATATCAGCATCTTGCAGGGAAACTTTGACGTAATTGGCACCGAAATCTTTCAATACGAACAGCGGTGTACAACTTTCGACAGAAACAAAATCGGCACGATCGAGAGTAGCGTGCGAATCATCCCTGCTGCTGCACTGAATTGATGCAATCGTTCGGCCAGAATATTCGTCGTCAAGATGTTGTGTGATTAAATCACCAATACAGTCGCTCAAATTTATACCACTGACATACTTCTTAACAATCATTTTCGCCCCAGAAACCACAGTCAATCTGAACCACGCTGGCCACTGCTCAGACGCCATGCCCGAAGACTACTGCGCAGTTTGGTTAAAGGGGACTCGGCATTTTGGTGCGTGCACACGAAATGATATTTTGAAAATAAATGCTGACGTTTACATTTCGGGTTTTGAAACTTTTGCACCTTCGGCGGAAAATGTAAAAATATAAAAGGCTAAAAATGTGTTTTATATTTATATTTCATTTCGGCAAATATACCGTCGGCGGATCTGTAAACAGGTCAGGTCAGGTATGGGAGCATGTGCCAAAACAGCGCGTCGCTGCGTCCACTTTCCGCCGGTACTCCAGGGGCCTCCGTCTGGCCATCCCCCAGGCAGATGCCAGGCCCATCTCCATCTCCTTGAGATGATGGTCAACCTGTTGCAACCACGAGGCACGTGGTCGGCCCACTGGCCTCCTCCACTCATGAGAGTCCCTCACTGAGAGAATCTGGTCAGCAGGATCAGCGTCAGGAAAATGAGCCACATGTCCATACAGCCTCAACTGACGCTCACGGACTATGAAGGTAACAAATCTCATCCGAGTCTCTCTCAGCAACCGCTCGTTGGACACAAAATCCGACCAGCGATAGCCAAGGATTCTTCGAAGAGACCTGGTACCAAAGGAATTAAGTCTCCGTCTCAGATCCTTGGTCAGAGTCCAAGTCTCACATCCATAGAACAAGACTGGAAGTACCAAGGACCTGAAGACTTGGACTTTCGTCCTCCCGCCACACCCCATGATCCAGTGAATCCATGACTCCCCAGGCCCGACCCAGACGTCTATTGACCTCTGACTCACAGCCAGCAGAGACATGAATATCACTGCCAAGGTAAGTAAATCTCTCCATGACCTCAACATCCTCACCACAAACAGACACAGACAGGACAGCAGCATCCAAGATGTCACCGAAAGCCTGGATCTGAGTTTTGATCCAAGAAACCCGTAATCCCAGTGGCTCCGACTCCTCATTCAGCACCTCGAGGGCCCCCAAAAGGATATCTAAAGTCTCCGCAAAGATGACTGCATCATCTGCAAAATCAAGGTCGGAGATCTTGACATTCCCAAACGATGCACCGCAGCTTGATCTCTCCGACATCCTCCCTAAAATCCAGTCCATACAAGTGCTGAAAAGTGTGGGGGCCAGTACACACCCCTGATGAACTCCAGTAACAACTGGAAATAAGTCAGAGATGGTACCACCACACTTCACAGCACTCTCAGTACCAGAGTAGAGTTCAGACATCAGATCGATCAGTTTTGGTGGCACCCCACGAAGACCAAGAATCCTCCAGAGGACATCCCGATTCACTGAATCGAACGCTTCACAGAGATCAACATAGGCTGCAAGCAGCCCCTGCCGAAACTCTCGTCTGCGTTCCGTGAGGATACGAAGCGCAAGGATACGGTCAATCGTTGACCTCTTTGGTGTAAAGCCTGACTGCTCTGGACGCTGGTGCTCAAGCAGATGGTGGCGAACCCCATCAAGAATTATCCGAGAAAAGACCTTGCCCGGCACTGAGAGCAGCGTCACCCCTCGGTAGTTGTTGCAGTCTTGGCGATCACCCTTCCCTTTCCAGAGAGGAACAACAAGGCCCCACTTCCAATCAGTTGGGATGATGCCTGTGTTCCAGGCAGAGCACAAAACTGCATGCAACGACACAAGTCCAGCATTTCCACCATCCTTGAGAAGTTCAGCATTGATGCCACAGATCCCTGGAGCTTTGCCCCGTTTCAACTGTTTCACCGCAGCCCGTGTTTCCACAACCGAAGGTGGACCACAGTTGATTCGAGGGTCAGCAACAGGGATTGTAACACCCTTGACGTCCAACTCGACAGCTGGGGAATCAGCTTGGTACAACCGCTCAAAGTAACCGGCCCAGCGGGCCTTCACTTCAGACTCCTCTGTCAAGAGCCTACCACTCTCTGCTCTTACTGCAGTGCTCCGAGGGATGGGCTTGGATGAACACAATGCGCGAATTCCCCTGTAAGCGGGATGAGAATCACCTGTCCACAGGTGATGCTCTACCCCCTCACAGATTCCTCGAACATAGGCCTCCTTGTCCACCCTCAGTGCACGTACAGTTTTACGCCTCAGCTCCCTGAACAGCTCAGCTCTGCCATTCAGCCTGGCCCTGCGACTGGTCAATGGTATCCAGTGTCCCTTGAGAGACAAAATTCTTCTTCACCCTCTGGTGAGTTCCAAGACATCCACTGGCAACATCAAGGACGGTGGTCTTGAAGGCACTCCACAACTCTTCAGGACCCCCCAAAGCACCCAGACCCCGCAAGTGTCCACTCAACCTGTTCGCAAACTCCTCAGCTACTCTCTCATCCCTGAGCTTGCCAACATCCAGCCTAGGCTGGGATGGTACCATTCTCCAGGATTTAAGGTGCAGCTTTAGAGTTGCTACAACAAGCCTGTAGTCAGTATTGAGGAACTGAGCACTCCGGTAGACCCTGCAGTTCTGGATCATCCTCCATTGACCGTCAATGAGGACATGGTCAATCTCCTTTGCCACACCGCCAGCGTTGGAATACCAAGTCCAGCGATGAGCTTGTGGGCACTGAAACCATGAACCAGCCACCCTAAGTACATGACTTCATGCAAAGTCGAGGAACTTATTGCTATTCTGGTTCATAGTTCCTGGCCCATGGAGACCAACACACACCTCATAACCATCCCTATCAGTTCCAGTCGATGCATTGAAATCCCCCAAGACTAGAAGTGTATCTCGTCTGGGGCACTGATCAACCACAGACTCGAGCGTGGCGTAGAATGCATCCTTCACGGTGAGATCACTCGCCTCAGTCGGAGCATAAACAGAGACCAGGGAAATGGCACCTAAGGAGTGACGAATCCTGAATCTCATAATACGCTCGTTGACCGGTGCTACCTCAATTATCATTGGGGTCAGCTTATTGGACACAGCGACAGCAACTCCTTGGGTATGGTAACCATCAGAGCGACCAGACCAATAGTAGGTGTAACCACCCACCATTATCTCTCCGCAATCCGGTCTCCGAGCCTCAGAGAGAGCTGCAATCCCCATGTCCAAACGCTTGAGCTCAGATGATAACAGAGACAGGTGATCATCCTCTCTTAGGGATAGGACATTCCAGGCACCCACCCGAAGGGACCGCCTCAGGTTAACCCAAGGAGACTGCCGTCTGGTGGACGACACCTCAGCACCACTCCGACACACTCTCCCACAATCTGACCCAGGGATGTTACCCCGTGGTTTCCCTCCGATCATCAGAGATTGGGGGTCCCGAAGGCTTTGCCCCAATCCCGTCATCCGGTGAGCTGCCCTGCGAAGGGAAGCTGCACAGGAGGTACTCCCACGGAGTGGGTTTTCAGATTTTTTTGCGTTTTTGTGTTTTGCGGAATGAAGGGTTTTACAGTGGCCGGAGTGCAAATCCTGCCACCAACCTCCGAATAAAAAAGTAACCCAACTGCAGGAGGACGTCCGCAGACACAGTTGGGCACTAGATATGGATGGCCGTTGGCTCACAAGGAGCTCCTCCGCCATTTGACAGGTTTTGTTTTTAATCCTGCTGGGTGTCCATATCCAAACTGTAAACCAAGTTATAAAATAACTCAGGCTTAACTGACTTCATCAAATATGAACTTGTGTACGTGTGTACACCACACAACAAACACACAATACACACACACACACACACACACACACACACACACACACACACACCATACAAACATACATGTGGTGGACATAAAAATGTAAACACCAATGTGGAGTCACTTTATAGGGTGTTGGACCACCACCTGGGGCTAGTACGTCCTGTATGTGCCATGGCATAGTCTACCAGCTTCTGCAATTCTGCAGAACGGATGTGGCACCATTCTTCCATGAGAAAGTCAATGAACTCTCACCTTTTTGATGGAGGTGGAAAATGTTGTCTTGGGCATCGTTCCAGAATATCTCATAAATGCTCGATTGGGTTCAGATCTGGTGACTAAGAAGGCCATGACATCAGTGTCACTGAGAAGGATAACATCAGTGTCATGTTCATCAAACCATTGGGTGACCAAATGTGCTCTTATGGATGGGAGCATGGGTGGGAGGGGTCTCCTTGTAGCCATGCGAGCCATAATTTTCAGCAAACAGGCCTGTATAGGATTTTTATGCACGACCATAAGCATGCTGGGATATTATTTGCTTAATTAACACATGGGCCACACCTGTGTGGAAGCCGTTGCTTGGTGTCCCTCATTTACCCAGGTGTTTCCATTTGTTTTTTTTTTTGGTCCACTATCTGTACATATATACATCCGTACACACCCACCCACCAAGGCTCATGGAAGATTCAG
This sequence comes from Eptatretus burgeri, assembly GCF_056783735.1. Lineage (NCBI taxonomy): Eukaryota > Metazoa > Chordata > Myxini > Myxiniformes > Myxinidae > Eptatretus > Eptatretus burgeri. The sequence goes on along the minus strand of NC_140974.1, from coordinate 27,538,249 downwards.
GTGATGAGATATGTAAAAAAATAAAAAATTAAACCATGAGGCCACAGCTGGGTGCAAAAAGCCAGGGAATAAGCAAACAGGATATGAAGAGAGAGAAAAGGAAGGACACACAGTAACAAAGATTATTAGGGGAGATTAAACATCAAGGATAGGAGATTGCATGAGATGATGGTGCACTTCCTGCTTGACTTTCTGGGGGAGGAGTGTAATTGAACAGCCTCATGAAAGTGATTCCACAAACGAGAGAAAATGGCAATGGGAGTGTCGGTATGCAAACAGTGTGGATTTTGGGACTTTAACCAGGAGAGGCTTACTGGAAGAATGCATTAAGATGCAACTTTCGTTGTTGTCGTTTGTGAAAACATAGGACCACTCACTACTAAATGCATTTCCAGCTGATACACCGTTCCTTCCCCACAGTGTAACCAAGAAAGCTTCAAAATCCCTTTGTGGTAATGCTAAATCCCCCTTCCCCAACCCCCAAACCTCCTTGGGAATGAATCAATCCACAGACGTATTTCTGCCTTATTGACTATTGTCAATGTGGAGTGGATTCCTCCCTCTCCCCATCCCCCTCACCCCCAAAAGTTGAGCTGTAAAGCCTTTCCATGTGGGATTATATCTAACGTTAAATTATTATGGAGACATGGATCCATTGTGCTGATGTTGCATTTTAATCTTGATTCCTTATTTTATTTCTACACCACATATGTTTCATTCTGTCAAATTTGAGCTTCTCATTTTTGGAATCTCTATCAAATGTTATTTCTAAACACCAACGCTCCATTTTGAAAGCATGTAAAGCTGCACATACTAAGCATTGTATAATTTCAGTCCTTCGTGGGTGATTGTTTACATGGTTACAGGGCTTTGTTTGATTATGACCGGAGCAAAGACAGTGGTCTTCCAAGCCAAGGCCTCAGTTTTCGCTTTGGTGACATATTACACGTGGTGAACGCCTCGGACGATGAGTGGTGGCAAGCTCGACGCGTAACACCTGAGGGAGAGAGTGATGCTATTGGAGTAATTCCCAGCAAACGAAGGTATCACAAGACCCCCACTCCCTCAAATATTTGTGTGCTATTCGACCTGAAATTCCACAGTCCTTGTTCCTTCTTTGATTTCTTCACTTTGCTTTTGCCTGGCAACTTTCACTTTAACAGCTACAACCTTCTTTGTCCATGCATAACCTTTTGAGTATCGTACTTTCTGAACGAATTGAGGAGAATGTGGAGTTTCCTTATCTTGGTTTTATCGACCTGTTTGCATATTCCATGCACGCACTCCGAGGAGATGGTAATTTGAAATCCAACATTCGGAGATGAGCAAAATGGTATACGGGATTTGAACCTGGGGTCATAGAATCTTGAGCCGTGTTCAAATTGTCACCCCAAACATAGCAAATGCATTGCACATGTCAACATAGAAGTTCAATTTTGATTAAATAATCTTTGAATAATTCTTGTAATAAATAAAAATTACTTTTGAAACTTGAATGACTGGTTCACCTCAAAATTCCTTGATTATTTTATTCAGGGTGGAGAGAAAAGAGAGAGCCAGACTCAAAACAGTGAAGTTCAACGCACGATCTGGTACCACAGACAACAAATCGGTTTGTACCCTGAACTTCTTACACCCCCATAATTGATATTCAATAGAGCATATATATATATATATATATATATATATATATATATATATATATATATATATATATATATATATATATATATATATATATATATATATATATATATATATAGTCTGTCCATAAAGTCCTTGTGCAACTCTGAAATTTTCTAAATTTTCATAAACACAAGATAGAAACAAACTGTAAATGGTGCATGAAAGTACAGTTCATACTTTTGTTAATGTTCATGTTGCGAATGTTGTTTATCCCATGCACATAAAGTGAAAAGGCGGGTTAAGCAATTGGTTCATGTCCGTCCGTCTGTCTACAAACATCAGTTTATGATCGAGGTATAACTTATTTTAATTGAATATTATATTTTGAACACTAATTACGTCCACCACTGAAGGTGAAGGAGGTTGTGTTCACCCCTCTCTGTCTGTCTGTCTGTCTGTTTTTCTGTTTGTCTGTCTGTCTGTCTGTTTGTCTTTCTGTCTGTCTGTCTCTGTGTAGGATATCTCAAAAAGTTGTCAACGGATCCGGATGAAATTTTGTGGACATGTTAGTTGTTTGACATGAATGAACTGATTAGATTTTGGTGAAGATCCGGATCCGGATCCGGATCCGACTATTACAATTTTTTTAAGTGATTCTTCACCATTGAGAGATAGGGCAAAACCGATATATAGCAGGACATCTCAAAAAGTTGTTGATGGATTCGGACGAAACTTGGTGGACACGTTGGGTGTGTGACAAGGAAGAATTGATTCAATTTTTGTGAGATCTGGATCTGGATACGATAATTATTTTATTGTTAAAGTAATTCTTCACCATTGAGAGATGGGGCCAAAAACGATATATCGCATAATATTTCAAAAATGTATTGGGCCCAATATGTTCTTGTGGATCAGGCATTGCGTGATGGGGGTATGCGCTCTACTGAGTGCCCTTCTTGTTGTAACATGAATCGAAAAACAAACCTGTGGTTTTGCAGTTCTTTGGCTCTGAATTCATCCCGAATGCACAGGAATGAGATAATTTTCTTAATCTGTCTACCTGTCTAGCAATCAAACAAAATTGAAAATCATTCCAAACAAGAAACTTACTGTTTGAAAGGACATCATAAAGGATACTAACAGGCACAAAGAACTAATGTAATTTATTAGGGTGGCATGTAATACACACTGCAGAAAATGGTGGTAAAACTCGGAATTAATTTATTTGTACGATTTTTACAATCTTTATTTTATTTCAATTGAATTATACACTTGAACACTAGAGAACACAAATCACCTTCTTGTCACTTCCACGAACCTTCCAGTATTGTAGTACTTGGCCATGTTAAATAGGGTGTTGTATAATACTGCTTCAATAGTGCTAAACTTCCGGAATTTTCTTTAACGATCTTTAAAATCATTTTATCTAAAATTTGTACTAATTTGAAAACTGTATGCGGTAATGTGTTCTATAAGCTCTCAAGTTATGACTGTTAAGTCCACAATTCCCTCTGGGTTCTTGGACGAGTTGACATTTTCTGATGAGGTAACTTCTATATCAGCGATAAAGTCAATCACCACATTAACCGCATTTGGTTCTCAAACTATGACGATTAAATCTTTCACATATCACCTTAGGCCAAAGTCACATTTGCTCTACGGTGAGGATACGGCGGCCGTATGCCCTCTGAATTGACACAAACGTGCGGTGGCCGCAGAGTTTCTGCGGTGGCCTCTTGGTGGCCCTATGCCGTTTGGCTATCTTTTACAGTCCGTAGGGGTCGCTGTGGAATTATAACGTGGAGTTATAACTTTTTTAATTTCTACGTTCGCCGTAGCAATTCGACAAGCCGAAAAAAAAAAAACGGTAAAAAATAATAATAATAATAATAATAATGAACCCACTCGTTACCGTCCGTCTGGCCGCTCGTTCGCCTTAGGGCCCCCCTGCGGTCGCCTTGCGGTCACCTTGAGACTACCTTGCGTCTACCTTGAAAATTCTATGGCCGCCACAGGGCCCCCTTAAGGTCACCGTGCGACATCAAATCAAAGACCGTACGGCAACCCCACGTTTTTGGTCTCCACAATTTCTAAATACGCCGTGCGGCTCCCCGAAAAATAAAAACATATGTGACTGCTACATTGTGTGACCGTGGAAATACTGCGGCCACCGTATAATTGGTAGTGACCGTAGATTTTGGAGACTCCACGGCCGCTGTGGCAAATGTGACTTAGGCCTAAAGAAGAGGCTCCCTGCCACGATGCTTCAAATGTGAGATGGTTCTTGATCAATGTCTTCCCAGACAAGAGGATTGTTAGATTTGGACCAATTCCTTGGCCACCTTGTTCTTCTGACCTGTCCCCAATTGGACATTGCATTACTTTTTATGGGGCAATCTAAAACTGTTGTTTACTCATGAAAACCACATTATTTGGATGAGCACAGGGTTAGGATCACGAATGCAATTCATGAAATTACTCAGCAGCAACTGGAGAATGTTTTCAACAAGTTGGAGAATCGGATTTAACGATGTATTACCAAAGATGGCGCTTATGTGGAAACCTAAAATTTTCAACTGGATTGAGTAAACACTTCATGAATAATAACTTTAATTTGCCATTTATAGTTTGTTTATATCATATGTCCATCAAAAGCTATAAAAGTTCAAAGTTTCTCAAGGACTTCATGGACATCCTGTGTATATACTCGTATGTTGTTTTATTTTAACATGTTCCTCAGCTTAATTGATTTGGTGTCATTGTCAAGCATACTTGACATGGGGAGGGGGTTTGGAGGGTGCGGTAATCCTTTTTTACGAGCATTATTGTCATGGGAGGTGGGGTGGCGGTGGAGTGATAGTTTTGCGCGGCTGGTTGATTTGCTGGGATGGGCTGCGTTTATGTGGAGGGATAGGGGAGAGGTCAGGGAAGGGAGGGGGTGCAGGGGGTCATTACGTTGAAATTTGATATTGTGATTTTTGGAAATTAAACGATTTGTCAACAAAAATGTCTCTGCCCACTCTGCCTGGGCTCCCCCATCCCACCCCTCGCTCAGTCCACCCCATCTGCTCAGGCCTCACTTTTTGCATTGGCGATGTATTACATGTTGTAAATGCCTCATTTCATCCCACACTGCTTGCTCCGCGTGCCACTTGCTCTCCCTTCCCCTCCCCCCCCCACTCCAGCTCTCCCCTCCCTCCTGCCCCCCCCTCTCCCCATGCTGCCCTCCCCACCTGCCTGCATGCCTGCTTTTTGGGGTTAAGTGGGGTGATTTAGAGATGTCTCTTGGATGAGAGTGGGTGGATCTTTCAAATATTTTTGCATGCAAGAGATTGCATGACAATATTAGCCTTTCCCCTCCTCCACCGCCCCTCCCCCTCCACCCCCCCCCCCCACCAAATGTTTAATCCTTAGTGAAGTTTACTGTTTGTAAAATCTATCGAATTGCTTCACACTGATACTTACGTTTGACAATTGAATTGATCCGTGCCAGCTCTGCATCTCCTCCCAAGGCTTGCTTATTATTGCATCCCTGAGCACTTTCTCAGGGAGTGGTTTTGCTTCAACTAACCCACATTTTCTAATTGGTTTCCATTAACTATAATAACCAGAGAATGGAGCAGCATGACCATCATTCACCATTGCTTTCCTCTTACATTTCTCTTTCCATCAAATGATGTTTTTCGGGATTCTTGCATTTCTTTTCTTCTCAATTTGTTTTATTGTCTATTGTAACCAGAGGTGTTTATGTTGCTCGTTGTGGCCTTACTTTACTGAGTTAATTTTTTTTTTTTTTTTGAGAGGACAGGAGACTAACATGGCAAATTTTAATTGGCATCAAAAAGTGAAAAAGTAATGAAGAGCGCTTCAAGTACATAATTTGAAACACTGAAACATGTTATTGGAACAATGCATACACAGTCATGCGCCACTTAACGACGGGGTTACGTTCTGAGAAACGCATCGTTAATCGACGTCGTCGTTGTGTGAACATCATTTTTTTTTTTGTTTTCGAACACCGTACTTACACAAAACTACACACCTAGGCTATATGGTATAGCCTATTGCTCCTCGGATAGAAACCTGTACAGCATGTTACTGTACTGAATACTGTCGGCAATTGTAACACGCATCCAAGAGAGACGGAAGACACGTTAGTTTTACCTTTGTGCTGTTCATGACGGCCATCGGTGTTGTTAGCAGCAGCTTACAATCGCCTCTCGCATCGATTATAGAAAGATGAATAAATAGCGTTTGGATTTTATAAACATGTAATCATTGCATTGATGTTATATTTTATAAATGAAGAAACGAGCTCCTGTCAATTGTGATATATATATATATATATATATATATATATATATATATATATATATATATATATATATATATATATATATATATATTTTTTTTTTTTTTTTTTCGGAACAGTGCGATTGTTTTAACAGCATGAAAAGCTTCACCAAAAAGAAATATGTGTTTAATTTTGACTGTAACAACGATTTATTCGCGGAATTCTTCAATTCAAAGGTAATTTACTTGCTAGAAGGTAAACGTGCAAACATTGGTTCAGTTTGAAAGCCGATTTCCTTGAATCCCGATTTAGCACGACCCTGCTTTTTTCGCAATGACATTTTATGGACCTCAACGATCGCATTATAACAGGGCCACACTGTCGTTTATTATCATTATGAAGTATTATGTACTGTACAGCGTACATAATTGTATGTGCTATTTTAATACAACTGACAGCGCTACGTCGGCTACATCACTCGGCGATAGGAATTTTTCAGCTACATATTTTTTTCATTTTTTTTTTTTCAGAGCTGGTAGATCCGCCGTATATGCGATCCGTCGTTGCCCGGAACGTCGTTAAGCGGTGCATGACTGTACTATCATGACAAATACAAAAGGAAAACGGTTTGTGTGTGCTTTGCTTTACACAGAGTGATCCGGATCACCTTGGTTTACATGTGACAACACAGTTAACCCATCTCATTCTGGACCAACATGATTCCCAATGTCTATTTTGTCCCACAATTTGTCCCAGTTGTTTGGTTACCGGTTCACATTCTCACTGTTTATCCAAGTCCCTTCAGAATGGATCATGGTCACATCTGCACTTTGTGCTCATCAATCTATCGTTGCTTCTTCAGTCTTTAGATTCGATTTCAATATTCTATTTCACCTCATTTGATGCATGCTTCAGATCATTCTTGTAAGAAAATGAATCGCCTGTGTTAACTCCTTTGAATGGCCTATTGATGTCCCTCTACCCCCGACCCATCGTAATGGTTAGGTTTTCAACCTGAATCACGACTTTCATTAAATGGTTCCCATACCACCCTGAGAGTTTTGTTTATAGCTCCTACTCGACAAATCATGGAGTCTTGTCGCAACTCACTTAAGTCGTCTCGTTCAACAGCAAAAACTGAATGATGGACGTTTGGCTCGTGGTATGTTGACCTCAGCAACAGTGACTTAATTCGTATTAGTATGACAAGGCATAATATCACTACCTGTTTGACATATTGATTAGTCAGATGGCAAATTTAAACTCCCTATTTGTGACTTACACTGGCGTAGTTCATCTTCATATGACAAGGCGTGGTGTGCGTCATGTGCTTTTGCTTGTTTTTTATCGGCTAATCATGGACAAAAATAACTGAAATTAATTATACTGTCTTGTTTTCTGCTTAATAATGAATTAAATTATTCAGAGGCTAACTCCTTCCATAAATGTCAGAAAACGTACCACGGCTTTAAAATTGTAAGCACCACGGTGCCCGCTGAAGTTCATCATGTAACTGTTGTGCCTTATGGAAGTGGTCCATGCGAGCACCAGCATGCTGTGTCAAGTGAGCACCAATGTGTTTCAGGCCAATCCATTGTCATGTTCAAACACTTAGTTGAGACTCGGTTGAGACATTTTGTACAGGAAGTGAAATATCCGATAATTATAATTGATCGAACAATAATTCTTAATTTGCTTAACCAAAAGTGGAAACGAAAGACCATCCTTAAGGTGCTGTCACACCTTGACGATTTACCAAGTGTATGCCGACTTATGAAAAATTTGTCTAAAACGCTGGCACACGTCGAATACATTCTGGGTTAGTTTTGTATACGTTAAGAGCACGCTGAAAAACACTGCCATACGTCATAGTGCGCTGGCTTTCATCGTTGTACTTTGCGGTTGTCCTCAAATTTTAGCATGCTTGAAATTTTACGGCGTATGCCAGCGTATGACTCACACGTTCCGCTACACTGGCCATAAGTTGTAGGCACGTTATGCGATCGTTGACACACGTCGACACACGTTACTTGTAAGTTACTCATAAGTCGAAACACGTCGAGGTAATGATTAGCATACCCGAAACTTATTTATAACCTATGAATAACGTGTTGTAGGCACGTTACACGATCATTGACACACGTCGAGGCACGTTATGCGATCGTTGACACACGTCGAGGCACGTTATGCGATCGTTCACACACGTCGCGGCACGTTATGCGATCGTTCACACACGTCAAGGCACGTTATGCGATCGTTCACACACGTCGAGGCACGTTATGCGATCGTTCATACACGTCGAGGCAAGTTACCTGTAAGTTACTCATAAGTCGAAACACGTCGAGGTAATGTTTAGCGGACCCAAAACTTATTTCTAACCTATGAGTAACGTGCTTTGAACCTATGTGTAACGTACCTCCAACGCATATTGACGTATGTAGACGTATTTGATTGACGTCTTCCGGACGACCACAGAACTTACTGAACGTATTTCTAATTTACAGCTACGCTATAATGGCGTATTGGCAGCATTAAAAAAAAAAAACAACAACAATAACTTCCGATATTTCGTCACGTGCCGTGATGTCACGTCCGATTTCCTCTTCAGTTTGCTCATGTCTTATTCTTAGTTCCTCCTCTGTGAATATTTTCTGTTTAAGGATATTGTCACGTCGACGTCGAAACTTAAAAGCAAATGTCCGAATATATTTTAAAATTCGTGATAGACTAAAACAAATAATAATAATTGAAAAAACAACAACAACAACAACAACTTCAGATATTTCGTCACGTGCCTTCACGGAGCCAAGGAGAAAAAAAATGTGCCTTGACGGAGAAAATAAGTTTTGGAGATGCCAAACATTACCTTGACGGAGAAAATAAGTTTTGGGGATGCCAAACATTACCTTGACGTGTTTTGACTCATGAGTAACTTACAAGGAACTTGTGTCGACGTGTGTCAACGATCGCATATCGTGCCTACAACTTATTCCCAGCATAGCGGAACGTGTGAGCCATACGGCGAGTACGTCGTAAAATTTTCAGCTTGCTTGAAATTTCACGACGTACAAGATGTACCATGAAATATGACAGCATACTTCATCGTTTTTCAGCGTGCTCTTAACGTATACACAACTTACCCATACGTATTTGACGTGTGCCAGCCTTTTAGACACATTTTTCATCGGTCGGCATACGCTGGCTAAATCGTCAAGGTGTGACTGCGATGTTGACACTTTCAATTCTCAGGCGGTTATGATTTAAATCGGCGTGCAGCAGGTTTTTAACAGGCTACGCCACGAGTTCGTCGGCGATACGTGCAGCGCGCTATGCCTAAGTTAGACTATCGTTGGGCATAGGTTGTGAACGCCGACAACAGGTTAAGCATTCGTTGGTATAAGTTATCTATAAGACATCGAAACGTTCTGTGCCCGTTACTAATATGTTATGCATACGACCAACACGTTATGAATACGACCAAAACTTAAAAAAAAAAACATCAAAATTTCAGCGTACGCCAACGTTTTAAATACATTTTTATATGTTGCCATTGCTGGCTAAATCGTCAAGGTGTGACAGCACCTTTATCGAGCTCAAACAGTTGGGAACCAGGTAACTGAGGTTCTGCTTTAATTCCCCTTTCTTCCATTATTTGGCTTCTTGCATCATCGAGACAAACCTGTCGGCCTTACTAAGATCGTCTTCGCCTTATTCTGCCACACGCACGGTACATGATTATTTTCGCTTTCTCTCGTTTGAGCTATTATTACAGCAAAGAAAACTTGTTGGACAACAGTAAAGTGCATTTTAAAGGCTATATAATGGAGATTCTTGTTTTGATTTTCTTTTTGTTAATCCACTGTTCTGTCATGGACAACGGTTCACTGTAGTATCCATTCCACCTCATCCCTTCTTCCTCCATTCCCACCACCTCCCACCCTCCTGATACGAAAAAAAACACCAGTCAAGCATGATCGACAGGCGTAGAAAAGGCCTGCTCTCCCGAAAGTTTGGCTTTGGCAAAGGCATTGAGCAGGACTCGAGTGATCTTGAACGTGAGTATTAGGCCAAGGCCACCCCGTGTGTGACCACTTACCCTGGCTCTTCCTGCCATGGCTGAGAGATGCAGAGGCTTGGCGTGTCCTCCTGGTTTGCTGTGATTTGGAAATGGTTCATTTCTTTTTTTTTTAATGGCATTGCTCCGTCTCAATTGTTAGTTGCATCAGTAGTGCAGCTCATTGGTCGTTTAAGGACCATCCTGCCTCCACATGACCAATTCTATGCATTGCCAGGAGAGGTGCTTAACCTAGTCTCCTCTACTCTTTTGCCCCAGTCCAGCCAAGTTTCATATGGAATTTGTCATTACCAAATTGGTCACTTGCTTTTTGGTACTGATCTGTTTCCATCTTGTAGTATCTTCCTGAATTTATTTTTCTCATTTCGCTGAACGAGAGATTAATGTCAGTTTAAAATTTATTCTCAGTGTTCAAGGTTAGCTTTTGCTCATGAGCTCATGTGAGAAAGTGTTTGATTTGGAGAATTTAACTGATTGATCATGAACACCTTGTCATAAAGCACAAACTTTCTGCATAAATGGAAAGTAAAAAACTTATTGAGGTGAGTGGGCAAGGGGTTGAGGAGCAAGGTTCTTGACATGTCATCAGAGTAGTGTGCAAACTTTGTTGATGGTTGTCATTTCGGTTTACCTGCCTGCCCTGCGCTTCCCATGGGGATTAGGACTTTCCAGGGTTTGGCGATGAAGGACTAAGGTCACGGGGACTGAGTAAGTTTGCTGCACTTGGTTTCACATCCACGCTCGATGTGCACCCTTCATATTGTACCATTTTCCTAGGACCATCTTTCTGTGCTTGCTTGCTGAGTGTTTATTAGCATGTATATCGGTGTCAGCTGTGTTCACATAGCCATACACACCTTTACCTGTGCTGCAGGCCTGCCACCACCTGCTTTCATTGTCGGGCTTTCAGGCATGCTCTCTGGTGCCCCCAACTTCTTCCTTTGTTGACTTGACCCCTTCCATTCCCCTCTGTCCCTCCTCACATTCCTTTCCTTCTCACTGACTTTGCCCTTATTTCTCACTTCCCAACACCACTGTAGTTCTTCTTTTCATCCAACCCCTCCCCCCACCCCCTGCACTCTTGTTATTACTCACTCTAAAAGTGGGGGTAAAAGTAAAAAAAAAATTACTCTATTACCCTGCACTCCTCCTCAACCCTTTCCATTCTCCCTTCTTGACTTTGCCCTTCTTTCTCACCACCCAACACCACTGTTCTTCTTTTCATCCTACCCCTCCTGCCTCTCCCAAAAGTGTCTTCCCCCCAATGCTCCCCCAAATCCTGGGCTGCACCCCTGCCTGTACTTTTTTTTGTTTGCTTTACGACCCCTCCCCCTCCCCCTCCAATTTATCTATGGTACAGTAAATGATAATATATATATATGGTGCCATCTTCAGCCTGCTTCATTAAGTTATGATGGAAATCAAAGCTGCATTTCTAACTGACTGTGCAAAACACCTGCTTTGTGTAATATAATCAGGCTGGGAGAAATATTGCTCGGCAGGAATGTAATAATTGTGCAGGACAACAATGGGAGCATGAATTACAAACTGGATTTTTCACAAGAGAAAAGAATCTTGTGTGACCGATTTAATTAGTTAAAATGCAATAACCAGAGACAAGACGACCTTGCCACATCTTGTTTTCACGCCTGACCTCGGTACAGGTTAAAGAAAAAGTTATAAACCTACTGCAGGTAGTCCATGAGTAATAACTAGATGTGGATTCCACCTTATGCAGCTGA
>NC_140974.1:27496512-27511512 GCF_056783735.1 Eptatretus burgeri | reverse complement strand
TCAGGTGATCATGAAGCAGCAGCTGCATTTCCTGGCGAGTTAAAGGTACTTGTAGAAGAGAAGGGTTCCCTGCCGCAGCAGGTTTTCAATGCTGATGAGACTGGGCTCTTCTGGAAGAAGATTCTCAAAAGATGAAAAAAAGGCTCCTGGCTTCAAGGCTGTGAAAGACAGGTTAACCCTTCTATTGTGTAGCAATGTGGCAGACTATCCGTGCAAGCCAATGCTTGTTTATTGATGGTAAATGTTACTGATTTTATCTTATTTTACTCAATTGTTCTTATTTTTCAATTAAGTGTGTGTGTGTGTGTGTGTGTGTGTGTGTGTGTGTGTGCGTGTGTGTGTGTGTGAGTGTGTGTGTGTGTGTGTGTGTGTGTGTGTGTGTGTGTGTGTGTGTGTGTGTGTGTGTGTGTGTGTGTGTATATATATGTGTGTCTATGTATCTATATAAATATACATACAGTGTGTCCGAAAAAATATACAACTTTTCATCTGCAAAGAGGATGGTCATAACATTTATTTTAAAAAAAGATATATGGCTGGATAGAAAGCTGAAAGGTTGAAGTTTATTGTACCAATGTCAAAATTGCCACCAAAATTTAAATTTTGGGATAGAATCGTCGTTTTCTTTTATACCACATGTTCGACGTAGGCTCCATGTTGTCCGATCACTGCCTGCAAATGGGTTTTCATGTTCTCCATCACTTTGGGAAACGTTTCCTGAGGAATGGTCTGGATTTCTCGGTGGATGTTTTCCTTCAGCTGATCAAGAGTCTGAGACTAGGGTTTCCATAGATCCTGTCCTTGAGATACCCCCACAATAAGAAGTTTGGAGGAGTAAGGTCAGGGGAATACGGTGGCCACTCAACGTCTTCGTAGAGGGAGATAAAGCGGCCCTCAAAATTTTGGTTGAGAAAACGCCTTGTTTCCCTGGCTGTATGGGGCGGTGCCCCATCCTGCTGGAACCACTGGGTTCTCATCTGGATCGGGTTGTTTCTCCTACGGGCCTGAGTACGTAGCTCAGGCAGATAGAATTCCTGAATCATTTCACGATAGTTCCTCTGGTTTACCGTGCAAGTGCATCCCTGGTCATCTTCAAAGAAGTATGGACCAATTATCCCATACCAACCAACCGCCACCCACATGATGACTTTGAGAACAGATCGAGGCACCAATTCAGTTGATGCATTACCAGGATTTTCAGTTCCCCAGTACTGAAAGTTTTGCTTGTTTACCTCCCCGGACAAGTGAGCATGGCATTCGTCCGTCATGTGAAGTTTTTTCAGGAAGTCTGCATCTTCTTCCAACTTTCCTGAGAACCAATTTGTAAAGTCTAGTCGTTTGTGTTTCTGTTGATCAGTAAGCACCATTTCTGTTTGAATTTCGTATGGAAAGGCATGAATGTCTTGGTGAAGGATCCTCTGAACGGTGCTCTTATGAATGTTTGTCTCGGCAGATAGTCGTCGAATCGATTTTTTTGGACTCTGAACGACCGCCTGTCTCACCATTTCCACATTTTCTTCACTACAACCTGTCCTCTTCCGACCACTGTGACCCTTGTGAAGGTCACAGATGGTTCCCACATTGGTAAACTTTGCGATAGTGCACTTTATTGTCCGAAAGTTTGGTGCATGGCGCAAGTGGATACTGAAATGTCTCGAGTAAAGACGTTGCACCTGTATGACACTTTTCGTCTGGTGCCAAAGTTCAACAATTTTCGTCCGTTGTTGTACGGTCAGTCTTGGCATTTTGCTGGTGCTTGCTTGGCATCCAAATAAACTTCAGGGTCAGTGCAACAAGAAATGAATATATATATATATATATATATATATATATATATATATATATATATATATATATATATATACATACACATATATATACACATATATATACACACATATACACATTCAAATTCAACGAAAGAAGCACACTAACGATGACACTACGATGATGTCATGCGCATAAATTACACCAACACATCACCTCCAAACTAGGAAGCATCCGAATGGTCCTCAAGCCTTGTAGACTGAGATTAAAGCCGATGGTCATAAATAAACGAAAGCAGAGATGTCGATCTCGATTTCACCCTTTTTGTGGGCTCATCAGGACAACATACTGCTCGTCATTTATTTGTGACCATATTCGGCTCATTAATATAACATGATCGAAGACCTCACACTCGACATAAGGCCCACCCAATTTATAACGACTTAAAGAAGAAGCAAGGGTGATAAGGTGATGAATCAGGGGGTGATGAAGAAAAAGCTCGAGACAGCAGTGGATTTAAGCAATCAGTGGGTGGTTTGAACATTTTGAAAAACGTTTAAATCTAAAAAATCTGAAGATTATGGGCAAATCAGCATCAGGTAATCATGAAGCAGTAGCTGCATTTCCTGGCGAGTTAAAGGTACTTGTAGAAGAGAAGGGCTCCCTGCCGCAGCAGGTTTTCAATGCTGATGAGACTGGGCTCTTCTGGAAGAAGATTCTCAAAAGATGAAAAAAAGGCTCCTGGCTTCAAGGCTGTGAAAGACAGGTTAACCCTTCTATTGTGCAGCAATGTGGCAGACTATCCGTGCAAGCCAATGCTTGTTTATTGATGGTAAATGTTACTGATTTTATCTTATTTTACTCAATTGTTCTTATTTTTCAATTAAGTGTGTGTGTGTGTGTGTGTGTGTGTGTGTGTGTGTGTGTGTGTGTGTGTGTGTGTGTGTGTGTGTGTGTGTGTGTGTGTGTGTGTGTATAAATATACATATATATATATATATATATATATATATATATATATATATATATAAATACACACACACACACATGCACACACGCACACACTAGTTCTCCGACCTTGACAAACGCCATGATGATACCGTCACGACGATGTCATGACTGAAAACCTAGAAGGACCTCTGGCAATGCAAAGATGTCATGGTCAAAATGCTGTTGCCAAGCAGATGAAAAGCAAAGCTACTGACTAGTTTTGCCCTTTTTGGGGCTCGTTTGGGCAACACATCGCTGTTCCCTCCACTTAGTGACTTTTAAGCCTTACAATGTTATCCTGGTTAATGATATGTCTGTCTGTGTGTGATATTGCAACTTGGCGAGTGGGATATTTTGCAGGGTAATTGTCATGACTGCTGTGGTTGCCTGAATGAAACATTACCTTTGATTAGGTGTGCTGCTTACCTTAGATGACGTTAGATAAGGTTTGCTCTTTACATTCGATGTTACTTCAGAGCAAAGCTTTAAAAATCCAAATTCCCAGCCTGATAATAAAGTATCATATGCTTGGCTTTACATCACCTCGTTTCTGCATGTTTAACATCCCCTCAAGTGTGGTTTTGTTTCATGATAAATAGCCTAGTTGGCTCTCTGTCAGGTATTGTCCATCCAAGTCAAATTGGTCTTGCTGAGTTTCTTGATTTAACATAAATTTGTGAAATTCCCCCATTATTCTTGGATTTGACCACTCGTTGCTTTGTGTCTGATTCCTGCATCTCCATTTTTTCTTTTTTTTACTTTTATCAAATTTAAATATCTACTTTCTTCCGACTTATGTGCAACTATCAATCATTCAATCAATCAAAAATAGCAGGGGCTGCCCAGGGATAAGGGGGGAGGTGGATGGGGGAGATACCCCGTGCTTTCCCGGCTGGGTGAGCTTTTCCTGGCGGTAGTTTTGGGACGTGTTGGACATTGGAAAGCTATGGAGTTGTTGATCTCATTTTGGTTACCTTTTGCCTGCAGGCCAGCAGCAGCACTGCCTCACCCCATGTCCCAATACTCACTTTATAGCTGGTGGCCTCAATACGGACACCAAGGCCAATGTGGAGTCGCTTTATACCTTGTCCAGATTCGGAAGTACCTACATCCAAAATTTGGGGGCTCGAAGTGCTACGGTTCAGCCTTGAAAGAATAACATAAAACGCCCAAACAGACACACAAACAAACACATAAACACCTGAAAATACAGTATATGTCGACTGTTAATCACATATCTGCCTTTGGATCTCTTTTTTTTCTTAGTTAAGTTGCTTTTGATGCATTTGTGGACAAGTCCTGATTATGATTTTTTTTTTTTCTTCTTTTGCATGGTGAGGATGGGAGGAGGGTCCTTAGTTTCACTCTTCTTCCGAACACACCTCACATGGAAAATTACCTGTTGTAATTGTCGTAGTTTTATTTAGTGTCCATTTAAAATTTTCCGCATCCTTTTGAATAGATTAGATTATCATGATCACACTGATGTTGGTCTCTATCTGCCAGCTTGTGTTCTCCACAACTTCACGCCTCTGAAACCAAATCACCTCCAGAATCCAACACAATGGCTTTATTGATTTTGCTGGATGTGTGCCGGCGACACAGGGTGGGGCCGTTTGCCTACGACGTGTGGTACACATATTGATTTGGGACACAAGAAACACAAATTAATATGTAAAAACCTCTTCCTGGAGGAATGTGAGATGGATTGGCATTTTGAGCAGGAGGGGGCTCCGATGGAAAAATTATCCGAGTTAAAACTTCGCACACATGATTATTGACAGGTGTGGTGACCCAGTATCGATGCAATTGGTGCTGCACTGCAACTGTATTCGTGTAACCAAGCACCTGGAGTGAACTAAATTTGTTTTTGGTAAAGTAAAATGAACCTCCATATTCATACTGAATGTCCAACATTTCCTCGATGAGTCTTTAGAAAGGATAAACTTTTTGAGTGTGATGGGTGCATGGGGGGAAACTAAGATATTTGACAGAGAGCCAATTAGGCTAAAACTCTTCAATTTGCTATTTTTGACGTGCACAAGCTTTGAGTGTTACGTTTTATGGGCAATGCCATTATTTCCTTTTCCCCTCATTATTGTTTTTTTGGTTTGTAAACTCCATGCCAAGTTTGTGTTGTGCTTTAGTTCTGATCACAACTTGTGTTCACAGCACATGTCACGTCCAATGCCAGCGACAGTGAAAGTAGCATGCGTAAGTTTGCACACGTTTGCTTTATTTTCTTTTTCTTTTATTCTCTCACCTGGCTCCCCTATCCTCCCCTTTGTTTCCATGTGACATTTTCCATCATGCATGAACCACCACCTCCCCCCCACCCCCCGCCACCCCCTCATGACTTGGTTTTAATCTTACATGTGGTTTCCTCCAAACCTTCTCCCCTTCTCTACCCCAGTTGGTGCACAAGATGAGTACATTTTGTCATATGAACTTGTGATTCAACAAGAACGTGAGTTTTGATAATCATATTGATGCTAACCCTCAGCCGTAAGGGTAATTGAGTGTTAATTGTGTGGTTGTTGGCTGGTTTAGTGATGATTCAGTAATTGAGAGTGTGATCTTGTGCGGCTTTTCTGAGGAAGGACTTTGCATGACGGAGGGGAGGATATGCAGTCGATGGCTTCCTTTGGAGGCCAATATGAGATATACTGTATGTGGCTGGTGCTTGCCTTGTGCACAAAAGATGAGAAACATATTTGCCTTATTGTCTGTTTCTTTTCAATTTACAGAAGTACTTAAATCATATCTCCTTCCTCTTCTTCCATGTCATTCTTATAGTGCGATATACGAGGCCAGTTATCATCCTGGGTCCAATGAAGGACAGGATCAACGACGACCTCATCTCTGAGTTTCCAGACAAGTTCGGTTCATGCGTCCCTCGTAAGTGCTCTTTCAAGGCATGGTTTGTTCAAGACTCGTGGGAAACCATGTGTGATTCAGTGACAGCTGGCGTTTGCCAACGGAAGAGCTGCCGACTGCTGTGATCCATAAACGACCTTATATCATCAATGCATCCCAGCAGTTGGCAGCTCCATCAATTATGCATGTGTGTGTGTGTGTGTGTGTGTGTGTGTGTGTGTGTGTGTGTGTGTGTGTGTGTGTGTGTGTGTGTATGTATGTATATATATATATACATACATACACAGACCCGGACTCAGGCAAAGTTTCGCTGGCTTCGCAGCCAGCTTTATCAGGCCACTGCCTGCCCCTGCTGCACCGCCTGCCCCTGCTACACCGTCGCCACCGCCTGCCCCCGCCACACCATCGCCACTGCCTGTCCCCACTGCACCGTCGCCACCACCTGCCCCTGCTGCACTGTCACCACTGCCTGCCCCCGCTGCACCGTCTCCACCACCTGCCCCCGCTGCACTGCCGCCGCCTGCACCGTCACCGCCGCAGCATGCCCCCCGCTGCACCGTTGGTTGCCACCTGCCCCCCGCTGCACCGTCGCCACCGCCTGCCCCCACTGCCCCGTCGCCGCCACCTGCCCCCGCTGCACCGTCGCCGCCACCTGCCCCCGCTGCACCGTCGCCGCCGCCTGCCCCCGCTACACCGCCGCTGCCTGGCCCCTCCGCCTGCCCCCGCTGCACCATCACTGCCACATGCTCCCGCTGCACCGTCATCGCCGCCGCCCCTGCCCACTGCACCGTCGCCGCCTGCCCCCGCTACACCGTCGCCACCGCCTGCCCCCGCTGCACCGTCGCCGCCGCCTTCCACCGTCGCCGCCGCCTGCCCCCGCTGCACCTTCGCCGCCAGAGCCTGCCCCCGCTGCACCTTCGCCGCCACCTGCCCCCGCTGCACCATCACCGCCACGCTTTCTCCCACTGCACCGTCGTCGCCACGCTTTCTCCCGCTGCACCGCCGCCGCCTGCCCCCGCTGCACCGTCGCCGCCACCTGCCCCCGCTGCGCCGTCGCCGCCCCCACTGCACCGTCCCCGCCGCCTGCCCCCGCTGCAGCGTCACCACAAATTTCTCACATTCTGCTATTTCCTGCAAATTTTCTGTCCGTTTGTCAACTTAGTAATAGCTATCTTCAAGTGAGCTATTTCCTCACACTTCCTGCAACAGTAAGAATCCTCTGCTTCCCCTGTTTGGTGAAATGGCCCACATTGAGCATCTATCATATTTTATGAACTCCTCTTCCTTTCTCCTTCGGTTTCTATTTATACCCTTTTTTTATCCCCATACTCCCAAGGCCCCAACTGACTTAGGCCTAAGTCACATTTGCTCTCTGGCGAGGATACGGCGGCCGTACGCCCTCTGAACTAACAGAAACGTGCGGCGGCCGCAGAGTTTCTGCAGTGGCCTCAGGGTGGCCCTACGCCGTTTGGCAATCTTTTACAGGCCGTAAGGTCACCGTGGAATTATAACGCGGAGTTATAACTTTTTTCATTTATACGTTCGCCGTAGCAATTCGACAATCCGAAACAAAAAAACTGGTAAACATAAAAAAATTAACCCACTCGTTACCGTCCGTCTGGCCGCACGTTCGCCTTAGGGCCCCCCCTGCAGTCGCCTTACGGGCACCTTGCCTCTGCCTTGAAAATTCTATGGCCACCGCAGGAACGACCTAAGGTCACCGTGCGACATCAAATCAAAGACCGTACGGCACCCCCACGTTTTCGGTCTCCACAATTTATAAATATGCCATGCGGCTACCCGAAAAATAAAAACATATGTGACTGCTACATTATGTGACCGTGGAAATACTGCGGCCGCCGTATAATTGCTAGTGGCCGTAGATTTTGGAGACCCCACGGCCGCCGTGGCAAATGTGACTTAGGCCTTAACGCTAAACTTGACACGATGCCTCCCCCTGCTTCTTTTAATAAATACACACAAAACCAGCTAAAACTATGATGAACACAACTACAGCTTTATAAATAGTTCCACAGCCCCCGACACAAATCACGATAACAAAATACGCAAAACAACACACACAAAAAACCACTTTTTTGTTCTGTTCGAGCTTTCACAGCCTCTTGCGAATAACAGGAAGTGACTTCCTCACAGTTGTTGTTGTTATTGGGAATTTATTTGTTACATTATATTTGCTGGGTGGTGAAGGAGTAGATACACCTTGCTTTAATTTTTTGAGGGCAGCGGGAAAAAGGACTAAGCTGACAGTCCAGAAGCAACAACTCAAACAAGGAAGCGAGAACGAGGCAGACAGAGGAGGGCATGACTATCACAGGTAGGCCTGACTGAGATTGAGAGATGAACCAAACGATTCAACACAACAGGACACGATTCGGGATAGAAAAGTTGACGTAAAACACGAATAACAAAACGGAAACAAAAATGAAATGGCAAAAAATCGTAAATAGTCCGGGAAACATAGCTTTAGAAGAACTGATAGGAGAGCTCGCCACCCAGCCGTCCACGTGTGCCGACCCCCAAACCAGAAGTATCCTGTGATCAACTCGTTCTGCATTCGTGCAGATTTCCTCATTTTCAAAATGTCTTTGTCATTTTGGAAATTTGCTTTGAAAACTGACAACTAGAAGGGCACTCGGTAGAGCGCATACCTCCGTCAGGCTGAAGAGTGCACGTTTTGTACCCCACTGATAGGCTGAATCTGTATCCGGGCCTGAACCAAAATCGAATCTGCTTGTTCTTGTCACCTTCCTAACTTATTCCCCTTGTTTTGTCATAACCCGTCCACAACTTTTCGAAATATCTTGCTACTTATTGCTTTTGACCCCATCTCTCAATGGTGAAGAATCAGTTGAAAAAATTGAAAATTCTCCAATCCAGATCTTCACCAAAATTGAATCAATTCTTCCTCGTCACACACCCAACCTGTCCACCAAATATCATCTGAATCCACCCAAAACTTTTTGAGATATCTTCCACAATAACAAACATACAGGGGTGAAAATATTGTCACGTCAACGGCTCAACCGACGTTGAGTTCGTTGCTGCAGAAGGTTAAAATCCCGCGATGTCCCGAACAGTTTTAACTCGGGTGGAGACATTCTGCATGATGGCAGACGATGCGCACACGGTTGTGAGGAGAGACGAGAACCTTAAAGCTTTTGTTGAAACCAACGGGTTTATTTTCTGTAACTAAAGAGAAAGAACCATTGGATGATGATCGTGAGGAGACCATGGCAGCTTGGGATGGGAAAGAAAGAAATGCAATTAATAAATAATTATATACAGTGTGAATAAAATAAATCTAAAGAAACTCAGGCTCCTTACTCTGGATGCAATCACAGATGGGAAAGGGACAAAATTGGGGTCTCAGCTCTGGTGGGGGTGGGGGGGAGGATGGCTGTGGGGCAGCCAGGAGCAGGTGAAGAGGAGGATGATGGGCAAAACATTGGGCAGGCAGCAGAAAAAACAAGCATAGAATAGGGTGAAGGCAGGCAAACAGGACGATCCTCTCAGAGCTCTTCTTCACACTCTTTTCCTCCCTTGAGTTCGCTCTCTCAGCCCTCGTTCTCCTTCACAGTTTTTTTCAGCTTCATGTTCTCCTTTACTTCAGAACTCAACAGTTCTCTCAGACACGTTCTCCATAGAACAAAGAAACTCTCTCTATCATGTTTGCCTCAGAACTCTCATCCTCCGTCCTTGTCAGCTCCTCCCTCTTCTTTTTACTCAGAACTCAACAGTCCTCCTCTCACACACCCAACCGCCCGATTAGCTCCTCCCTCTTATTTCTGGGCAACGCTCCACCCCTCTGAGGCGATCCATAGCTCCGTCCCTCAGGAGGCGACAAAACACTCCTCCCCTCGCTCTAGAGGTGATTCAAGCTCCACCCTCTCTTCCTCGCTTCCCAAGTGTTTCGGCGCTCCCAGTATTGGTTTACATTGGGGTTTATACACACAATTTTCTTAACCATAATCCCTAACTAATTATTTCCATGAACTGCCCCCTATATGGTGCACATTCAAACAAGACGATCCTTTAGCTGACGTGTCCCAACTTATTACATCGAAATTGGCTAACTACTCATAGATGCACCATGCTACTCTATACATTCCTATCTGCTCTAATGGAATATCTAACCCCCCCCCCCCCACCTCACAAACATAACAATATTCTGGTGGACGGAGGAAATGAGTTATAAATTATGATTTTTGTCCTTTTTCTTAAACATTATTGTTCCATTTATTTGTGAAACTTTCCCGGTGTAAAGATACTGGCCTGGATGGCGTTAACGCACGTTTCCAAAAAACTGCTCTGCTGCTCTGGAACAAATTATTTGTTTTTTTCACCCAATCATTTGCCCTCGGTCATTTTCCATCTGTTTGGAAGTCAGTCAATAATCACTGCATTTCATGAACATGGTGCCAAAACCAATCCTCTTCACCAAAGACCTTATCAACCCACTTCCAATCACTGGCAAGATCATGGAATCCATCATTGCAGTCAAAATCAAATCCTTGCTTTTCTTCTAATGGCCTGATCTCAGACCATCAGTTTTGATTCAGACAAAGTCACTCCACCTTGGACATGCTGCTCAAACTCTCCCAACAATGGATTGAGGCCCTCAATGCTAGACATGAGATCAGGGCCATCTCTCTGGATATCTCGAGCTTTCCATGCAGTCTGGCATCCTGCCGGACTCTCCAAACTCCATGCATGACTTGCTGACTGCCTCCACTCTCATCGCCAGTGTGTGGCACTCAACGGAATCCTTTAATCTCCTCTCCCTGTCAAGGTTGGAGTGCCCCAGGAAATGTTCTGGGTCCAGTCCTTTTCCTTATCTTCATCAACGATCTGTCTGACTTTGGAAAATCCTCTTTGTCTATTTGCTGATCCCTCTCCCTCTCCCTCTCTCTCCGAAAGGACCCTACCTCAAGCCCTCCCATCTATTCACAGTTTTCTTGGAAGACATTTAGTCAGTCAAACTCTTGGGCCTCAATGTCAGCCATGATCTCTTTCTAAGTTGTTCTTTCTCATGATCTTTCTAAGCAAACCACAGTTCTAAGTTGGTCTCCAAAGATGGTAGTAGCTGACTGGGCATCCTCTGTTGTGCACTGTTTATTTGACACACCTGAACTCCTATCCACAAACAAGGCCTTCGTCTGCAATTTGATGGCGTACTGCTCTCCCCTCTGCTCTGGCTCCCCTGCCTCACATCTTGCTCAGCTTGACACCGTGAAAACCAAGGTCTTCAATATCATTGGAATCTCTTGCGATGAAACTGACTGAGTCTCTAGGCCTATCACTTCGCCATCACCTACAGTTCGGTGGTCTCTCTGTCTTGTCTCACCTCCTTTCTGGTATTGCACACTCTGCTCTCTCTGTGCTCTGGCCTCCCGAGGTTTCTGCAGCGCAAGTTAGTTACTTTTTTTTCCCCTGCCTGTGGAACCACCTTCCTCATTCTCTTCAATCTCATCTTTCTTTCCATGACTTTGGACAGCGATTCACAACCATCTCAGATCATCCGCCATGTCCAACCATAATCTTTTCTATCCCCGTTAACCCTCTCCAAGCTGATCTCTAACCAAGTTTCCTGTTGTTTTTTTTCTTCTTAAGATTTTGCTGCTGTATCCAGATTGTGTCCTCCCTGAGCCCTCATTCTTCCCCACATCCCTTATTTCACCAAGCCTCCCTCTATTTTCTCCCTCAACCCTGCTGTTTGTACTCCCCCTTCCCCAGGTCCAACTCTCCCCACTCTGTCACTAACTTTCTCATATTCCTTTTGTTCTGTTGCATCCCAATCCATTGCATAATCGTAATACTCCTCCATGAGCCTCGACATTGTGTTAAAAAAAAAAACTTGAGCAAAATGAAACATGAGGGTTATGACCACACGGATTGACGCCATTCATCATCTTCGAGTAATTATGCCTCCTTTGCGCAGCAATGGAAATGTGTGATTGCAGAATTAGTAACGTGTGATTACAGCATTAGTAACTGTGATTGCAGCATTTATACCGTGCGATTGCAGCATTCCTAACGTGTTGTTGCAGCATTAGTAATGTGTGACTGCAATTATTACTTTAAATGTAGAATCAGTGTTAATGCTGTGAGGCGGTGTCCGCACATTGTCAACATACCTGAGGTTGTGTGCTTAGGTAACTTGCCAATCGATGCCCGACTGAATGTGTGTGGCTTTTCCTTTCTGAAGTGATTTTTGTCCGTGGTGGTACAATTAGCTACAGATCCCTCATTGTTGTGTGGTTTATTTATTCCTTCCGTGTGCTGATAAAACGATACGATAATGCCCTCGAGCAGGTGCTGATTTGCGTCATTGTTTCTCTTCTGAGAAGTCGTGGTTGTTTTGTTATTTGATTTGTTTTTCAACAGACATTTTAGAAGTTAAATTAACTGTCTGAATGCATGGTCCCAATATGTTGAGACAGAAAAAAAAATTCCATTCTGTTCATTATTTTATTATTATTTGCGGTTTTATTTTCTTTCACGATACAATATTAGAATTTTTTCTTTTGAGTGATGTTTGATTTTACTCTGAACGGCCGAAGACTTCCACATCAAAAACTGCTTCGCCATTTTCCCTCAAGTTTTTGCATACTTGCTCAGGGTACCCATGGGCAGGTCATGGGCACAAAAACTTTGGTGAGAAAAAAAAGAAAAAACCCCCCAAGAATTGGGAGATGATTGCAAGTTAGGGTGTATACAAAACTTTGTTTGGTACTTTAAAAAAATCAACTATCTCTTTTTTTTCCTCCAGTCTCATTTACTCTGGATTCTGACTGACTTTCTGCTTGTATCCCTGGTTAGTTTCAGCTGTTTCTGCCCCCTTTTCATGGCTGTGGTTGATCTGAATAGCGATCGCCTGACCTGTGATAGTCTCTTTTCCCTTTCAACCAGTCTTTTAAGCTCTTCGTGGATGCTTACTCTTTCGATGTGCTTCTTGTCTCTCCTCGGCGAATGAGAATTGCGATCAACATGTCTGTGTGTTTGTGTTTGTCGACAGAATAACTCGATATCATGAGCATCTTGAATCACCAAGATGGGCAGAGAGCTTTATATTGCACACCTAGCAATAATTATCCAATACTTGTGCACCGGCATATAACCCTGGCATGAGGAAATATAGTTGTGTACTAATTTCATTTTTTTTTTTTTTGTGAGCTAAAAGTTGAATTTGTCTGTGACATTCACCATCTGAAGCACTGTGCAAAATTTGGCGATCTTAGCTGCCCTCGTTGTCCAGTTATTCTGCCGACAAACAAAAGCACGCAAAAGGGATCGTCGCAATGCTCACGCACTCGACCTATGGCCGTGGCTTGATTAACTAGAGTTCATAGAACACCATACCCCACACAGTCTTGAGAAAAAGGACATGGGAACGGTCTTTTCAACTCTTGTTTGCATTTCTGAGCACAACTTGTCGTATCTTTGTTTGTGAACTTTGAATAACAAGTGTTATGGAAAAAATAAAAGCAGTAAATACCACAAAAGAACACAGTATTTCCTGACTCCTCTGTGCGTTTGTGTGCTTGGAGTGACATTCTGAACAATTTTCCAATCTCAGCCAAAATACCGCTAAACTGCAGGTTCGTGTTTCAATTCATATTCTGATTTGTGTTCTCCATTGTTTCAAATATTCGATTAAATTGAAAATAAGTTGTTCCTCGATCTTAGAGTGACATCTGCAGACAGACAGACAAAGTGAACCAATTGCTTAACCCCACTTTTCGCTTCACGCATGGTAATTATTGCATACACAGGCTACACGAACCTTCTGTTCACCACATCCTGTACGTGGCCCAGGACAGGCCAAACTGCGATTGGCCCAATTTGAAATCACATGCAGGAACATGGGAACTCCCACAACGGCTTGCTCTTCACCCAGCAGGCCGATGGTCGGTATACTAAATGTCCCCACACCAGTAATTTGCTGACAATCACTTTTAATCACAGAAGCCATGAAAATATTGCACAAAACACGGCAAATATCACTACATCACTTGCAGGTGTTTTGTACTTCCTTATCCGTGTGTATCACCTGTTACATTTGTGTGATTCTCGCTTCTGCAGTTACCACAATTACCCCAAAACGTTTCTTCTTTTGCACCAAATCCATTAATTATTTTCGATTTTCAAAGTGAAGCACACTTATGTACATGTTGATAAAACAAGCAAATGGCATTGTCCTCATTACACACTAAACTTTCCTTGATTGGCTCATTTTGCTTTTCCCATTCGATCACATTGCTCCTTCTTAATTATGTTCGCTCTGACATCTCATTTTCGAAATCCATTTACCATCTTCATTTATCTGTCATCTCCTCACTTAATTGTTGTAAAGGTTCAGTGATGTCCCCAAGTGCCTTGTGCTGCGTGTGGTATATTCACGAGCTCTTTCCTGAGCCTGAAGCTGAATCTCGCCTCGGGGTGGCATTGCTAATTTGATGCCGTTATTGCACCATTTTTGAAGCATGTTACAATGATAGGTTGATGCCGGTTAGTCCGGCTGCCCTTGCTGGTAGTGCACGTCGATCGTTGACACATCAGCAGCACATTTTGGGGTTTTATCTCATGAGAAGTTTTTATTTTAATCAACCAATGATAAGGGGTCTTGCTCATGCAGATGTAGGTCGAGCCGTTGAGGATTTGTCGGGCTTTTACGGATTAATTGATGATAGTGATGTGACCTAGCTGGTAAGTCCTTTGTTATTCACCGGGGTTTCCTGTCCGTGCTGTAGTTTGTCATCATCAGCGAAACAAATGAGACTCGGGTATCACAGAATTAATAAATTCAGTTGAATTGATGGAAATGATGAAAGAGGACATCGTGATTGAAATTACAAAGAAAAAGAGGACACGAACACACCATGTTTCATTCGTTTCTTGGCTTTGCCTATTTCAAATTTTAAAAACGCGATGTACATGCATGAAGCAATATCATACATACGGCTTGTGTGCATTTAAAATACATCTTGGTTATATACCTGGGATCATTCCAATTGCACTGGGCCATGAACTAACACACTTCTCAGTTAGTGCCCTGGTGTGCTCGGTGAGTGCCTTGTGGATATGCAGCGAGTGCCTTCATTGTGTGTGGAGAGGGTATGTCAAGTAAGAATGCCCTGTATGTAATCACTTGTTGGGATATCAGAACTTCTCGAAATTCCATGTGTAGTGCCAAGTATTGAGCTGCTTGTTGTTTTTTGTTTTGTACTTGTCTTTTGCTCCAAAATGCGTGTCCAATTGTATAAATATATTCAGCCTAAATTGGCATTAATTAGGAAACGATATGCTCTTCATGCAGGAACTTGGACCAGAACGGCTCGTTTTCTT
>NC_140974.1:27391512-27489012 GCF_056783735.1 Eptatretus burgeri | reverse complement strand
CCAGCGGTTTTGGGAATTGGTATATAAAAATGCTGCTCATAAAAGGGGAACCCAACAGTGTTTTCGAGTTCCTTTTTGAGTCGATGTCCATGTCAGCAGTAACAGTATCAGTATCAGTATTAGTATTAGTATCAGTATTAGTATCAGTATTAGTATCAGTATTAGTATCAGTATTAGTATCAGTATCAGTATTAGTATTAGTATTAGTATTAGTAGTAGTTTGTTCATGTTGGCAGTAGTAGGTGGGTGTGAGGGGGAGGGTGTGGGTTATGATGGATCGTCCTTGCGTCCGCGTGTCCACGGGTAGGTTCATAGGCTGCCACTCAACGATTTAAATGGCTGCATCTCCACTATTGAAAGTAGACGCTTGCCTCAACAATTGGATTTTTTTTTACACTCAACGACTTTTAAACGGTACCACTCAGCCATTTTCATTGTTTACAATGAACGATTTAAATTGCTGTCACTCGCCTTTGTTTTTTGACGCTGGCGCTTGGAAATTTTAATCGTTTCTATTGAACGTGCTAAATCGCTCAAACCCCACTATTGAAAGTAGATGCTTGCGCTCAACAATTGGATTTTTTTTACACTCAACGACTTTTAAACGGTACCACTCAGCCATTTTCATTGTTTACAATGAACGATTTAAATTGCTGTCACTCGCCTTTGTTTTTTGACGCTGGCGCTTGGAAATTTTAATTGTTTCTATTGAACGTGCTAAATCGCTCAAACCCCACTATTGAAAGTAGATGCTTGCGCTCAACAATTGGATTTTTTTTATACTCAACGACTTTTAAACGGTACCACTCAGCCATTTTCATTGTTTACAATGAACGATTTAAATTGCTGTCACTCGCCTTTGTTTTTTGACGCTGGGGTTTTGAAATTTGAAGCGTTTGTTCTGAACGTGTTAAAACGCTCAAACTCGACTATTTTAAATAGATGCTGCCGATGGACAATTGGAATCATAGCCAAGCTAGACATCGAAGTGTGAACATCCTCGTCATGCCGAAGAAAAGTTTGAAGAATGCTGCAAATAAGTGTCCTGGCCGTGGCCGTGGACGCTGACGCAAGGACGATCCATTATACTGACGTCTTTCAGCCTATGAGTAACTTAAAAGTAACGTTTGTCGATGTTTGGCAACGATCGCGTAACGTGCCAACAACACGTTAATAATAGGTTAGAAATAAGTTTCGGGTACGCTAAACATTACCTCGGCGTGTCTCAACTTATGATTAACTTACAAGTAGCATGTGTTGACGTCTGTCAACGATCGCAGACCGTGCATACAACTTGTGGCCAGCGTAGCGGAACATGTGAGTCATACGCCGGCATACGTCGTGAAATTTCAAGCATGAAAAAATTTGAGGACAACCGAAAAGTACAACGTTTAAAGCCAACGTACAACGACGTATGGCAGTGTTTTTCAGCGTGCTCTCAATGTTATCAAAACTTACCCATAACGTATTCAACGTGTGCCAGCGTTTTAGAAAAAAAATTCAAAAATCGGCATACGTTGGCTAAAACGTCAAGGTGTGACCGGGCCTTTAGGAGCAAGTTTAACTGGGACAATGATGATTCTAAAATCTGCTCTCCTTCATTCCATGGAGGTCCCCTTTTGATTCACACCCATCGCTTCCAAACACTGCCAGTGCTGTATTAGCTGGAAACCAAGTCAATGATCATAATGCCAGGGATATTGGAGAAGCAATCATTGATAAAATGGAATGGAAAAGTGTGCTGCAACATTCGTTGAAGAAGGACCAAGCCATAACATTTAACTTGAAGGTTGTGTCAAAATAAGAGAAGTGATCCACATTTGCCTGTTGTTGGCTTAATGGTTAGCGTGGTGGGCTTGTAATCCAAGGGTCCTGAGTTCAAATCCAGCTTAGCCATATAATTAATACCACATGGGGCTGACTCAGCCTGTGATCCTTCTGAGGTCAGCAAAATGAGTGCCAGCTTGCTGGGATGATTGAGCCATTCGAGTATCCTGCGTCGGAGTGGTGACCCATCCAGGATTGTGTCCAATAGCCCAGCAGACTGCTTCTGCAGCACTGACGCTCTGTACAAAGTATGGTCCCAATGGATGGACATAAAGATAATGATCTTCTTCTTACATATCACAAATTACAGCTCACAGATCTAAGTCGAAGTGGGACAGCCAAGTCACAGCACAGTCTGTTGTTCGGTGGATTACCTTAAATCCTTCATCAACTTTCCGTAGGTGATGCTCATTCACATTGTTATGAATAGTCTGATCTGGGTAACCACAGTGACATGCTGGGCTGTCTTTGAAATTCCATTTGTGGAAGTGTTGTGATGTCCTTGCCTGGAGAGCACAGATCCTGTTGAGTGCAGTCCATAGTTTCTGGGGGAGGTTGAAATCTGGAGGCTCTTCTGTCGGATCACTGAACAGTTCTTTGTTAGCAATGTTGTTGGTTGTCCAGAGATTGCGCCACTTGTCATTTGTGTAAAACCCCGCATCACTCAAACCATTTGCAGAACCCCATAAAGGTTTGCGTGACTTGAGTCGCATATTTGGTAGATTCTGCACATCTTCATGGATTGGAAGCTTTGGGTTGGTTTTGATGCAGTCAAACTCTCTCAGGTTTCTTGCCGTCTGGCACACATCAGGGGGTGGGATGTTTAGATAGGACTGGAAACTACTGCACGGGTGTTGGTTTCAGTGTAACGCTGATATCCGCATCAGTATTTTCAGGACAGTGTCCAAGTGGTTCGTGTTGCTGCTCTCTGCCCAAACATGAGAACAGTATTCCGCTGCACAGTCGACTATAGCAAGGCTATCAGTGCGAAGATTGCATGCACTTGATCCCAGCTGGTGCCTGCTCATTTCTGGATAATGTTTACCCTGGTCTTGATATTTTCTTTGACCCATTTTAGGTGTTCTTAGTACGTGAGGCTGTGATGAAAGATGACTCCAAAGTACTTGGGGAACGGTTCGTTCTTGACTGGTTTGCCGCAAAAGGAAACCTGGAGTTTGCTGGTAGCCAGTTGGTTACTGAGATGGGAAGTGGTAACTGTGGTCTAGTTGGGTTTTGGTGGAGGTGCCAGAAGATGAAGTATTGCTCCATTACATTTAAGTGCTGGGATAGGGTACTGCTGAGATCTTCAAGGTTGATTGCTTGGGTAGCAAGTGCAAGATCATCGACATAGGCAAACTCTCTGGAGGTGGTACAAGACATGTTGTTCACATATATATGTTGAAGAGGATTGGAGCAAAGACTAGACCCTTCAGGAAGACCATCATTCAGAGTCCTTATGGACCTTGTTTGCTCTCTGAGTGAAACCCTATATCTTTCACTGCTAAGCATAGAAGAGAGGACACGCATTGTGGCTTGGCACTGGAAAAGTATCATATGCTGATGAAAGGTCATTTAGTGCAACACCTGTCTTCAGTGTGTGTTGGTAGCCAGTCTCAATGTGGGTGGAAAGTGCAAGTACTTGATCAACACAGCTCCTACCAGGTCTGAAACCAGCTTGTTCCTTGGGAAAGTTGAGCTCAAGCAGTGACGAGTGCCTGGCCAGAACGACTTGCTCAAACAACTTGTATGTCTTACATGGTAAAGATATTGGCCAACAGCTAGTTGGGTCAGCAGCAGGTTTCCCTGGTTTAAGTATGGCAATAACTTTAAGCCTTTCTCCATGTTGATGGTCTGACTCCAGTTGCATGGATATTTTGCCAGTTTTTTCTCTTCCTTTTCTTTCTTAGCCCCTTACCGAGATTGGCCTTATGCCTTGTTTTGGGTGACTTTCATTAAAAACAAAAAAAGTGAAAAGAGAAGCCAACCAATCATGTCCGTGAGGTACCAAGTTCTTCAAGAATTCCAGGTAGTTGCCATCAATTCCTGCTTGTTTGTGTGGAGGAAACGCCAGTGTCAATGTCAGCGCTTGGTGTAGCAGGAAGAAAGCAGGGATGTTGGAGGACATTATAAAATGGTCTTGGAGAGTTCCTCATGGACTTCTCTGTGAGCCTCCTTAGTTGAGACAACTTTAGAGTTGAAGAGCAGCCTAAAAGCAATGACATTAGCTGATACATTGGGAGGTTGATATTGAGCAGGTGAAACTCCAAGATGCCTTCATATGTTCCATGCCTTTCTTACTTGAATGAGTGAAATAAAGCTCCTCCATAGTCTCCTGAGATCTTTATCATATGGCCATGTACAGAGATTCCATGAGCTCAGATGCAACATCTGGACCCCCAGAAGTTTCATACTGTTGGAGGAGTTAGTTAGTTTCTGGCAACCAACAAGGTGTGCAGCATTTGTGAAAACCATGTGGGATGTTGTTTTTAGCTGCATCTATCAGGATCTTGCAGAGCTGCAGTCACACTTCGGGACAGGGTTGAGGCTGGTGATCTGCTCCTCAACTTCTTTTGTGAAAGCCTCCCAATTCGCTTTCCAAAAGTTCCAGCAGGCCTTACGTCTGGACGTAATCGAGTGAACTTCTATTCCAATGTCAATTAATGCTGGTAGATGTTGGCTGTGTGGAATGATCTTACGAGATGCGTAAAGAGGGTGTCCATTACCATCCCTGGAGACAAAACAGAGGTCAGGATTGTAGTCCTTCCTCCATATACATGAATGGAAAGTGCCTGGATGCTTGGCATCGTGTCAGAGATAGCATTCACAAGCAGAGGTCCAAGCCACCAGTTGTTAACCTGCCTCATCTGAAGTATATCCCCATGAGGTGTGATCGCTATTGAAATCACCAGCATGAACTTCAGGATAAGCAGTTAGGGTTAGCGAACAGCTTGGTCAGTCAGCATGATAGTGCTGGAAGCAGAGATGTTGACTCGAGTCGGCGACTTGGACTCGAGTCGCAAATTTATGACTTGCAATTTGACTTGAGACTTGGCCTTAAAGACTTGAGCTTGTAGACTTGTTGACAATGACGATGAATGAATGAATCCAATATCAAAATCAATATATCTCAGTGATGTGTTTGCGACTACTTTTCATGTGACATCTGGTCGGATGTGATTATATTTATAAACAAAGACCGCCGGAGTTGCGTGCCAAAGGGAGCACAAATTCGGTAAATTGATCCCGCCGAGCTTACAAAAGTATTCGTTCGGATTAGGGTTAGGTATTAATCAGGTATTAATCACCAATCTTCCATATTCGAAGCAGAATCACCAAGATTAATGACATGCAAAAGACGGAGTCTGGTTACCAGTTTGAGTTAAAGCAATTCAACTTTGGAAAATAAATGACAGGGAAAAAATATAAATGACAGAGTACACATGCCCAAAAAATCAAGCTAATGACTCATGTAAACCTTTTGAGTATGAAAGGCTTACACGTACCAAGGTCTATGATAATGATATTATGACGTGACACTTGACTTGAGACTTGGCTCGGGTGACTTGTTGACATCTCTGGCCGGAAGGAACCACTCTACCTGAGGTGGTTTGTACACGGTGATTGTTGTTTTCCCCAACTTTTACAGTAGCTTTGAAGACATTATTGGCACTAGATTCTTTAAGAATATAAAGGTCAGTCAGGTTGTGTAGTAAGTAGGTTGTAATGCCATACTTCACATAATGCACTGCTGCAGTAAGTTTTGAAACCATAGATGTGGAGCTTTGGAGGCACTGGAGTCATCCTCAACGTGTCTCTTGAAGAACAAGAACATCGACATCGAGGTCTTCAGCAGTTCTTGATATGTAGTCACGTTTTGCTCATGACATACCTTCCACATTTAATTGGTACTGTATTTTAATTGGTAAATGCGAAGTTCCTTGTACTGCAAGACAATTGGCCCAAAAAGGGCCGTTCATAAGAAAGTTGTGCTGCATTTGTCGATGTGATGACATTGATTAATAACAGGGTGGAGCATGGGTAAGTTGTCATCTCCCACCCTGATTATGATGATCGGGTCACAGGGGTCAAAACTGACTTGAGCTGATCAAAAAAAACAAAAACCGAAAGACGAGAACGATAAGGATAATGATGCACAGCAATAATAATGATACATAATGATAAGAATTATAATGGTAATGATAACGAGAACGAAGTCAATGGCATGCCATCGCAAATCCCCACCGAAAGCAAAGTTGAAAAATGGCAAAAGGTTCCACCAGTTCAACCAATGAACAAATATCAAATTTTGAGTTTAAAAATTTTTTTCCCCCACTTTGACCCCTGTGAGTCCAAGTGAAGTCACCAGCATGAATTTCATGAGCTTGAGGGTCATATCCCCTGGGGCATGAACTTGGGGATCAGATTCCATTTATAATTTAATTTATAGATGTGCCATAATTGCATTTTTTGGTATCTCACCTTTTCACCCCATCCGAGGGTCGCAGTGTGGGGCGTTGGGGTGGGGGTGAGGGGTGCGGAACCAAATATGATACTGCTCTTCCACATTCTTGCCCTATGGTGATCATAACTGCCAAGTTTGGGAAATTTCTGCATGACCATTTAATTTAAGAGATAGTGTGACGAACAGACATTAGGAGCCGATAACAGCTCGGTTGTTGTTTTTTGTTTGTTTTTTTTCAAGCGTGGAGATAATTATAATCTGTATTCAATGGAGTAAGTGTATCAATGTCCAGCCACTAATGGCACCTTCTATAAAATTGATCTATGTTGTTTATGTTCCTGTTAAGAGCATAATAAAAATTGCATATGTGCTGGGAGTATGCAGTGTCAGGTTATGGGCACAAAAAGACCCCCCCTCCTCCTGTGAGGGTTTTTCCTGTAAACGTAACACAGTGCAAGTGGTTTACTGACTTCTGCTGCACACATGGGGGGTTATTAGCCACGGCAAATCGTTTTTTATGCCGCACCCCCCCCCCACACTACACCACTACCCCATTCCCCCACCCCCTCCCAAGGCCTCTCCTGAAGGGTTCGGGTGTTTCTAGTGGTACAATATAATAAATAAAAAACAGCCTTTTTATAGCCATTTTTCCCTGCTGAGCAGGGGATTAGCTTTTTGCGGGCTCCATGCAATCATGGTTCCCTTCTTGAGGCAATGTTTTATGGCCGGATGTCCTTCCTGACGCCAACCCTGGTCGCCTCTTACGACACACAGGGATATGGTACACCTATTCTAACCGGGACCAGTACACTGGTACTCATTTCGCCAACCTCGGAAGGATGACAGGCTGAATCAACCCCCTGGTGTTAATTCAGTGGTAAATGGGGCTCAAACTCAGGACCCTAGGATCCCAAGCCAGACACTCTAAACACGAAGCCAACACCAGGCTATTGGTGCAATATAATTATGATGGTAATACTGTACATGGTATTGGTACATGAGTACATATTTTAATTACGTACGATTGCAATGTGTGTCTATGAATTAGTACTGTTGGAACGTAATTACAGGTATGTCTATTATAAGCATGCAATTGGAACATGAGTATGTCTTCTAATTGCAGAACACCCCAGTACACAAATATCACACAAAATACACCACACACCAAAACAAGTCCTGGCAAGGGTCTGAAATCTCTGGTTGTCCTTTCTTATTTCTTTGTTTTTAGGTTTTTTTATTTGAGGGCTTAAGATTACATTGACTCGGTCCACACCCTCAGCCGCTCTCCCTTTCTTGCACGGCAGATACAACAAGACCTCGGCGAGACTATGAGGTCGACGGACGCGACTACCACTTTGTTCCGACCCGTGAACAAATGGAGCGGGACATCCAGGACCACCGGTTCATCGAAGCGGGCCAGTACAACGGCCATCTGTATGGGACCAGTGTGCAGTCAGTGCGGGCGGTGGCCGAGAAGGTGAGGCTCTCCGGCAACCAATTGTTTGACATTCCAAATGTTTGTCCTTCCAGAGTTTTGTTTTAATTCTTGCAACAAACTTTAGACACATTTGATCTCAGACACTTGCTTCTGCAGGGCAAGCACTGCATTCTGGACGTCTCCGGTAACGCGATAAAAAGGCTACAGTTGGCTCAGCTGTACCCGGTGGCCATCTTCATCAAGCCCAAGTCCGTCGAGCACATCATGTTCGTCTCTTCGACTCTCTTTCGTGTCCTGACGGGTCTATGATTGATTACGTTTGGCTGTGTGTTGAGTTCTACCACCTTGTAGTTGAACTGTAGTGTTGAACCTTGCACTGTTTAATGAAACACTTTACTTTTCATTCCAGTCTATGAGAACTTTTATCCCAAAGATCATGGGCTCCACTTTTGAGTTCAAATCCAATGTTGAAGTTGCAGTTTAAGAAATAATTTTTCCATGGGTGAACATCCATTTAGCAGCTTTCCAAAGGCCTGTCCTTGTGAATTTTGTCGTTTCCTGCATGTTTGTTTTTCACTCGAGCTCATCTGTAGCTTTTCCCTCGATTGCCTAAGCTGCTCATTCTTCCTGTTAGGGAGCTAAACAAGCGGCTGACAGAAGAACAGGCCCGAAAAGCCTTTGAGCGAGCGGTGAAACTGGAACAGGAGTTCGGAGAGTTTTTCACAGGTTGGTATGCAATTTGTATTTGCATCCTCGTGCCTTTTGACCCATGCCTCGTGCAATATCTAAGAATTGTGGGTTTTTTCACGTTTAATTCTTCAACCTGAAAGCATGAATTTTGAGTCTCACAGAAGTGATTGGTAACAAACTAGAACACAACTCTAGATAGCGTGGCAGATGTCGCCCCCCCCCCCACCCCCACATTCACCTGCACAATCATTATCAAGTTTTTCCATTATTGTCACTTGTCTTGGTCCTTGCTGTTATGGAGTCGTCTCCCACCGACTCTCTATGTTATGGAGGTGGAGCAGTGGAGTCGTCTCCCACCGAACACCCGGAATTTAGGTCGTGACTCTCGGATAAGTTCGAAGGTCACGGATCCCTTAGCGGACCGTGGTGGCCAATACTTCGACGGCGTGGAGTAGGGTTGTCTAATTTCAATATACCTAAGTACCCACGTCGTCCAACTACCGGGGAAAACCACACCCTCTGCCGACTCTGTCCGGACCGAGTCGCAGGTACCGACTCGGATCCGGCGTAACCGAGCGGAGTTACCAGAGCCGCGCTGGTCCCAATGAACAATCCACGGCACGAACGGACCTACCAATTCGCGACACGCACCATACTACGCCAATGGAGGAAAGCACAGAAAACGAGCTGGTACATTTAACACGGGGGATTTATTTTACAATAATAATCGGGGAGGGGAGCACACAGACCAGAGTTATCACAAATAAAAGGCAGGCAATGTACAATGAGCAAGGAAAAAGCACTTTAGGACGCACACAGGACGGCGCCACACACACACACACACACACACACACACACACACACACACACACACACACACACACACACACACACACACAAAAGAAATGGACCTCGTGGGTCTATTTTCAGTAGAGCCGGGTACCTCCCCGCCTCGTGCGGTTTCACCGGACCTGCACTTGTGGAGCTCAGAGTCTGTGGATGGGAACGGGGATCCCAGCTCGAGCGCTCCAACGCAAAACACCATGGTGGGACTCGAACCCACGACCCAGACCAAGCCGTTTGGCCTCCCGATTGGCTGGGGCGTGCGTGTCATGCTCGCCCTTCGCTCATTGGCTGGAGGAAACGGTCCATGCCCTTCCTTGGGACGGAGCCTCGATCTGAGGCTTTGGAGGCTCCGCCCACGCCTTCAGCCGAAAACACGTGGGCAATGGCGACCGGTTGAGTGCGGTATGGTGGCGTTGTTGTAGTGGATGTAGTAGTAGTTGTTGTTGATGAGGAAAAACCGAGCTAAAAAATAACTTGTAGCACACATGTAATTCCCATTAAACAGAAGGAAGGGTTTTAACTTTTAACACATACTTATCGAAATAACTGAACTATGGGAACTCTGGCTGCTTGTGTGCACAAGGTTTTCAAATCCATAACAATATAACTGTTCGATGTCCTCAGATCTGTCTGTCTGTCCATCAGTCTGCCCATTTTTATTTTTCTATCTTCTCCAAGACGTCTTGGCTGATTGAGTTCAAACTTGGCACCATGATAATACTAGTTGCTCTCTATAGATCGTCTGAGCCCTTTTTCGCATTTTCGCCTCGGGGTCAAAGTTACAGGGTCATCAAGTGCAAAATGACCAGTTGGTCGAATGGCCTATAAGGAAGCATCAGACGGCGACAATGCATAACTGATTTCAAAGGGTTTATTAAGAAGATTTAATTCGACCAACTAGTTTCTCGTTACTTGTCGTCTGGCCCTGTTTATCGGGCAACACGAGTTCCGCTGACTTCATCACGGCTTCGCGTGGTTATTTTAAGTTCAATATAAATTCTGTTTTCACTTTTCATAGTCGCTAAGGTTGATTAACACTCGGTTGCCTCAAGTTTTATGAAAATTGAATGTTTATATCCTCGGTCTGTGTGGAATGCATTGCATTATTGCATAAGGCATAGCTTCCGTGGACTTCCATCCGTTTCCATGCCATATAACGAGGCTGTCATAAGTTCTAGTTGATTTCTGTTTTCACTTTTGGGACCTGCTGGTGTCGCTACATGTTTAAAGAAGATGATTTTCATACAAATCCGCTCAGAAACACACTTTTCATGAGGAAAATATATTCAATTCAAATAACCGTGAGACTCTGGAAGGGACACCACATGCTTTCCGTTCACTGCTTCACCTCGTAACCTGTCCTCCTGAGGGACTGCTTATTCGTAACATCTGTGAGATTGTTTATATTTTAGATGGTTTGGGGATGTGCTCTACAAGTGTATGTGAAAGAATTCCGGTGAAAAACGGACGTTTTAAGATTTTGTTTGGGCATTTCATCGGATGGTGAACTGGCTGGTCATGTGACGCCGCACAGACGCGCAGGCAGCGAGTGATTGAGCTTCTCGGTGGCCCGAGGGTCCTTTTTAGTTGGGGTCCAGCTCTGTCCTGGATACAGCCATTAAATGCACACACTTAAGAGTATTTATTTCACGGCCATAAACGCGAGCTTGAAAATTGTATAATGATGTTGGGAATGATTCCTAGAATATGGAGATTTTTGCTTCGAGCGGCCTCGCGCGTTTATTTTAAATTCAATTTGAATTCTGTTTTCACTTTCTGTAGTCGCTAAGGTTGATTAACACTTGGTTGCATCAAGTTTTGTATCCGAGCTGACCGTCAAGTCCATTCGGGTGTATTATTTTTCATCTGTATCAATGTTTTTTCTCACTTCTGCAGAAACAGCTAATTGTATGGGTGGGACACAGCATCAAGCATCGTGTGTGTGATGAGATTAGACATTAAATGACTAATTCACTCTATCAATTGATACAATTAAATATTAAATGACTCATTTACTTCCCTCTCATGCGATGAGGTTAAATATTAAATGACTCGATCACCTCTTCTGATCAGTGATATTTAAAGCCCTGTGTTTAATGATTATGATGTCATAGACCATGTTTTTGTCCCTTTGGTAAAGTTGAACTTCATGCTGGAATTACCAAAGACCAAGCATCCTCATTGGTTGACCAAATCTCTAATCTGTGTTGATGGTGTTTGTAAGTTGTGGTTTTCGCTCTGGACCATGCCATCCATGCGTTCCCTCTCACAGGCAATGCTACGAGCAGGGGTCATTTTAGCCCAGCAATACTAAAGCAATCTAATGGATCATTGGTGTTTTATTAATATTTATTTCTCAACATAATCACCACTTTTTTCCGGTCGTTTCTACCAACGTTAAAGTTTTGTGATACCATCACAAGAGAACTGTGCATCCTACTGACTTAACTCGTACTTCACGGTGGCCATGACATCATCGTTGGAAGTTAAATGTTCTCTACGAAGGATTTTTTGAAGTTTGGGAAAGAGATGACAATCTGATGGAGCCAAGTCGGGGCTGGTGATCCTTTGTGGTGGTACTCCATTGACTGTGTCTTACTCTCAGGATCGTAATGGTGCACCCAAATCTCAGCTCCACTCATCTCATCTCCAGTCAGTCATCCCAACTCTCATCTCCAGCACTTCACATTTAACAGCACTGATAACATCGGGTTGCCCTCTGCCATCTTGACTAATGTAGCACTGAGACCTCTCATGTCAGAATCACAAAACTTTGCACCCAGTGGTGGGAAGAACTCATGTGCAGACTGCACTTTGTTTCATTCAAATATCTTTACTCGTTTTGGAGGAAAAGAATAGGAGGCATTACTTTTCAACACACCCTTGCATTGTTTTAGAGGAACCATCATGTGTAGAAGAATGGGCAATGTTTGACATTTGTGGGGAAGCTTGTTGCACATTTGTCGATTGATATGGTACGAGCAAGCCACAGGACTTAACTTACAAGAATCTTAACTTCTGTTGTATTCTCATGGAGGACAATAAGATGTAGAGCATACACCACTTCAGTATTCCATTATTGGTTTGTAATAATACATGGAGTGTGTTCTAGTGGCTTTATCGTCGACACTGAAATTGTTTTGATGACCATTTGAAATGTTCACATTTTTGGTGGATGTGTACTCAAGCTGCTTTGTGTCATGGAATATTCTGTGCTATCTTTCTTTGGATGACGAGGAGTGAATATTTATTGGAAGGAATCATGAAACACGAGTGGTTGTGCTGTTTGTGCTCTTGTGTTGTGCAGCTGTGGTTCAAGGAGAAACATTGGATGAGATTTACAACCAGGTGAAGATGGTTATCGAGGAGCAATCTGGTCCATACATCTGGATCCCATCTCGTGAGAAACTGTGAAGGAGCTAACGTGACTTCTCTCCGTCCGGAATCATTCGGCACCATCGGTTCACCCAGCCTTCCTTCCCTCCCTAATTCCCTTCCTTCCCTCCTTCCTCCCTGATGATCCCTCATGTGCTCCCTTCCCCGTGGCCTTCGAAGCCTTGCCCCACTTCAGTCCCAACTCACTGTAGCCATCAACACCAAAGTCGCATTCCCTCCCACTTCGTTCTTGTTTGTTCAGCTCGTGTCCAACTGCTGCTGCAGCTTCCATCTCCAAGCCTTCTGACCCTCCGATCCAGCCCTTCCATCTGAGTACCTGCTTCTTATTCTCCCACCAATTGGAACATCTTGTATTACTTGCGATGTTGAAATGATCCCGAATGGTTGACTGGAGGATCAAACAGCCTCAGCCCAGTTTCTTTGTTTCATTTTCTTGAAGCCTTGTGAGGGGGCTTCGGATGATGCAAGACAAAGCAAGTCGATTGTCAAGCCATCTGTTTTGTGCTGCAGAGTTGGGCGTGCAGGTTCAAAATGGCGGCGGCAAAGGGGCCAGTTCTCATGATGACCCAGTCATTCTGGGTTTGAGTGCTGATATAACACTATCGATTTAGACAAGTTGTTGGGCCCTCTTTCCAGCACCCCACACCGCTGCTCACCTGTTCAAATGGCTGTTTTATCGTCATATAGCAAGCATGGAGATGCAGCATTTTGAGACTTGTTTGAGCAGCCTGAATGTCCTATTCCTCCTGTGATCGGTACGTTAGGGTTTGCACTATAGAGTTGCGGAGGTCCATGAAGCTCACCTCTGTGTTTGTGAGACAGGGGAGTAAATGGGGATTGCACACAGCAGTGGGATTGATTGCAAGAGCAATTGAAAATAAAGGAAAGATAAGTTTGTTTGTTTTTAGGTGACCATACATCCCTCTGGTGTTCCTCTGTGCATTTGGCATGCAGAGTATTGCCAGTCATGCTGGCCTTTTGTCCTGAAGTTTCCACTCTACCTGCTTATCAATCAGGTGTAGGTAAGAGGGGTACGTTATGAAAGAAATACTTGATGAGTTTGTAGAACCCGGGTGCTTTTGCACCCTCCATGTGCATTCCTCCGCTCTCCTCGATAACCCGGGGCATGAGATGCCATAAGGGAGGACCACATAGTCTCCACACGTCGTCATGGCTTTGGTTTTGCTCTCGTTTTCTCGGAACCTTTTCTGGCAGTTTATTTTTACAACAACCAATTTCCATGAAAGAACCTTTGGACCCAGGCTGGTTCAGGCCCAGATATACCAAGAGCTTTTCCATTACCAATTCCTTGGACCAAACCACATCAAATTGAGTTTTTATTTAATTTATTTTAGCATATGAGAACTCCGTGTCACCGATATGTCACAGCGTGTTTCTTTTATTCTTCTTTTTTTAAATATATATACTTGTTTAAAAGGATAATCTTGATCGAGTTGTTTTTAATGTGAGAAATAGTATGGAGTGACATCGCTCGCTTTGTTCGACGTAGCTTGGCAACGGTTCGCATTGAAGATTATCAAAGAGGAGACGAATGTACTTTTGGTGGGTTTGAGTTGCTGGATGACACAGCATACATCTAGTTCACATGGGTTCGGGTTAGAATTGCATCGTCTGCCACCGTCATCAAATTTATCCATGCAGATGTCAATAAAAGGTGACTATGATGGTATTTTGTAATGGAAAAGCTTCCTTGGGCCTGGCAGAATCGGTTGGGACCATGCAGTATGGATCAAAGTGGAAAAGGGTTAAAATGTCCCCTTTGGTTTTGCCCTGGCTCTTCGCAGGCTTGTTTAGATGCAATGGCCACACCTGAACTCTTCACACCACCAACTTTCCCTTCAATCGACCCCTTCATTCGTGCACTCTTCCATCACTCATTCCCAATTATCATTGGCCCCATCCCCCACCCCACCCCCCTGACACTCCATCCTCTAGTACACCTGACCCGTGATCTCTCTACCACATGGCGCTTCGTCCCTCTGCAGGTAGGCACACAAGCTCTGTCCGTTAACATGGTTTGCGTGCACATTGTATCGCCATGGTGAGTTGATGAAATGGCTTGACAGCTTCATCCTTTCTATTGCTACATCATTTTGCAGAATTGGTTTAATTGTTTTCTACATAGGCTATATACTTTCAAGGGGAGTTAGCTTCTGGGTTATTCTTCTGGCATCCATTGGAATTGGGATAGACAAGCATGTAAATACTATACTTAACCAAGCGTTTCATTTTGTGCAGAAAGGGGATGTATTCCAATAAATCCACCACTGAACACATCGTCTTTTGTCATCATTTCGGGCAAAATCAAAATCTCGAACAACTACCCTAGCTTGGTCTTACACTGTGATTTGCACAAGTATTCTTCTCATTGGCAAGACTAAACAAAGTGCCCAAAATGCTAACTGTTCAACAAATCGCTTTAAGATAAAATCCTAACCTGACTTGGTGTAATGGTTAGAAGTGTTCACTCTGAATCTGGGAGGTCTGGGGTTTGAACGCCGGCCGAGTCATACCAAAGACTATAAAAACGGTACATACCGCTTCCTTACTTGATGCTCAACATTTAAATAGGACATAGCTGAGAAAAACGACCAGAGGTTGGCTTCCTGTGTGCAGGCTTTGAGCCTTGAGGCCTCCTCCTGCATTGAAGTTCGTTGACAGGGAACTCATTATAATCAACTTGGGTAAGTTGTAAACTAAAGTCAGCACCCAAAATGTGAACTATCGCACAAGGAGCTTTTAAATAACCAACTTGGTTAACTTGTAACGCTCCAACTCTTGGCGCATTTGTTTGTGACTCAAAGGTGCTCTTCTGTACCACACTGTTCAGACTGAGGATTTGAGTTTATCCACATCGACTCTACATCATGCAGCGCATACGCACATACAGGGTGTCCCCAAAAAACATACAACTTTTCATCTGCAAAGAGGATGGTCATAACATTTTTTAAAAAGATATATGGCTGGATAGAAAGCTGAAAGGTTGAAATTTATTGTAACAATGTCAAAATTGCCATCAAAATTTAAATTTTGGGATAGAATCGTCGTTTTCTTTTAGACCACATGTTCGACGTAGGCTCCATGTTGTCCGATCACTGCCTGCAAACGCGTTGTCATGTTCTCCATCACTTCGGGAAACGTTTCCTGAGGAATGTTCTGGATTTCTCAGTGGATGTTTTCCTTCAGCTGATCAAGAGTCTGAGGCCTAGGGTTTCCATAGATCCTGTCCTTGAGATACCCCCACAAGAAGAAGTCTGGAGGAGTAAGGTCAGGGAATACGGTGGCCACTCAACGTCTTCGTAGAGGGAGATAAAGCGGCCCTCAAAATGTTGGTTGAGAAAATGCCTTGTTTCCCTTGCTGTATGGGGGCAGTGCCCCATCCTGCTGGAACCACTGGGTTCTCATCTGGATCAGGTTGTTTCTCCTACGGGCCTGAGTACGTAGCTCAGGCAGATAGAATTCCTGAATCATTTCGCAATAGTTCCTCTGGTTTACCATGCAATTGCGTCCCTGGTCATCTTCAAAGAAGTATGGACTAATTATCCCATACCAACCAACCGCCACCCACATGGTGACTGAGAACAGATCGAGGCACCAGTTCAGTTGATGCATTACCAGGATTTTCAGTTCCCCAGTACCGAAAGTTTTGCTTGTTTACCTCCCCGGACAAGTGAGCATGGCATTCGTCCGTCATGTGAAGTTTTTTGAGGAAGTCTGCATCTTCCTCCAACTTTCCTGAGAACCAATTTGCAAAGTCTCGTCGTTTGCGTTTCTGTTGATCAATAAGCACCGTTTCCGTTTGAATTTTGTATGGAAAGGCATGAATGTCTAGGTGAAGGATCCTCTGAACGGTGCTCTTATGAATGTTTGTCTCAGCAGAAAGTCGTCGAATCGATTTTTTGTACTCTGAACGACCGCCTGTCTCACCATTTCCACATTTTCTTCACTACAACCTGTCCTTTTCCGACCACTGTGACCCTTGTGAAGGTCACAGATGGTTCCCACATTGGTAAACTTTGCGATGGTGCACTTTATTGTCCGAAAGTTTGGTGCATGGCGCAAGCGGATACTGAAATGTCTCGAGTAAAGACGTTGCACCTGTATGACACTTTTCGTCTGGTGCCAAAGTTCAACAATTTTCGTCCGTTGTTGTACGGTCTTGCTGTACGGTCTTGGCATTTGTTGTACCAGATGTTGTATGGTCTTGGCATTTTTCTGGCACTTGCTTGGTATCAAAATAAACTTCAGGGTTTCTGCAACAAGGAATGAAGCATTAGTGACAAAATTACTGCTTTTTGGGATCAAACGAAGCATTTTAAAAGTTGTATATTTTTGGGACACCCTATATGTACGTACACGTACATATGTATATGCATACATGCACCCGAATGTGTGCACGTACTTCCTTCCCAAGGCCTCGCTCCACCTGTACAAGACCACCATTCGGCCAGTCATGGAATACTGCAGTCACATCTGGGCTGGTGCTCCAACTCATCTTCTGTCCATTCTAGACAGAATTCAACGACGAGTTGTTAACCTGGTTGGCCATGATCGAGCGTCATCTCTGGAACTTCTCTCAGTTCGACTTTCTGTGGCTTCTGTTTCTTCTGCAGGTACTATAATGAAAGATGCTCAAAGGGCCTTTCAATACTTGTCCCTCCTTTCACACTTTCAAATTCTCTACATGTTTGGCAGCCTCTGCACACCCCAACACTGTCTATGTTTCTAAAGTCAACAAAGTACGATATTTCTCCAGTTGTTTTCTCATGCACTGCCAAGCTCTGGCATTCCCTTTCTGCATCCTATTTTCCAGTAACATTAACCTTTCCCAGTTCAAGAGATGTGAATAGTTATCTCTTTTCCCCATAATTACCCTTCCCACAATTTCTTTTTTGGAGCTCCCACCTTTGAGTGGCCTTAATGGCCCTGTGATGGGTGAATTCCCCATAAAAAGCACACACACTTACCTACACGTACATACATATGCATGCGCACACACACACACACACACACGAAGAGGAAGATGAATAAATGGAGGCAAGTGTTGAGCTTTGACTTGAGACGTTACAAGGTGACTTTCTGGAAGGGTTTTAAGCTCAGTGTGACCAAGTATTGAGCAGAGAGGAGAAAAGATCAGGAGGAGCAAGACCCTTATAGAACCAGGTTAGACCATGAGGCCACCAATATGCCTGTGATGA
This sequence comes from Eptatretus burgeri, assembly GCF_056783735.1. NCBI lineage: Eukaryota > Metazoa > Chordata > Myxini > Myxiniformes > Myxinidae > Eptatretus > Eptatretus burgeri. The sequence goes on along the minus strand of NC_140974.1, from coordinate 27,471,134 downwards.
ACAAGAAACATACCCTGAGACTCATTGTCCTGTCCGGAAATGCCAATGACATGGACAGCACGACACTCCACGGCCTCAAGACGGGAAACTGACAGCACCTGCCATTGTGTGGCTATATAACCATGGTACCTCTTTTGAAAACCTTATACACTGTTATAAGCTGAAGAAGGACTTGGTCCTGTGGACCAGTGGTGAGTTGGATGCCAACTTTTGAGATGTGATTTCCCCAAGAAACCTCCAAACAATTGCAGAACTAACGGAAGGCTGAGTGTTTTCATCTGGGGAACAGAAGGATAACTCTCCCGGAAGTATCCTTGACTCCGAATTTTCTATCCATGCATTTATTCTCTTGTAAGGACAAATCTGAGTACAATTTGCATCTCGGAGAATTGCCAGAGACGGTGTCATATCTTGGACCACTTTTGTTTTTTTGTGAACATAGTCGAGGCTCGTAGAAGAGCTAGTACACTGAACGGATCAGGACGCAAGACAAAAATGGGACACAAAACATGCATTCATGGGGTGGACACGATGGATACAGAAGGAAACAACAAGGAGGGAAAATTGGGAGGAGGAGGGATTTGGGTGGGGTTAACTCGGGTGTAAAATATCATGGTTTTGGATTGGGGGCGATCTGAGGTGGTGGTGAACAGCTGTCTTGAATACCTGGAGGGAAGAGCAAGATTTAAGAGGATGTGTAAGTTGGTTCAACAGGCATGAAAAAAGAGGACCAAATTCGTGGGGGTGATCAGTGATCCTGGATTTCGGTAGTTTCACCAGAAAAGGGGGGGGATGAAAAGAGCAGAGGGTGCCAGGCGAGAAAGGAGATTGAAGAAGACAGAAAGACTACCAACCTGTGCGATGGCAAATTGATAAGCCCATAGACTCAGCTTCATCATGGGGAATTCCAATGGTCTTGAAGGTCTTGGTTTCCATGGCATTGATCTGAGAAAGATGTGAGGCAGGGGAGAGCAGTACTCCATCAAGCTGCAGCTGAAGGCCTTTCAGTGGATAGGAATTCAGGTATGCCAAAGTAGGACTTTGTATGATGGAGGATGCCCAGTCGGCAGCTGACTTTGGAGGCCAACTTTGAGATGCGGTTTTCCCGAGAAAGATCATGGCTGATGGTGAGACCCAGGAGTTTGAATGCCAACTTCCTCAAGGGGATTGTTCAGAAAGATGGAGGTTGGGGGATTGCCAGATGGTCCTTTTGGAGAGAGAGAGATTTGTCAAGATTGAAAGCCTATTAAGTGTTTGACCAGCTTGTGATTTTTTTTTTTTTTTCAAGGTCTGGAGAGAGGGAAGAGGCTGCAATCTGTCTGTAAGAAGGATGAATGATGTCATGGCAGAGTGTGGAGATCAGCAAATAGATAAAGAGGATTTTCCAGAGAGATCATTGATGAAGATTAGGAATAGGACTGGGTCCAGAACCTTGCTTTGGGTACTCCAGCCTCGACAGGGAGGAGTTGAAAGGATTCCGTTGAGAGCCACTACGAGAGTAGAGGAAGTCAGTAAGCCATGTGTGGAGTTGGCCTTGGATGCCATTGGCAGAGAGTTTGTAGAGTAAGGTAGGATTACAGATAAAAGGCACAAAATATGCCCAGAGAGACGGCCCTGATCTCATGTCTGACATTGAGGGCCTCCATCCATTGTTCGGCGAGTAGAAGCAGCATGTCCAAGGTGGAGTGACCTGTATTGGTCTGAAACCAAATTGGTGATAAAGATGAGTGTGGTGAATTGAAGGTCGTGACGTGTGATCACATGTTGCACGGCTCGAGCACGGAATAGATAAAGCTAAGGTTCCGCTCGGTCGGGGGGATTGTCCCAGGGGCATTGTCGTTTACGGCGGCGATTCACTTGGTGCTCGTTGAATGGTGAGAATTGAGAGTATATCGGACTCCGGGCTTATACTGATTTATTTTGCGGTGATTAGTTGCACGTGTATACCTTACTGCTTATGTACTCCTTGCTGCACCTGTATCCCCTGATGTGCCCGTAGAAGCGGCTTCAATCAAATGGAATAAAGCCTACACTCTGAAGGTTCTTCTCTCGTTCTCATTTCAATTTATTCCATTTGGTTTTCTCGGCTCTCTCAACCAATGATGGACAAGATCTACAATCCAGAGAGGTTCGACGCAGACCCAAACGCGACTGACTCAGAAATGAAATGGTCGCATTGGTTCCGTTCCTTCTCACACTATCTGACCATCATCGAAGAGGGAGCCGACAAATTGGCCGCCCTTGTGAATCATGTCTCGCCCAGCGTATACAGGCTCTTCTCGGAGTGTGACACCTACGAAGCAGCGATCGACGTGCTGCAGGCGCTCTACGTGAAGCGCAAGAACGAGGTATACATACGACATCTTCTCAACACACGCAAGCAAGCAGCCGGGGAGACAATCGATCAGTTCCTGCAAGCTCTGAAACAGCTGGGAAAAGACGGCAGCTTCCGGGCCGTAAACGCCGAGGAACACCGAAATGAAGCGACCCGGGAGGCATTTATCCAAGGACTCAGATCAGCCCACATACGGCAACGCTTACTAGAGAAAGCGCAACCCACTCTTGAAAAGGTAGTCGACCAGGCTCGAGCGATGGATACGGCTCAGCAGCAATCTGAGTCATTTGGGACACCGATGCTGCTAATGAACGCCGCTACGATGGAAACTCAAGGAACCCCACAGACACAGACACAGCCTGACACAGGGGATGGAGAAAAACCCGAGGAGTCGGATACCCAGACCTCGTCAAACTCCTCAGCAACTACTCCGGTTGGTAAATGCTTCTTTTGTGGGTACCAAAGACACCCCGCCACAAATGCACCGCCAGAGATGCCACATGCATGAATTGTGACAAGAAAGGGCATTATGCCAGGGTATGTAAATCTACTCTAAGGAGAAATAAACCCACTTCTGCGGCTCTCTACTCACAAAAGAAACTAACTGCAGCCTCACCGGGGAATCTATCCAAGGCTATCATCAACGTACGAATTAACGGGCATATGGCTGAGGCTCTGATTGATACCGGTAGCTCTGAAAGTTTCGTCAACAGCTCGCTAGTGAAGGGCAGGAAATGGAAGATCCACCCGACAGACAATACGGTATGCATGGCCGCCACATCACTACAGTCCCGCGTACGAGGGTACTGCAATGTTGAATTGGACGTAAAAGGGTACACGCATCGGGATGTAAGGGTACTGGTGCTTCGTGATTTATGCGCAGACGTAATTCTGGGTCATAATGTCCTCAAGCAGCACACGAGCGTCGAAATACCCTTTGGAGGAAGCAAACCTCGTCTAATTTTAAATGCTTTGACCACCGCAGAGGTAACGTCCCCCCAGCTGTTTGCTAACTTGTCGCCGGTCTGTAAACCGATAGCGATCAAATCGCGGCGATATACCACTGCTGATATGAACTTCATCACTTCAGAGACCAAGCAATTACTGGAAGAAGGAATTATAGAACCGAGCGATTCGCCATGGCGCGCACAGGTGTTGGTCACCGCCAATCAGAATCATAAGAAACGAATGGTTGTCGATTATTCCCAAACGGTCAATCGTTTCACCCAACTCGATGCCTACCCTTTGCCGCGCATAGACGAGATGGTCGAACGCGTGGCCAATTATAAGATATTCAGCACCATCGATTTGCGAAGCGCCTATCATCAAATTCCCATCCAAGAGGAGGACAAACCTTACACCGCATTCCAGGCAGGTAGACGCCTCTACCAATTCAGGAGGATTCCGTTCGGTGTCACGAATGGAGTAGCTTGCTTCCAACGAGTTATGGACGACATCATCTCAGATGAAAACCTCAAAGACACTTTTGTTTACGTGGACAATGTCACAGTGTGCGGTAGGGATCAGGGGGAACATGATATGAATCTGGACAGATTCTTGAGCATTGCTAGAAAATATAATCTGACCCTCAACTACGAGAAATGCGTATTCTCGGCAAGGTCAATTGACCTTCTCGGCTACACGATAGCCGACGGCACGATTAAGCCTGATCCTGAACGATTGCGCCCACTTCGTGAGCTACCCCCACCTCAGGACCTGCAGACAATGCGCCGGGTGATCGGCATGTTCGCTTACTATGCAAGATGGATTTCGCAATACTCCGAGAAAATACATCCCCTAGTGCATTGCAAAAACTTCCCACCAGATGCTGCTGTTGTAAAAGCTTTCCACAACCTCAAAGATGATATCAGTAATTCCGTGGTATTATCGATCGATAGCTCGGTGCCCTTCGTGGTGGAAACAGATGCTTCTGATCACGCGATAGCTGCTACGCTTAATCAGTTTGGGCGACCCGTCGCGTTCTTCTCGAGAACTCTCTCTGGAAGCGAGCAGAGACACTCGGCAATAGAGAAGGAAGCGTACGCCATTGTCGAAGCCCTACGTAAATGGAGACACTATTTACTGGGAAACCATTTCACGCTCGTTACGGACCAACGATCAGTGGCATTCATGTTTGATGGGAAAAATAACGGGAAAATTAAGAATGAAAAAATTATGAGATGGCGGATAGACCTAGCCTGCTACAGTTACGACATAGTTTACCGGCCGGGGAGGGAAAACCCTGCTGCAGACACCTTCTCTCGGGTCTACTGTTCGGCGACAATCAGTCGGGCTTTGCAAGACCTCCATGTGTCTCTGTGCCACCCGGGGGTAACCAGAATGGCACATTTCGTGCGCAGACAAAACCTTCCCTATTCTATTGAAGATATTAAACAAATGAATGCTTCATGCCCTGTTTGTGCTGAACTAAAACCCAGATTCTATGGCGCGGCTTCTGGCAGATTGATCAAGGCCACTTCTTCCTTCGAGAGACTAAACATTGACTTCAAAGGGCCCCTGCTGACCGAGACAGACAACAGATACATATTCACTGTTGTTGATGAATATTCAAGGTTCCCTTTCGCATTTCCGTGCTCGGATATGACCTCGGGCACTGTCGTGAAATGTCTGTCTGACCTCTTCGCTATGTTTGGGAAACCTTCGTACATACATTCAGACAGAGGGCCGTGTTTCATGTCGGCCGGGCTAAAACAATTCCTATTAGAGCACGGCATAGCAACTAGTCGAACGACGGGTTACAACCCACAGGGTAATGGGCAGGTGGAACGATATAATGGAGTTATTTGGAAAGCCGTAATCCTGGCGCTGAAATCGAGAGGACTGGGGCCCGAGCAGTGGGAGGTTACCCTTCTCGACGCTCTGAATTCCATACGCTCTTTGCTCTGCACGTCCACCAATGCAACTCCTCACGAACGAATGTTTACTCACCAGCGGCGTTATGTTGACGGCCAATCGGTGCCCAACTGGCTAACCCATCCCGGAACAGTGTTCATGAAACGCCCGGTACGACAAAGCAAGTATGAACCCATGGTGGAAGAGGTCGAACTCGTCGATACTAATCCAGAGTATGCTCATGTAAGGCTCCCGGATGGCAGGGAGACCACTGTGTCGGTTCGCCATTTGGCTCCCTCAGGTACTCCTCCCGCAGGTACACCACCATCTGGCACTCCTCCCTCTGACATCCCCTCCCCAGGTGTTCCCCCCCCCAGGAACTCCACCCGAGAATGGTGGCGACGGAGCTGCCGCGTTCCACCCGAGAGCGATCGGGGAGTCATCCCCGGCACGAGTCGAGGCTCACCAAGAGGATCGGAAGCCTCCCTCAAGTGAAACCGCCATTTACTCCCGGAGAGGTCGACGGATAATACCCCCTCGCCGACTCAATCTGTAAAGGGGATTATCGGCATCCTCGATGCTCATGCTCCTATATGCTCGTTACATAATATATCGATGCTCATTACCATGCTCCTACAACTCAAAATAATCCTCACTGCTTGGCATGTATGCTTCTGTAGTTTAGATAGTTCGCGTTGCTTGAAATGTATACTCCTGTAGCGCTGAAGTAATCATGGTGCGTTAGTTGGGCCTCTAGTTACATTTTAAAGACGGGGAAAATGTGGTGAATTGAAGGTCGTGACGTGTGATCACATGTTGCACGGCTCAAGCACGGAATAGATAAAGCTAAGGTTCCGCTCGGTCGGGGGTATTGTCCCAGGGGCATTTTCATTTACGGTGGCGATTCACTTGGTGCTCGTTGAATGGTGAGAATTGAGAGTATATCGGACTCCGGGCTTATACTGATTTATTTTGCGGTGATTAGTTGCACGTGTATACCTTACTGCTTATGTACTCCTTGCTGCACCTGTATCCCCTGATGTGCCCGTAGAAGCGGCTTCAATCAAATGGAATAAAGCCTACACTCTGAAGGTTCTTCTCTCGTTCTCATTTCAATGAGGTTGTTGGAGAAAATGAAGGATTTCATGTCAACTGTGACAATGACCTTGCTGATGATTGCAAGTAAGTTGATAAATCTGTAATTGAGAGGATCGGTTTTTGCACCTTTTTATGTAATGCATATGTTGGTGGATTTCCAAGCAGATGTAAGATGATTGGTGCAAATGACTGGTGAAAATAGCAGAGAGAGGATGTACAAGAGTAGCAGAGCAGGTTTATAGGACACATGAACTGATGCTATCTGGTCCAGTAGCAGAATCGGTCGAGTTTTTTGAATAAACCTTCTCAGGTGCAAAAGACACAGAGTGCAGGGGCAGTTGGGTACGACCGGGAAGGATGGGTACTGAGCGTGAGGGGTTGGGGACACAGGATTTGGAAGCAAACACAGGATTGAGACATTCAACCTCTCACAAGCGGAGCTGGATGTGGTGTCATTCGAAGAGAGGGGAGCATCAGAGACAGTCTGAATAAGGCCCCACCAGGTTTTAGAGGAATGACAAGTTTGAAAGTTCATTATTGAAGTTGGACAGATGTTGTTTTCCGGCTCTCCTGAGAGTGGACACACTTGTTGCAGACTTTTTGGAATGCACTGAGATTGCCTAATTTCACTTATTTCAGATTAGAACATAGTCTGATGGTATTCCTCTTAAGATGACGCCATTGTATGAAGTACAGTGGAATTCCATGCCCAGACGTTAAATTCGAGCTGCATTTGTATGTGCGGTGGTGGTGGTGTAGTTTGTAGTATGGTGCAGTGTAGCAGCACCTCAGTTGACTGATCCGTTCTGTTTAGGTTCGCACTGGTAAACCCTTGGGGGAGACCTAGAAAAGGTGGACTAAAAATTGTTTGCTCCACACCGCCCGGCCAGCTCACTTCGGCTGACGGGTCATCTTAAACAGTGGTTGAAATCCAAGGAAACGCTGGAAAAACTAGAACATAACTCGGTAGAGGGTCATTCCATGTCAAATCATCAAAGAATCTGCCGTCATCTCTCAGATTTTTGTAAAACTTTGGGAACCAATTGGGACCCATGAAAAACGGCAAGAACTCAATATTTTTTGCTAACAGCCTCTTAATTAGTGAGATACAGACTAACGAACTTTGGACTAATTAGCACGACGTCGCGAATTCAAATGGCCATATCTCTAAAAGTATAACACCTAGAGAGCTGGTTTTGGTGTCATTTTAAAGGTATTTTCATGCCCTATGAATTTGTCTGGGCAACATTTTCCTACCTCCAACCACAAAAAAAAGTTATCACAAAATATAAACTTCAATTGTGAATCCCCAAAAAAATGTATCCTTCAAATTTCCTCAAATTCACCCCAGAGGTACCTTATGATGTCAAGAAGCTTCCACATAAGTTTTGTGATGGGCACTCCAAAAGTTTCTGAGATATGAGCAATAATGTACATGTACGTATGGCATATAGGTTCGAAAATCAGCATTTGTAATGTATTATACAATCATTCTAACCTAGCCATGACAGGGAACACAGGGAACGACCATCAATTGCTTTGAAGTATCATATACTTTCATTTTCAACTGGGCCTGAGGGGAAGAAACAAGTGCTGCTGTTGCTGCATTGAAGAGGAAATTGAAAGCCTAAGTCAGGTTAGTGAACACTGTGTACTTGAACTCACTTATTGATTGTATAATATTGTTGCGGATTCGCGCCCGCCGGCGTGCGAACGGCCACGTAACTCAAATCGCGGCACGTCGCACACCGGACGGACAATCCAGTCGTGACCCTCTCGGACTAACGCCGGGAACCAGTCACGGGTGGACCTTTCGGTCTCACCACGATCGTGCCAATTGGCCCCCGCGTGGGATAGGGTTGCTCGCCAAATTCGACCTACCTAAGTACCCACACGGAGGGTAGACCGGGCGATCGCACCTCGCCGCAGGTCGACTTCGGACACGGGCCACTTTAAGCGACCCGTTCCGTACTATCGGGATAACCGAGCGGTGTTATTCGTCGGCCTCGACGGTTCGATTAATTATCGGGCGTTTTAGCCCACGACCAACCCTTTACGTGAAGCAAGATGGAGATTCAATAGAGGAAAAGACGAAGCGAAGCGGGAAAACAGTTCAACATAATTTACATTTATTTCACGATGAACGGAAAGCACACATATACAATTCCACCAAAAGCACATGTAAAAGAAGAAGACAATGCAATATTACACAAAAAGCAAATATAAAAGAGGAAACACAATGCAGAGCTATCCGACTACCGAGCACACGGCAACACTTATACAATTTTACTTCACAGACGGCACCGACAACACATATTCCCAAAGCAAAAGAAAAGAGAACCACCCTCCAGGATGAGGGGGGTAGGCGGGCCTGGGGCCGAGACAGTGTCGGGCCTACCCGTCTGATGATGAGACGCAGAGCGGCGGTGGTGCCTCAACTCCGCGGGCCTCGCGGACAGTGTCTGGTAGGGGGTGGGAAAGGGGCCCCCTTTGTCGCACTATCTCAGCGCGGGGGGAAACAGGAGGGGGTTGCTGATGCTCGGGGGAAGGAGGATATCACCCTGTCTCGGGTCCCGCGACGAGCGTCTCCTCCTCGACCTCGGTCGCGTTGCTGGCCTCTCCCTCTGCAGCTCCCGGCACCGACGCGAGCACCCCCTCATCTGCCTTCGCCGCCGCCACCTCTCCACAGCTCCGTCTACTCGCCCTCTCCGTCTCCTCTCTTGGCTCGTCCCAACTCTTCACTCTTGACTTCTCCCACTTCTTTCCAGCTCCACCGACGACTCTCTTGAACTCCGCACAACTACTGCCAACTGACGAACGCAGCCGTTTATATAAGCCCCGTGGCTTCGCTCTTTCACCCTTGACCCTTTGCCTCCGACCCTTCACCTCTAACTGGCTCCCCATTGGACCGAGGAAAAGTGGGCGTGAATGCTTTTTGATCCATGAATTTGCATATAGCGACCGCACTCCAACGCCATGGAGGCGGGGCCAAATCGCCCACGCTCTCCGATTGGACGGAACAAAAGTGGGCGTGAGTCGTTTTTGATCCGTTTTCTGCGGAAAGTCCGTGATGTTTTTGAATACGCTGCTCGGTGCGCGCCCTTCACGAGTCCAGTATCGGTGCCCACGAGTGGCGCGAGATGGTGTGGATGCGATGGTGGAGAGTTGTGACGGTAAAGGTCGTGGCCGTTGTGGTGAAGCGGCGTTGTGGTTGGTGGTTGTTGTGAAGCGGCGTTGTGGTTGGTGGTTGTTGTTGTGAAGCGGTGTTGTGGTTGGTGGTTGTTGTTGTGAAGCGGAGTTGTGGTTGGTGGTTGTTGTTGTGAAGCGGCGTTGTGGTTGGTGGTTGTTGTGTGATGGCTGTTGAGACGTGGTTGGTGGTGGTAATAATGGCGGCTGGTCCAAAATAAAGATAGTAAAAGAAAAACGGCTATCCTGAAGAGTCGCAGCCCAAGTGAATGACATTTATTCCCTCTAGACAACGGGTTTGGGCCTAACTACACATATACTTACAGAGATATCTCACCTAAGGGACCTGAATGGTGGTTTGTGAATTTCGTCAACCACAACAATATATTACAAATGCTGATTTTCGAACCTATATGCCATACGTACATTACATTATTGCTCATATCTCAGAAACTATTGGAGTGCCCATCACAAAATTTATGTGGAAGCTTCTTGACATCACAATGTACCTCTGGGATGAATTTGAGGAAATTTGAAGGATACATTTTTTGGGGATTCACGATTGAAGTTTATTTTGTGATAACTTTTTTGTGGTTGGAGGTAGGAAAATGTTGCCCAGACAAATTCATAGGGCATGAAAATACCTTTAAAATGACACCAAAACCAGCTCTCTAGGTGTTATACTTTTAGAGATATGGCCATTTGAATTCGCGACGTCGTGCTAGTCCAAAGTTCGTTAGTCTGTATCTCACTAATTAAGAGGCTGTTAGCAAAAATATTTGAGTTCTTGCCGTTTTTCATGGGTCCCAATTGGTTCCCAAAGTTTTACAAAAATCTGAGAGATGACGGCAGATTCTTTGATTTGACATGGAATGACCCTAGAGCGCTTCGTTTGTGGATCTTGTACCAACATCCCGATGCCGACACGAAATTGAACTAGAATGGCACTAGGTCGAGTGCGTGCCACCACCAGGCTGAACACTTTATGTTTTGTATCCCACTGTTTGGCCAGATCTGCATTTGTGGAAGAGGTTCTTATGAATACCCACATCATGACATACAACTCTTTCCACCTATAAAGTCTAATTTTTTTCATCTTGCTTGGATTTGTAGATATCATGTATTTGACGAGCAAGTACAAGTTTCACTGATGGGAACATTAAAGGGGGAGGGGGGTGAGAAAGAGTAAGGAGAGATAGAGGTGGATAGGCAGAGAGGAGCGAGGAAATGGAGGATGGGTAATGCGACACTTCACCAAATGTTTCTGTACACTTCGGGAGGGCAGTGGAATAGAGGAAGGGAGGGGTTTCGGAAGGAGGTAATTGTGGAGGGGTTCTCCACTTGCGTTTGGTCATGGGACTGGTGGGGGTGGGGTCGTACAGAATTGAACGAAATTGGATATGTTAAAACAGCACATTAATACAGCACGCGGAGACCACTGGTAGATATCAATGGGGGTGGAGAGGGGAGGTGGTTTGAGAGTAGGTAAGTATGAGGGGAGGGAGGGCAATGTGGGAGGGAAGGTAAGGTGGGGTGAAGGGAAAGGAAGGCGGTGTGGGGGGAAGGGAAGGCGGTGTGGGGGGGAAGGGAAGGCGGTGTGAGGGGAAGGGAAAGCTGTGTGAGGGAAAGGGAAAGCTTTGTGAGGGAAAGGGAAAGCTGTGTGAGGGAAAGGGAAGGCTGTGTGAGGGAAAGGGAAGGCTGTGTGAGGGAAAGGGAAGGCTGTGTGAGGGAAAGGGAGGGCTGTGTGAGGGAAAGGGAAGGCTGTGTGAGGGAAGGGGGAGGATGTGTGAGGAAAGGGAAGGCTGTGTGAGGGAAAGGAAGGCTGTGTGAGGGAAAGGGAAGGCTGTGTGAGGGAAAGGGAAGGCTGTGTGAGGGAAAGGGAAGGCTGTGTGAGGGAAAGGGAAGGCTGTGTGAGGGAAAGGGAAGGCTGTGTGAGGGAAAGGGAAGGCTGTGTGAGGGAAAGGGAAGGCTGTGTGAGGGAAAGGGAAGGCTGTGTGAGGGAAAGGGAAGGCTGTGTGAGGGAAAGGGAAGGCTGTGTGAGGGAAAGGGAAGGCTGTGTGAGGAAAGGGAAGGCTGTGTGAGGGAAAGGGAAGGCTGTGTGAGGGAAAGGGAAGGCTGTGTGAGGGAAAGGGAAGGCTGTGTGAGGGAAAGGGAAGGCTGTGTGAGGGAAAGGGAAGGCTGTGTGAGGGAAAGGGAAGGCTGTGTGAGGGAAAGGGAAGGCTGTGTGAGGGAAAGGGAAGGCTGTGTGAGGGAAAGGGAAGGCTGTGTGAGGGAAAGGGAAGGCTGTGTGAGGGAAAGGGAAGGCTGTGTGAGGGAAAGGGAAGGCTGTGTGAGGGAAAGGGAAGGCTGTGTGAGGGAAAGGGAAGGCTGTGTGAGGGAAAGGGAAGGCTGTGTGAGGGAAAGGGAAGGCTGTGTGAGGGAAAGGGAAGGCTGTGTGAGGGAAAGGGAAGGCTGTGTGAGGGAAAGGGAAGGCTGTGTGAGGGAAAGGGAAGGCTGTGTGAGGGAAAGGGAAGGCTGTGTGAGGGAAAGGAAGGCTGTGTGAGGGAAAGGGAAGGCTGTGTGAGGGAAAGGGAAGGCTGTGTGAGGGAAAGGGAAGGCTGTGTGAGGGAAAGGGAAGGCTGTGTCAGGGAAAGGGAAGGCTGTGTGAGGGAAAGGGAAGGCTGTGTGAGGGAAAGGGAAGGCTGTGTCAGGGAAAGGGAAGGCTGTGTCAGGGAAAGGGAAGGCTGTGTCAGGGAAAGGGAAGGCTGTGTCAGGGAAAGGGAAGGCTGTGTCAGGGAAAGGGAAGGCTGTGGCAGGGAAAGGGAAAGGTGTGTCAGGGAAAGGGAAGGCTGAGTCAGGGAAAGGGACGGCTGTGTAAGGGAACCCGAAGGCTGGGCCAGGGAAAGAGAAGGCCGTGTCAGGGAAACGGAAGGCTGGGCCAGGGAAAGGGGAGGCTGCGTCAGGGAAAGGGAAGGCTGTGCCAGGGAAGAGGAAGGCTGTGTCAGGGAAAGGGAAGGCTGTGTCAGGGAAAGGCAAGGCTGTGTCAGGGAAAGGGAAGGCTGTGTCAGGGAAAGGGAAGGCTGTGTCAGGGAAAGGGAAGGCTGTGTCAGGGAAAGGGAAGGCTGTGTCAGGGAAAGGGAAGGTGGTGTGAGGGGAGGGGAAGGCTGTGTTAGGGGAAGGGAAGGCGGTGTGAGGGAAAGGGAAGGCTGTGTCAGGGAAAGGGAAGGCTGTGTCAGGGAAAGGGAAGGTGGTGTGAGGGGAGGGGAAGGCTGTGTTAGGGGAAGGGAAGGTGGTGTGAGGGGAGGGGAAGGCTGTGTTAGGGGAAGGGAAGGCGGTGTGAGGGAAAGGGAAGGTGGCATGAGGGCTGGGGTAGGGCAGGCAGCGCGAGGGGTGGGGAAGGGAAGGGCGATAAAATTTGCCGAATCAGCAACATTTTCTTTGAAACTTCTGGGTTCGACATAAAAACAGGCAGCAACATTTAAAACCGATGGTGACAACCTGGCAAAGGCCTGCCTGCATGCATGCTCGCACATGCAGCGACCTTTGCACCCCTCCTGTCAGCTCACTCTGAATCAAATTCACACATGCTTCACGATGGGGAAGCAATTTTCAATTCAAAACAAAACCGTCATTCTTTAACTGTCACCTGAACAGAGGGGAAGGGGGGCAGGGGGAAAGAGAGGAAGAAAGAGAGAAAGGTGTGGGAGAGAGAGATAGGGGTAAGGGTGGGAGAGAGAGGGATCGGGGTGGGAGAGAGGGGGACCGGGGTGGGAGAGGGAGAGAGAGGGGGTCGGGGTGGGAGAAGAAGAGAGAGGGGGATCGGGGTGGGGAAGAGAGAGAGGGGGATCGGGATGGGGGAGAGAGAGAGGGGGATCGGGGTGGGAGAGAGAGAGGGGGATCGTGGTGGGAGAGAGAGAGAGAGAGAGAGAGAGAGAGAGAGAGAGAGAGAGAGAGAGAGAGAGAGAGATCGAGTGTGGGAGAGAGTGGGGGATCAGGGTGGGGGAGAGTGGGGGGTCAGGGTGGGAGAGAGTGGGGGATCGGGGTGGGAGAGAGTGGGGGATCGGGGTGGGAGAGAGTGGGGGATCGGGGTGGGAGAGAGTGGGGGATCGGGGTGGGAGAGAGTGGGGGATCGGGGTGGGAGAGAGTGGGGGATCGGGGTGGGAGAGAGTGGGGGATCGGGGTGGGAGAGAGTGGGGGACGGGGTGGGAGAGAGTGGGGGATCGGGGTGGGAGAGAGTGGGGGATCGGGGTGGGAGAGAGTGGGGGATCAGGGTGGGAGAGAGTGGGGGATCAGGGTGGGAGAGAGGGAGAGAGTGGGGGATCGGGGTGGGAGAGAGTGGGGGATCGGGGTGGGAGAGAGTGGGGGATCGGGGTGGGAGAGAGTGGGGGATCGGGGTGGGAGAGAGTGGGGGGATCGGGGTGGGAGAGAGTGGGGGATCGGGGTGGGAGAGAGTGGGGGATCAGGGTGGGAGAGAGTGGGGGATCAGGGTGGGAGAAAGAGAGAGAGTGGGGGATCAGGGTGGGAGAGAGAGAGAGAGAGAGAGAGAGAGAGAGAGAGAGAGAGAGAGAGAGAGAGAGAGAGAGAGAGAGAGAGAGAGAGAGAGAGAGAGAGAGAGAGAGAGAGAGAGAGAGAGAGAGAGAGAGAGAGAGAGAGAGAGAGAGAGAGAGAGAGAGAGAGAGAGAGAGAGAGAGAGAGAGAGAGAGAGAGAGAGAGAGAGAGAGAGAGAGAGAGAGAGAGAGAGAGAGAGAGAGAGAGAGAGAGAGAGAGAGAGAGAGAGAGAGAGAGAGAGAGAGAGAGAGAGAGAGAGAGAGAGAGAGGAAGAGGGATCGGGGTGGGAGAGAAAGTGAGAGAGGGATCGGGGTGGGAGAGAAAGTGAGAGAGGGATCGGGGTGGGAGAGAAAGTGAGAGAGGGATCGGGGTGGGAGAGAAAGTGAGAGAGGGATCGGGGTGGGAGAGAAAGTGAGAGAGGGATCGGGGTGGGAGAGAGGGGATCCTGGTGGGAGAGAGGGGATCCTGGTGGGAGAGAGGGGGATCCTGGTGGGAGAGAGAGAGAGAGAGAGAGAGGGGGGATCGGGGTGGGAGAGAGAGCGAGAGAGAGAGATCGGGGTGAGAGAGAGGGGGTTCGGGGTGGGAGAGAGAGCGAGAGAGAGAGATCGGGGTGGGAGAGAGGGGGTTCGGGGTGGGAGAGAGGGGGATCCTGGTGGGAGAGAGAGAGAGAGAGAGAGAGAGGGGGGGATCGGGGTGGGAGAGAGAGCGAGAGAGAGAGATCGGGGTGAGAGAGAGAGCGAGAGAGAGAGATCGGGGTGAGAGAGAGGGGGTTCGGGGTGGGAGAGAGAGCGAGAGAGAGAGATCGGGGTGGGAGAGAGGGGGTTCGGGGTGGGAGAGAGAGAGAGGGGGATCAGGATGGAGAGAGAGAGAGAGAGAGAGAGAGAGAGAGAGAGAGAGAGAGAGAGAGAGAGAGAGAGAGAGAGAGAGAGAGAGAGAGAGAGAGAGAGAGAGAGAGAGAGAGAGAGAGAGAGAGAGAGAGAGAGAGAGAGAGAGATCGGGGTGGGATAGAGAGAGAGGGGGATCGGGGTGGGAGAGGGAGAGAGAGAGAGGGATCGTGGTGGGAGAGAGAGGGATCGTGGTGGGAGAGAGAAAGAGGGCACTCCAACAAAATGGTTGATATATAACAGCTGGCTTGGCAAGCGATTAGCGATGGTTGATCGGTCATATAAACACCATGCACCCAGAATGTCAGGCGATGTCCAAATTGGACAAATGAACACTGTTTTTTTCTTTTCTTTGTAGTTGGAACTACTGCTGAAGTCAATGTCGGAGCTTAAATTTTGTAATTCAGCTGAGATTAAAAGATTCTAGGAGTTGTGGCATGTGCAAAAAATGAAATAAAGCCATGAATGCTGGCGTCTCCAGGCGTTTCTAAGCATTGCAATGTGGCCAGCGATTCGTAGGTATGATGATCAGTCATTCGATGATACGAGTGAAGAAAGTGGAAAAACAACTTTATCATTCAGAAACCATTGCAGCCTGTTCCAAGTCGAGGCATTGTTTAGCAAACCAAAAAAATGGTGAATTAAGATCCCAGCATGGTGGGTGACCAAGGATGAGCCTTGATAAAGGATAATTAAATATGGCCATGCGCACGCACGCGCGCGCACACACACACACACACACACACACACACACACACACACACACACACACACACACACACACACACACACACACACACACACACACACACACACACACACACACACACACACACACACACACACACACACACACACACACACACACACACAGACATTTATTATTATTATAGATAATAGCAAAGCATTATTTAAGTATATAAGGTTTATATAAACTCGGTGTTTGCATGTAATTCTTGTGTCCCAAACTCCTCACTTTCTCTACCCACCTTACTCAGTCGCACCCAACTGTTCCTGGACTCTGTGTCCTTCCCTCCTGACAAGGTGGAGAGTTTGATGTCAAACCTCAAGTTAGATTCTGCAACTGGTCCAGACGGCATCAGCCCTGTATGAGATATGTCGTCATCCCCCCCCTCCCCCATATTTTTAAAGGGTGCTCAAGGTCCGCCAGCAGCCCCTTTCTGATAAAACAAGCAAAATCACAAAATCAAGCATCACTGCTCACCTTCACTCTTTCATTCCTCTTTTTCCCCACCTTTAGAACAAACTCCCACACACTCTCTTCAATCCTACTATTCTCTCCAGGTCTTCAAAACAGCTGTTCTCCACCATCTCTTGTCTTCCCCCATCCAAAACCACAATCTTTTTTACCCCCATTAATCCACCATAAACCCACCTCCTTCAAATTCCCTGCTTTCCTTCCTGAAAGTTCCTTATCGTGAAAGGACCTGAAAGTCCCTGTCGTGTCCATCTTGTTTACCCTGTGCACGCAGTGCACCCCACCCCATACCTCTCCCTTCCACAGATCTCACGTCTCTGTTCCACACCGTTTCGTCCTTCCCTCTCCCGCCCCTCTTGTCTCTTGCCCCTCTTGTTGTGCATTGTGTATTAGCTCTCATTCGAGCCTAGACAATGTACACAAAAAGTGTGTTTTTTAAAAGAACAGGATAGGACATGTGTGGGCCTGTTGAGGGATAGCACAGGGAGAGTGGTTAGTGAGGAAAGAGACTGCAGGTTTATCTCCACCAAAGGTGGAAGGAGGTTTTGTTTTCATCTCTGTCCGTCTGTTTCTTTGTTAATTGCAAAATCGAAGATTTTTTCATGTGTATTGATCAGTCGATTATGTTATTCTGTCTGTCTCTCTGGTTATTGCCTACAGGTCACAATTCTAAACCGATCGTCATGACATTTTACCAAGTCTGTTGTGGAGGTAGCCTCAACTGAGAAGCCTCTTGATTTTGAAGTCAGAGGTCAAAGGTCATCTTGACGTCAGATTTCTAAAATCGTCATTTTTCATCCGAACAAGATTTGCATATTGCGTCACTGGATTTGGAAACTGACTGTTTGAGGTTAAAAGATCAAAGGTCAACTCAAGGTCAAACTTCTAAAATCGTCAATTTCAATCTGAAAAATAATAAATTTTCATCCGATTGACCAGAGCTTTGATTAACATTGTCAATTATAATCTTAATGAAATGGACAATTTGATGTATCCATGGCTACCTTTGGAGAGGGGGTGGATTTTACAAGCACCCTGCTCTGCACGTCTTTTTCTTGTTTGTCTGGTTTTTTTGTGTGCAGGGTATGTCAAAAAGTTGTGGACAGATTCTGATGGTTGGGTGTGTGACAAGGAAGAACTAATTCAATTTTGGTGAAGATCTGAAACCAGATCCAGATACAAGAATTTTTTAACTTTCATAGTGATTCTTCACCATTGAGAGATGTGGCCAAAAACGATATATAGCGTGATATTTCAAAAAAATTATTGGGCCTCATATGTTCTACTGGATTAAGTATTGCTTGGCGGAGGTATGTGCTCCACTGAGTGCCCTTCTAGTTAAACAAGTATTTTGCTTCAACTTTTACACAAGAACAGTCAGGAGAATTGCCAATAGTTGAAAGTATCTCTCGAGGAGGTGAGAAAGGGCTTTTACAGAGGATCCAGGTGGAGTGGAGGAAGTTAAGGAACAGCTAGGTAATCTAAGAGTAGATAAGGCTCCAGGTCCAGATAATATGCACCCGAGAGTATTGAGGGAAGTGGCTGAGCAGGTAAGTGAGATGTTAACAGATAATACCTTACTGGAGTCAAGACAGGTACCGGAGGATTGAAGAGTAGCAAATGTAACACCATTATTTAATAAAGGATTCAGAGAGAAATTGGGAAACTATAGACCTGTTAGTTTGATTTCAGTTGTGGGGAAGGTGTTGGAGACATTAACTGGGAACCAGATGAGGAACCATTTAAATAAATACAAACTAATTAAAGGTAGTCAGCATGGGTTTACCAAAGGTAGTTCCTGTCTTGCAAATCTTTTAGAGTTCTGTGAAGCAGTTTCTGGGTGGATGAGGGAAAGGCAGTGGACAGAATCCTGTTTATCTTGACTTTAAGAAGGCATTTGATGAGGTACCACATCAGAGGTTGTTAATGAAGGTGAGAGCTTGTGGAGTGACTGGTCAGGGAGCTAATTGGATTGCAAACTGGCTTGGTGATAGGAAGCAAAGAGTGGCTGTGAGTGGGAGGATGTGTTGCTGGGAGGATGTAAGTAGTGGGGTATCTCAGGGATCAGTACTCGGACCATAACTATTCATTATTTGTATCAACGATTTGGATAATGGGGTAAAGAGTAAGCTTTCCAAATTTGCAGATAACACAAAGCTTGGAGGTAAGGTGAATAGCAGAGGGGGTGGTAATCAGGTGCAGGAAAGTATTGATACTTGCATAGATTGAGCAAAAGATTACCAGATGTAATTTAACCTGAGCAAGTGTAAGGTGTTGGGGATGGGAAAGAAGAATGAAAAGAGATTACAGGATGCAAGGAGTAATTTTGGAGCATGTCACACAGGAGAAGGTTCTGGGGGTGGTAATAGATTTGGGAGGTAAACAGGCAGCACAGTGTCAGGCAGCTCATGGTAAAGCAAAGAGGGTTTTAGGTTGAATTCGGAGGGGGATCAATTAAAAATCAAGAGGTGGTGTTAACATTGTACAGGAATTTAGTGAGGGCCACATCGAGAATACTGTGTGCAGTTTTTGTCACTGCAACTTAGGAAGGACATAGATGCCATAGAGAGGGTTCAGTGCAGGACTACAAGATTGATTCCGGGCCTAGCGAGACTTGGCTATGAGAAGCGGCTGAAGGAAATACACTAGAAAAGAGGTGGTTATGAGGAGCTATGATAGAGATGTTTAAGATAATGAAAGGTAGAGATAAAATAAGTGCAGGTGAATTATACAGGAGAGTAGACAGTGAATAGGTCCACGGCCATTGCTTGAGAGTGAAGAAGAGGAGAGTTAAGATGGTAGTAAGGCAGGGGACTTTTACTCAGAGAGTAGTTAATGCATGGAATGGTCTCCCTGAAAAGGTAGTGGCAGCAGAAACAGGAGATAAGTTTAAATTGGAATTGGATAGGTTCCTGGAAGTTATGGAGATAGAGGGGTGAAAGGATGTTGGCAATACTTTTTGGTAGCTTCAGCATTGATTGGTGATTGTGTTCATGTGCACGTAGAGTTGTATGTGGGGGTCTTTTAAAGGGATGTTGTGTGCTTGATGTTGTATGTTTCTTACCAAGAACCACCTTTACCCACTGCCACCCCGAAAAAAAAACGAAAATAAATTTTAGAAAACGACAAAAATAATTAAACAAAAACAAAAAAAAAATTTTTTTTTTTGCATTTTTCCTTCTTTCTAAATTGGTCTGGTGTTGATGTGGTGCAGGCATGATGGGCCAAATGGCCTGACCCTGCGTTTAATCTCCTTCTGTGTCCTTGGCGAGCTTCTGTTGGAAGATGGTGTTCTGTTGGATGAGATTGACAACGGCCATGTTCGTCTTTAGGTGCTGCCACCTTTAATGATCGGAGAGGGGATGCAGATTGATCATGAGCCGTGATTGGCTGCATCCAGCAATGTGAGCGTGTGCAGATCTACCATAACATGGAATGTTCATTCTCAGATCCACTGTACTCATATTACCAGGCAAGGCTCTGAATTTCTTGTTTTCAAAGGTGTGTTCCATTACCAATGACATTGATATCGCTTGTCAAGCCGGCCATTCCTTATGAACTATTTCAAATGGAGTGCTTGCTTGAGTGCTTAAGCCAATTGGCCAGTGCTCCACAAGCTGATTGGTAATGGCACACACCCTAGTTGTCCTCGTCTCCAATGAAGGAAATGAAAGTTTGAAACGTCTCCCAAAGCCGGCTTCATTGTCCAGACACGAGTTGGTTGGGTCATATCAGGTGAGCACATGATTTGTTTCTACTCGGATTTCTTATTCGATAGGTGTGATGCACACACAACCAAAAAGACACTCCTTAGTGAAGTAGAAATCTATTGATGTGGACATTGGCATGGTCAGCATCCAGCTGTAGACAATTTGACAAATGTCCAACTCAATTGATTTCTACTTCACTAAAGAGTGCACTTTTTGGGTTGTTTTCTGTATATTCCCACTCGGTGCGGTGAGATCACTTTACAGCTTCACACACCCTGTTTGCAGGTACAATATGATGCCTAGCCCATAATTGGAGACCTGAAAGAATCAGGGAGTAGGAATAAATTTTAGGCCCAATTACAATGACAAATGCACCAAACCCTCATTCCTTGATTCGCACCGTGGGACGAACGAGGTTGAAATGTGAATCACTGTCTCTGGACAGAACGGACTGAACGAGGTTTGACTTCAACTGTGTGAAAGACGAGGAAACGGTGTCCGAGCATGTGCTTGAACCTGGGTGCTCTTTCTCAGTACTTGGACCGATATGCCACAATGTGCCTTTGGGAGACTTGTTTCCATGAAATTGTTTTTTGGAAAAAAAAATGAAAGTAAGATTCGACGAAGCAGAAGAATGTGATGCCATGTCGCATCTCTTTCTTGGAACGCACAACACATGCATGGGAAAGTGCAAGGAAGCAAAACGACGGAGTGGCTCGTGGAATGTAAAATTGAAACTTTTCACCTTCCACATACTTGCAAACCTCTGGTTCTGCTTTTGACTTGGTGTTCTAATATCAGGACATTCACACTCAATTGTTGACTTTCCAAAAGGACAGTTTGGGCCTGAGGCCATTTGGTCTATCGGGCCATTTGGAGACGCCTCTCATAAAGCAAGACTTCATTTGAGAGCCTTAGCAATGATGATCCAGCAGAGGTCAAACCGGCAGCAGAGTTTTGCCTGTCAGCTAGGCTGGGCCAAACCAGCAGCAGTATCTTGCCTCTCAACTTGGCCAGGCCAAACTACCAGTATTGTCTCCCAGTGATCCAGCGTGAGCTAAACCAGCAGCATTGTCTCACCTGTCAGCTCGGCTGGGCCAAACCAGCAGCGCTGTCTCCCAGTGATCCATCCTGGGCCAAACCAGCAACAGTGTTTCACCTGGTACATTGATTTTGTACCGGAAATGTAGATCGAGTAAAAATTATCCGCATCGCACCTGTATTGATCATGATAATTATTTTACTGACATGGATCGAAACCTTACTTTGTGAGTCACGTTGTTTCACGCATATTGCCTTCGTGGTTTGAAGTGTACATATGGACAGAGCTTTGACAATGGAACAACAACCACATGATGTACAAAACCACCCAGGTGGGAGAGGTTTCATCGGAAGAGGAGGAGGTTGAGGTGGAAAATTTTTGACTCAGGAGAGCAAAAACGAGAAATTTTGGAGAAGCTACTGAGACAGCCAGACTTCGATGTTCTTTCAATCTTTCCTGAGTTATACTAATACATACATCAACTATTTCTTGTTTTCACCCACCACGGAATCATAGTAAAGTGAGTAATTATTGTCTCTCAGTTTGATTATGTTCTAATGGCGGATGATTGTCTTGTTATAAAACATGATTGAACCGTTTCATTCCATTATGATTTGTACTGTTCAACCTTTGATCTGTTTATGTTTGATTGCCTTTGTGACGTTGCAACATTATGATTTATTCATTTATTTGTGTCTGCAGTTACCGTTGCATTACAGAGAGCAGTCAAGAACCTCCTGTGCCTTTGCCTGTTCGTGACAATCTTTGTACGACACGTTGAAACTTGCTGGTAGAATTAACGCTACGTGTCAAGTGAACGCTATGCGTTAACTGATGCCAGTACAGCACCCATTCTTAAGTGTGTGTTTGCTTGACTCCCATACCCAAACCGGCCTTGGGCTTGGTCGACAGTTGTCCAATTTAATAACACTGAACAACAAAAAATTTTTACTGGAGATGTGTAAAGTGATTTAGACTAATTTGGGTACGCTGATTTCAAAAATCATAACCGTTTTGCTGTATCACGTCAGCATTTTCAGTAACAGAAATATTCCCATTGCCTAGAAGTCAGGATTTCAATGAAATTTACAAAAATTCATTTATTCATTTATTTCATCATGAATGCTTCAAAATTATAGAAATTACAGAAAAACTCCACTAGAATGTAATTAAAAATGCTTTAGGCATTTGGCTTTGCATTTGTGCTGCTCTGTGTCAGTTTCACGATGCAGGAACCAGCAGAAATCGCCCATCATGTTCGGGTTGTGCCGCCCTTGGTAACGCGTCTCCATGAGTGAAATCTCTTGGTGGAATCGCTCGCCGTGCTCGTCCAAGTCTGCTCCCAAGTTGTCAGGGAAGAAGTTCAGGTGCTGGTGTAGGAAATGGATTTTCAGGGACATCCTGGAGCCAAGTTTCCTGAAGGACTCCAGCAGCTGCTGCACTATTTCTTCATAGTTGTCCGCGCGCTCGTTCCCCAAGAAGTTGTCCGTCACAGCTTTGAAGCTCCTCCACGCTGCCAGCTCTTTGGGGTTTAGAGTTGTCGGAAAAGTTTCGTCCTTCATAATCTGTCGGATTTGCGGTCCAACAAAGACACCAGCCTTGATCTTGGCCTCCGACAAGGTGTTGCCAAACTTTTCCTTGAGGTATAAAAACCCACGCCCATTCAGATCCATTGCCCGTACAAAACTTTTCATCAAGCCGAGCTTTATGTGGAGTGGTGGAAGGAAAACCTTGGCTGGGTCGACAAGGGCGACATGCTTCACGTTGTGTCGACCAGGTACATGCTCTTTTCGCTTTTCCCAATCTTTCTTCGTCCAGTGATTCTTGTCGTCTCTGCTATCCCAGAGACAAAGGAAGCACATGTATTTCGTGTAGCCTGACTGCAGCCCTTACAACAGCGCCACCCTTTTCAAGTCTCCGCAGATGTGCCAGTTGAAGTCATTGTACTTGATGGAATCAAGCAGCTGCCGCATCGTCTCATAGGTCTCTGTCATGCCGAACGCGTGAGCCAGTGGGACTGATGGTTTCTCGTTGCCATTGTGGAGCAAAACAGCCTTCAAGCTGTTCTTCCCCGAGTCGATGAAGAGGCGCCAGTCTGCAGGATCGTGATCACACCCAAGTTCTTTCAACAGACCGTTGATGTCACTGCAGAATGTCATCGAGTCTTCCATCTCAAAGAACTCAGCCATGTCTCTGTGACGTGCTCTGAACAAGGATATCTTGGTGTTAGGTTCAAGTAGATTCCACTGCTGCAGCCTTGATCCAAGCAGCTCTGCCTTCGCCTTTGACAGCGAGAGATCTCTTACAAGATCATTTAAGTCTCCCTGGTTCAGAAGGTGTGATTCTTGAGTGTCGGGTTCAAAAGGTTCATCATCACCATCCTCTTCACCACTGCTTACAGCTATGTTCTGATCAGCTGGAGGTGTTGGAACGGGGTTCTCGTCATCATGAGGCACAGGTTTACGAGCAGAGACGCAGTCAGCGTACTTGATATGACCTTTATTCTTCTTGTTGAAGCCGGCGATGCTTGTGCAGCAGAAATAACAATCATCATGATGATTCTGCGGCTCACGCCATATCATGGGCACCGCAAATGGCATGCTCGCGCGCTTGCCCACCAACCACTGAGTCAAGGTTGTGTGACAGCTTGTGCAGCAGATGTGTGGTGCCCAGCTCTGTTCTTGGTCCCCCACCTTACACCCGAAGTAGTGAAAGTAGGCGGCCTTCATTTTCACTGCTGTAGATATACTTCGCTGTTGATCTTTTTTGGTATACCGACCACAGACATAACAGAAGTTGTCAGGATGATTGGTACAGGAACGCCTACTCATCTTTATCTGAAAGAAAGAAATATAACACAAGTTAACAACAATTGTACGAAATAGACATGTTAAAGACATATGTAAATTTCATTGAAATCCTGACTTCTAGGCAATGGGAATATTTCTGTTCCTGAAAATCCTGACGTGATACAGCAAAACGGTTATGATTTTTGAAATCAGCGTACCCAAATTAGTCTAAATCACTTTACACATCTCCAGTAAAAAAAAATTTTTGAAATTTGTTGTTCAGTGTAATCAGTCAATATGATACTTTAAATGGGGAGTTTACAAGTTTGAGACCATCTCCTATTCTACTGCAATCTATACAATCCATTTAAAACATTACATCACATGTTTAGCTTTGTGCAGCAACATAAGAGCATTATAAATTTTACATCATCTATATATATTACTAAAACTCTCATCTTGTATGTATATATGTATGTTCCTGAAATACAGCCAAAACGGTACACGATAGCACAAAAATTTTAGGGCCACCTTACTCACCATTCTCCTGCGGTGTGCAGTATCAAGTTTCATTCAAATCGGGCAACGAAAAAATTATTTAAAAATCAATTCCCGATTCAGTCAAGTACTCTTCGGGATTATTTGATCAATGCAAAAACAACCTCAGCGGTTATTTGAGATCAATGCAAACAACCTCATAGTTCGCTGGAGCCGTCTTTTGTTTTCTTTTTTTTTTTCTGAAATGATTTTTTTTATCAACCGCTGTCACAACGGGAACCCAACGGGTTCACGGGTCATCTAGTAATAAATAAAATTTGTCATCTGGCTGGCTTGTCTGCCTGTTTGTATGTTCACGTTTTTTGCAAAGACTGCTGGGCCGCCAACGACCACATTTGGCACACAGACCTAGTCTGACCTAGAGATTGCCCTTGGGGTATTTTTATCCACCACCTCAGCCTTTAAAGCTGACTTTTCCCTCTTTTAAATTTGTATACAATCTGATTGGCTAACAGCTATCATGTGACACAGAACACGGACGAAGGCCAGCATATCTAATTAGCCGAGCTGTGTCTTCCACCCATTGGCTGGAAAGCTGGCCTGACTCCACGCATAATTATAAGCTAACTAAATATGTTAGCCTTTTTGTGGTGCAGAAAGCCGAAGCCATCTGCTCTGGTAAGAGTTGTGCAGTATTCGCAATTATCATGCCTTCCCTGTGTTTTCCCTTCATTGTAAAAAAAGCATGAACCCATATTTGTCTATACAGTATATGGTGAATTTCATGGCCGTTGAGAGGGCCCTAGCATGTACAGGCCTCAGCCTTTTGGCCTTATCCCTCAAGAGAGGTTCATACTTATACACTGCCCGGGTGTTTTTTTTCCCCGGGAGCAACCGTTTTCCCTTGACAAATTTCTCCCCTACCTATAAACCTCCAAGTCTGTTGTGCGGAAGCTCCACAGACTCAACTTTGGTGACCTCGTGCGATCATTGGTGGTGTGAACAATGGGAGATTTTTAGTTTAGATATTTGGTGATGGGAACTGTGTATTTTAAAGTCTCGCTTTTTGGTGGAGAGTGATGAGAACACGTGTCGAAATTTTTTTTTTTGTATACATTATCGAGGCTCGTATGAGAGCGAACACACAACACACAAGGGGGAGGGGGGCATGAAACAAGAGGGGTGGGAGAGGGAAGGACAAAACGTTGGGAACAGAGACATGATGAGATCTGTGGAAGGGAGAGGGATGGGGTGGGTAACACGGGGTAAAGAAGATGGACACCACAGGGACTTTCAGGACCTTACATGGCAAGGAGCTTTTGGGAAGGAATGCAGGGAATTTGAAGGAGGTGGGTTTGGGGTGAATTAATGGGGGTGGAAAAGATCATGGTTTTGGATGGGGGGAGACAAAAGGTGGTGGTGAACAGCTCATTTTGAAGACCTGGAGGGAAGAATGGGACTGAAAAGAGTGTGGGATTTTATTCCAAAGGTGGGGAAAAAAGAGGAATGAAAGAGTGAAGGTGAGCAGTGATTCGTGACTTTGGTAGTTTTACCAGAAGGGGGTTGCTGGTAGACCTTGAGCGCCCTACGGAAATATGGGGGGGGGGGGGGACATATCGCAGAGAGAGCAGGCGGGCGAGACCGGAGAGGAGATGGTAGAAGATGGAAAGACCACCGACCTGCATGCAGTGAGACATTGAGAGGCCCAAAGACTCAGCATCACCGCGGGAGATACCAATGATCCTAAATGCTTTATGTTCCACAGCGTGGAGCCAGGAAAGGTGAGAGGCAGGAGCACCAGCCCAGAGCAGAGAGCAGTACTCCATCAGGCTGCGGAAAAAAGCTTTGCATGTGGTCAGGAGCTCAGGTGGACCAATGAAGGACTTTTCACGACGGAGGGTGCCCAGTCGGTGTCTGGCTTTGGAGGCCAGGTTGGAAATGTGGTTTCCCAGGAAAGATCATGGCAGATAGTGAGACCCAGAAGCTTGAATGAAAGGACTTCTTCAAGAGGTTTGTTGAGAAAGTAGATGGGGGGGGGAGGTGTTCCAAACGGTCCTTTCGAAGAGACATAGTGAGAGTGCGAGATTTGTCTGGATTGAAAGACATCTTCCACATGTTGGACCAGTTTGTGATTTTATCCAGATCTGCAGTGAGCGAAGAAGCTGCTACTTGTCATTTTGAGGGATGACAGATGGTACAACAGAGGGTAAGTCAACACCAAAGGGATAAAGAGGATTTTCTCGAGAGTTGAAAAGATCATTGATGAAAACCAGAAAAAGAACAGGGCCCAGAATGCTGCCCTGAGGAGCTCCAGCCTGGACAGGAAGATGGGATGAGAGAACTCCATTTTAAGGCCACATGTTGGCTGCAACAGGAGAGGAAGTCTGTGAGCCATGAGTGGAGATCGCCTTGGATACCATAGGAAGAGAGTTTGGTGAGCAGGGCAGGTTGTCAGACCATGTCAGAAGCACACGATAGGCCTAGGGATATGGCTCTGATTTCATGTCTGCATTGAGGACCTCCCTCCATTTTTGGGAGAACAGAAGCAGCATATCCAAGGTAGAGTGACCTGGTCTGAAACCAAATTGATGATCGGAAATCAAGCCATTGGAGAAGAGGAATTATTTAATGTGTGTGGCGATGATGGATTCCATAAGCTTGCTGATGATTGGGAGAAGGCTGATTGGTCTATAGTTGCAGGGATCTGTTTTTGCACCTTCTTTATGCAGAGCGGTAATGTTTGCTCATTTCAAAGCAGATAGCAGATGACCTTGAGCAAATGAGAGGGTGAATAGAACAGAGAGAGGGTGAACAAGAGCAGAGGAGCAGGTTTTTAGGACACATGGGTTGATGCTGTCTGGACCGGTTGCAGAATCTGAGTCGAGGTTTGAGAGCAAACTCTCCACTTTGTCAAAGGATAGTACACAGAGTCCAGGGATAGCTTGGTGTGACTGGATAAAGTGGGTAGAGAAATCGATGGGTTTTGGACACAAGATTTCGATGCAAACACCGAGTTTAAGCATTCAGCCTTTTCACGTGCGGTATCAGCAGTGTGGCCATTTGAGGTGAGGGAGAAGATGAAGGGGGAACATACACCAGAAACAGAATTGATTAGATGCCACCAGGATTTGAAGGAGGGAGAGGTTTGAAAGTTCAGACTTGAGATTAGAAAGATTTCTGGCTCTCCTGAGGGTAGATCTGCACTTGTTTCGACTTTTGTGGAAGGAACTGAAATTACCCTCACTTGGATTTGCTTTCCATGAGGCAAATAAAAGGAAAGTTTTTTCAGGACAACTGCCTCGCCACAAGCCTCAGTGAACCATGGGTGGGAAGAAGGGTAGGACAACAGCCTGAAGACGAGAGGGGATAAATCTGTGCTTGAGAGAGAGCAAGTTTTTTTGAAAGAATTCCCAGGACGAGTTGATGTTGGAGAAAGTAGCGATGGGAGACCAGTCTAGAAGTTTGATGGCTGCTTCAAGACCCTGCCGGTCGGCCTGAGTGAAATGTCAGACTTGACGGTGCTGAGGTGGTTCTGTAATAGCCAGAGAAATGTCTACTTTGACAAGCATGTGGTCAGATGAACCGACTAGTGTGGAGGAAGAACAGCAGATATTTTCAGGGAGATTTGTCAAAATTAGATCCAGAAGAGATAGAGTACCATTGGTCGAGATCCGGGTTGGGAAGTTGACCGATTGAGTCAGTCCCATTGAGTCGCAGAAGTCTTTTGCTGAAGTGCCATGACAGATGAGAGGGGTACCCACACCCAGCCAACTGGCATTATGACAATTGAAGTCACCACATATGAGGAAGAGAGATGAGAGGATAGAAGTTGGTCCATGTTTTCGAATAGTGAGGTGTAGAGTCATCACTGTTTGGTGATTTGTGCAGGAAACATATAAACATGAGGTGGGAGTGGAGGGAAGCCATAGCCAGAGGTATTCCTGGGGGTGTGGGAGAGTGAGGGCAGTGGATGGAGAGTGAGGAATAGAGCCTTTGATTAAGAGAGCAACTCCTCCACCAGGACAAACTTGGACAGACAGCTGTTAATTACGTCTGCAAATTTAATTGCAACATTCTCCGTATTCATGCTTCCCCACCTCTGACCCTCCTCGTCTTGCATGGCCGTTCCTACTAAGGGAAGGATCTCTTTTCCTTCGATCTTCATACCATACTTTTAACCATATTAAATTATCTGATGATGACTTTTAAAATGTACAGAACTTGCTGCAATGGCGGATTATTTGGCATCAGCGCCTGCATTCTAGGCAATCTCTATTTCCAAACCATATCCCTCCTGCCAACCTTGAGCTCGAGCAGAAGCCCATAGGAATGCGCGATTCCAGGAATTTTGGAATCAATTCGATTCCGAGTCCTTTTTTGTCTGAATTGATGGAATCTAGTTCGCTTCCGAATACTTTTTTTTTCATTTTCTTTTTTTGGGGTTTTTGGGGATAGCTGTTCCAATCGCTTGAACCAATCAATAAATCATTCACATACATATACATATATACATATATATATATATATATATATATATATATATATATATATATATATATATATATATTATAATACCAAGCTTGCACACTAAAAACTCGGCTCGCCGTCACACGATCCCTATGAAATTGCTGTGGCACTTAGCGGACATGCCGACAATGTTTGGGAAGTCTTGGCGTTCCATAGTACCACTTGCATTTTGCACAATGCGTATTTTTGTCATTCCCCGTGTACGGTCTGTCGTTTGCTACCAGCTATGTTGTACTGCTATCCCATGCATGTGCATGGGTATCGCTAATGTATATATATATATATATATATATATATATATATATATATATATATATATATATATATATATATATATATATATATATATATATATATATCGCTTCAATTAAATCAATCGCCAATTGCTTAAAAATTCGATTTCATATGCAAATTCTAATCGCTGTCGAGGAAGTGTGCCATGAGAGTGATATACACCTGAGTGTGACAAAATGTCCAGATGTGTACTGTGAGGGCATTGGAAGTAGCACAGCAGCAGGAGTCATCCGAGCAAGCTTTCACCCCTACGCACTGCAGGAAGCATGTTTCACATGATATTGCGATGACTTGGGAGGTCGTATGTCCCTCACAATCATATTTATCACGATCTGGTTAATAATGCGATTTTGTCTGGGGGAACCAGTGTCATACTTGGAGCAGTTAAAGATTTTACAGAACATGCTTTGAATGATCGATTGCGAACTGATTGCCATTTCAGACTTTGGTTTCTTTGATTTCACATTCTTAATCATCGCAAATTGGAACTCATTCTGATGCTTGGTGTTCAAATGCTTCAACATGTCAGATGCACAGTATTGTTGTGATGAATAATCTCTGTTTAACAAAGAAAACATCAAACTTTTGGACCATCTTCTTCATCCCTCCTGAAATAGTTCCAAACTACACCTCTGGACCTCTCTATGAAGTAGGAGGTACTTTGAATAGACATCGATTCCAGTTCACTACTGGAATCGAGATTCACTGCTGGAAATCGACACTACTGGAAACATGGATGGATTTGAGTACTTGGGAATCGATTCTGCCCACCACTAGTCAAGCCAGTGTTGTTACATTTGATGAAACATGATGGATACTGCTTATGACCTACTCTGCTTTGAACAGAGCTCCCTATTGAGACATCTAGCTCTTTGTGAAGGACCTCAAGTACAGTAACTAGATATCTCGAAAAGTGGCATCAATACTTACTAATTCTTTCCGTTTGTCGAATGGGCATCCCAGCAAGTTTAAAATATAATGGTAAATAATAAAAATGTGTTCTTAATCTGCAAGATGTCGTCAAAAAGGAGTCCAAGGAGTCCGTGAGACAAAAACATTTGTTAATAACCATCCTCCCTCCCCACCCCTGTCCCGCAACACCTGTTCTCTGTTCCCAAAACAGCAAATCATTGAGACCTATAATTAACATCTGGCAATTGCAATGGTGGAAAACGCACCAAAGAGAAGGGCCTAAGCAGCTGAAACACGGGGTGTGTTCCGTTAACAAGCAGCTTGCCAGGCCAGCCATTCTGTATCGACTGCTCCGCAAGCCACTCGACAAGCTGCTCTGCAAGTGGAGCAAGCGAGTGAGAGAGGTGCTTCGTTGTGTTTGCAAAAATGGCCACCATAGTTGGAATCAAAACGACACGATAACCAATTAAATGTTCAGATATATAGCCTGTTATATGTCGTCATAATATTATTGAAACGTGCATTTAAAGCTTTCATTGTTACTCCACTTTTCATCCCAATTATTCAAGATCTACAAACATGCAATAACCCTCCCAGAAATGCACAGTGGTGGGGTCCAGAGATGAGCTATAGGCAGATGCTCCTCATTCTGACTCCCCATTTCTTTATCTTTCTTTCCCTCTTCCTCGTACTATGTAGCGACGGCGGGCCCCAACCTGGTGGCCATGACAGAGCACACTGACATCTCCTTCATGGACCCAGAATGGTGATGTAATACGTCTTGCATAATTTGCAGGAGTTTTGCAGTTTCTAACATCTCCCTTCCCTTCAAACCGACCACACATGGAGGAGGTTTACATGAGGTATCAGTCCCCCAAATCGATCAGTACGAGTACGTATATTTATAACAAATGTTCATTACCATTTCTGTTCTTCCAGTAACTTCCTGCTGGTTACCCTCCAAAATCCAAGCTTTCCACAGACCTCATCTCTTTTGTTCCTCTCTTCTCCAGTTTGTGGAACCCCCTTACTGAGGGTGTTCAATCCAAATATTCCCTGCAGAACTTCAATTGCCTTTGACCCTCGGTCACCTTGCTATTCTCTGAGCCTCAATCTCATATAGATCTAAAATGGCACTCGGTAGACCGCGCACCTCCACCAGGCTGAACAGTTCACGTTTCGTATCCCACTGATAGGCTGAATCTGAATTTGTACCTGAACCACAATCGAATTGGCTTGTTCTTGTCACCTACCCAACTCATTCACTAAGTTTTGGAATAACTCGCCCCCAACTTCTTGAAGTAGCATGCTCTATATCGTTTTTGGCCCCATCACTCAATGGTGAAGAATCACTTAAAAAAAAATTATTCTGATATCTGGATCTGGATCAAGATAATCACCAAAATCGAATCAATTCTTCCTTGTCACACAGAAGCTGTCCAGAAACAAATCGAAACACGATCCGCCGTTATCAGCAGGGATTGAAACTGATGCTCACATCCAGGGCTACGCATCATGCTACTTTTGCAGACTACGCCATGTTAAAGATTCAAGAAGTCATGAATAAACATGTAAATTTATTCAAACAACATTTTCGATGCTATTCCTTTGATCATGATATCATATATGTCTCTATCTTCTTGTAAATATTTTCGTGTTTGTTGTTTGTTTGGACGTTGTTCTTTTACAGCCGAACAGTAGCACCTGGAAGCTGCAAATTTTGGGTGGAGGTACTTCAGAATCTTGGCAAGGTTTTAAACGACTACTCCTCCCCCACAAGGAAATTCTCTATCTGTATGTTTGTGTTGGTCTTTCATCATAGAAAAACTAAAACGGCGCTCTTCATCATTGCGACATCGACAGATATGCCTCTGCCCACATTATTACATCATTCATTCATTATACATACTTGTACAAAGTTTGATTTCAATCCCTGAACCCTGATTCAAAATATTAAATAATTCTGGCTGCCAGACCACACGTGTCCATTCAGGTTGAAATTTAAAACATATATTCCCCATGACTACCAGATCATAATTGTAAAGTTTCATGTCGATTGATGAAGCGGTTCAAAAGAAAGAATTTTTTCAATATTTAAGTTCAATCCAATATGGCTGCCAGACCATGTGATCTATTAATTATGCGTGAACACCATGGTATCCCCAAGGCTTGGGGAACATGTGGGTGAAGTTTCCCTTCGATCTGCCTTGCCATTCTGGGAGAAGGAGATATTTTTAAAGGTTTATTCTTCAAAAAAATCATAGCTGCCAAACCATGTGATCTTTGACATCACAGGTGGATAACTTTTTGTTCCTCATGGATAGGCAGTGATCATACTTGTAAAGTTTTGCCTTGATCTGTACAGCCGTTTCAGCGAAGAATTTTGAAGGCTTTGATGTTTAAAAAAAAAAAATGGCTGCCGAACCACGTGACCGATGACGTCATAGATTATTTTTTTCTTCCCCCCTCCCCCGTACAATTTATCCCAAGATGACCCTCAAAATTTTTCATACTGATCGGATAAAGCGTTCAACGTGCAATGATGACGTCAAAATGAAGGCACCTATGAAATCACCAAAACGGCGCACATTCGCCGTGAGGATTACCTGCCATGTGCCAAGAAAAAGAGGGGGAAGAGAAAAAAGAGGGGGGGAGTGAAGACATAGAGGAAGAAAGACAGGGGAGGGAATGAGGAGGGGTGGGGGAGTGAGAAGGGAGGGAGAGCGAGGAGGGAGGGAAAGTGAGGAGGGGAGGGGGAAGGGAAGGCAGGGAGAGGTGAGACGAAAGGAAGGCAGACATGCGGTGGAACGTCAATTACGATTCGTAATGTCTCATCAAAATGTTTCTGCATAGAATAACAAGTGAAGATGGAAACAAAACAATGTCTCAAATCCATTTTTGACTGGTCATGCTATAAACACCGTCCAAAGACGAGCACCGCCCGGACATGAAATCACTCCAAGCTCCTAATTTGAAAACTGTTAACACTTACAAAAGCGATGTATACAGCGATTCATAGCTATGATGAACAGGCATTCGATAATGTGAGTGAGGAAAGTGGAAAAAAAACCTTTATCGTTCAGAAATTGTGGCCTGTTCCAAATCAACGCCTGGTTCAGCAGGCCAAAAAAAACATGGCGGCTTCAGACCCCAGCAAGGTAACCTAGAATACGCCTTTCGACCCCAGAGAGAGAGGTGGCCGAGCATGGTGCCTGATGAAGGATATAATTAAATATGGCCGTTAATTATCTTCAAAAGGGATGTTTTCATTAACCCAAACATCCAATTTTCACTCTTGTACTTCCTTGAAGTTTTCTTCATATGCATGCAAAGTTTCAGGCTGATAGTTTTCATGGTTTTGAAGCTATGGAGGAGACAGACACACTGACGCACAAACACACTGACATTTATTCGTACAAGATGGGGATTATTTGAGATGTGCCAAGTTTCAATTTTTTTTCCATGGAGCGGTTTCGGATCTACAAATGTCCGAAGTTTTTCCTTTTTCTTTTTTTTCAACATGGCTG
The DNA here is from genome assembly GCF_056783735.1 of Eptatretus burgeri. NCBI lineage: Eukaryota > Metazoa > Chordata > Myxini > Myxiniformes > Myxinidae > Eptatretus > Eptatretus burgeri. Next base: position 27,437,733 of record NC_140974.1, on the reverse strand, counting down.
CCACACCACGTGATCTATGACGTCATAATTATCATTAAAACATTCTGCATGAGTAGTCGCAACTGTGATGAAAGTTTTATGTCAATCAGATAAGTGGTTGCAGAGAAAATTAGCACAGCCAGACGGACAGACGGACGGACAACCCAAAAACACAATGCCTCTGGTGTCTTCATCAGCGGAGGCATGAAAACAGCTGTTCCAATTCACACCAAATGTTGCATCATGTATATGCAAAATTTGGTGTTGATTGGCCGACATTGAAGAAGCGAAGCATGAAAGAGTTGAGGTGTGCAGCGAGCCTGGAATTTGGAAGTTTAACCAGAAGGGAGTTCCTGGAAGAACTCGTGCATCCTGGAGTTGCTCGGGAGTGTTGGAGGATTGAGAAAGTGGAGGGAGTAATGTTGGAGAATATCCGGTTAAGAAAAACAGGCAATCAACCATCCTGTGATGTAATAAGAACAGACCTAATGCTTCGGCTTCATCGTGGGAGATGATGTGTTTACCTCGGCGAGATTCCAATAATGTTGAGGGTTTTGGATTTCATAGAATCCAGGAGAGACGTGATGCTGAGGTGTCAGCTGATAGCAGAGAGCATTTCTCCATTGAGCTCTGGACAAAGGCCTTGTATACTTTGAGTGGCTCTGATTTTCCAAGGAAAGGCTTGGATTGATGGAGGAGGTACTTACTGCCTGCTTTGGAGGCCAGCTTTGCTATGTGGTCGGTGCAGGAAAGGTCATGGTAGATAGTGAGGCATCGAAGTTTAAGATACTGAACCTCTTCCAGTGGACGACAAAAGAAATACATAGTTGAGCTTGTTTCATGATCATTCCAGAGTGATCAAGTGAGACTGAAATTTTCCAGGATTGAAGGACATGTTCCATTGATCAGAACAGAGTCTAATTATTTTCACAGAGAGACAGACAGATGGACGCAGCAGCTTATTTGTGCCTATCAGAAGGTTGGGGGTATGACATCACAAAATGGGGAAACATCTGCAAAAAGCAAGTGAGGGTTTCCAGAAGAACATCAGAGAGGTCATTTATGTATATTAGCAACAGGACTGGGTTCAAAACTTGGGGAACTCCAACCTTCACTGATAGAGTGGAAATATCATGTAAAATACCAGTGTTTATATGTTCTGTGTGGATGTGGGAATTTATTGGGAGACTTGACCTCACACGTTCCCAAAAGAACATGAAAATCTTTTGTAACGATACTGTGAGCGAGTTGAGTTAGCACTGGTTCTCAGATCAAATGGAATCTATATACCTTTGCTTTGTTACCTCCACTGCTGACTTTAAGATCAAAAGGTCAAAGGGTCAACTTAGGCCAAAGGTCAACAACTTTGTCAAATTTCTAAAATTATAAATTTTCCTCCGATTAACTTGAAATTTGAAGATGATTTGCAAATATCAGTTCACTGAATTCAACCACCAATTATTTTTATGTGAAATTTGTGTTTGCGATTTCACAAGTATTGTGCTCTGCACCACAACATTTTTCTTGTTTGTTTGTTTGTCCTTCCGTGAACAGCATATCTCAAAAAGTTGTGGATGGATTCGGACGAAATTTGGTAGATAGGTTGGGTGTGTGACAAGGAAGAAGCGATTCGATTTTGGTGAAGATCGGATCCAATAATGTTTTATGTGATTCTTCACCATTGATTGGTATCGGGCTAAAAACGATACATAACACGATGTCTCGGAGAGTTATGGACATATTCAGACGAAACTTGGTGGACAGGTCGTGTGTGTTGCAAGAAAGGTATGCACTCAAGTGTGTGTGTGTGTGTGTGTGTGTGTGTGTGTGTGTGTGTGTGTGTGGGCGTGTGAGGGTGTGTGTGTGTGTGTGTGTGTGTGTGTGTGTGTGTGTGTGTGTGTGTGTGTGTGTGTGTGTGTGTGTGTGTGTGTGTGTGTGTGTGTGGTCATGTCCAGGCCGTAACTTTTTTACCACTTCAGCATTTATCATCAGAAAGTTTTATGATGAGAATATGAAGAATACAAATTAATAACTTGTTCAAAAGTTTCAAAAGTCAAAAGTACCGTTTAGCATACGGAAGAATATGCCCGAATACAAAGCGGATGGCCTTTGCATTTTCAGATGCCTCCGAGTTGTACTATTATTTGAATGCTTTTTTATTATTCCCCCCTGCCACCAAAAGTGGATGGAGGTAATGTTTTAATCGCCGTCTGTCTGCCTGTCTGTTTGTCTGTCTCTGGGCAGGATATTCAAAAAGTTATGGACGGATTTGGAAGAAACTTGGCGGACAGGTTCGGTGTGTGACAACAACCAATTGATTAGATTATGGTGAAGTTCCGAATCTGGACACCAAAATTTGATTTTTTTTTTAAGAGTGATTCTTCACCATTGAGATCTGAGGCCAAAAAAACCATTCATGTTGCATGATATTTGATAAAGTTGTGGATGGATTATGGAAAAACTTTGTGGATGAGTTGGGTAGGTGACAAGATCAAATCCATTAGATTTTGGTTCATGTCCAGATCCTATCAGTGGGATACAAAACGTAAGCTGTTCAGCCTTGCGGAGGTATGTGCTCTGAGTGCCATCCGCGTTTACCTTGTCATCACTCGTGCGGACGTTCTGACTCGCCTGTGGTGAGACTTTTTCTCCTTCAGTTGCTCAATTATGCTTATTATTTGCTATGTGAGCCTTGCATTTGTGGAGAATAAAGGTAAGACGACTATTTGCCGATTCCTTGTTCTCCTCATTCAGGTCACATTTGTTGAACACCTGACTGGCATACATCCAAAATAGAGATAACTTTTTGGAATTCCTGAAAGTCAATGGACCGCAGGTTTTCGTTGGCACGGTGTGGTTTCACCTTTACATGGCACGGTGTGGTTTACATGGAAGTTTGTTTCATTTCCCAAAGATTAAATATCTCAAAGCAAATGTTAAAAACCATAATTTGATAAAGCATTATGAACGGGCCTGGAAAGTTTACTTTGAGTAATTGGGAGTGTTATTGAAGATCTAATCCGACGTTGATAATAATCTGTTCGGCAAAGAATAACCATGGTGAAACAAAGGTATCACATTCAAGATCTTCGTGCTGATTGTTATCTCCACATGCGGGTTTCAGAAGGTGGAACGGACTTATCTCAGGGCGAGATGTATATCCACATCCGTTTTGGTAACAGGACACTATTCATGGACCAACCTGTGAAGTGCTTTGTTCTCGTGTTTGTCGATCTTCATAAATTGTATTATTTTCGGTCTTCATCGATACCTTTCCAGAATTTTTCTGGTTCATCTTTTCCAGTTGGAATGGATTAATTCTACATTTGTTTCCCCAGTTCTCCGTGGAATCTCTTCACGTAATTTTCAAACACCTGGTTTTGTTTCCTTCTTTTGTTGGCCTTTGGGTTAATTTTTTCTTTTCTTTGCAAAAATTTCAATTCAGAGTTCATTTTTGGTGCCCATTCTGGGTCTTTTGCTTCGATTTTCATATATATATATATATATATATATATATATATATATATATATATATATATATATATATATATATATATATATATATATATATATATATATATATATATATATATATATATATATATATATATATATATATATCTTCTTCTTCTTTCGGCTGCTCCCGTTCGGGGTCGCCACAGCGGATCATCTGTATGATCCGCATAGTGATTTGGCACATGTTTTACGCCGGATGCCCTTCCTGACGCAACCCTGGTCGCCTCTTACGACACAGGGATATGGTACACCTATTTTAACCGGGGTATACACCGGCCCAGTATACTGGTACTCATTTCGCCGACCTCGGAAGGATGACAGGCTGAGTCAACCCCCTGGTGTATTAATTCAGTGGCCGAACGGGGTTTGAACTCAGGACCTTTTGGATCCTAAGCCGCTGCCCTAACCACTGCGCCAACACCAGGCTCATATATATATATATATATATATATATATATATATATATATATATATATATATATATATATATATATATATATGTATATATATATATATGTATATATATATATATATATATATATATATATATATATATATATATATATTTATATATATATGTATATATTTCACACAGACAGACAGCAGCCCCCACAGTTCAGTTATTTTGATAAGTAGGTGTTTATAGTCAGGGTCCCGTCCTTCTGTCTAATGGGAATTTCGTGTATGCGCTCCAAGTTACTTTAATAGTCAGGTTTTTTTTATATCTTAAAATCTTCATCCTTCGTTTTCGCACCATCACCATCCATCGCCCACGTGCAGCATGTCACGTACAGGGGTGAGGTTCCCTCTGCCAACCGTAAGCTCATCCAATCAACGGCGGCCACGAGTCGCCGGACAACCCCTCGTCCAATCCGGAGGCGAGTACCTCAGAGCATTTTCCTCGACCCACGGGGGAGGAGAACGGGAGAAAGAGAAGGTTCGCCCTGTCGTAAAGAAAGAGAAAGAGAAGAAGCCTCGTCTTGCCTGCTGGTGTTCTTGTCTACCAGCGGGTGCTCGTCTGGTCCGTTCCCGTGCTGGCTGGCATCCGCTGCATCGTCCCTGGTCCCTGGTGCTTGGTGCTGAGTTGTTGGCGGTGGGTTCGAGTTCCACCACTGGACAAGCTCGACAAGACTGCACGAGGCGGATAGGTGCAAAAATAGGCCCCTGCCCTCAGCTCGCCTTCCCTCTGAGCTGAAAGGCCGAAATAAAGATCCGACGGGGTCCAGTTCTTTTGGGTGTGTGTGTGTGTGTGTGTGTGTGTGTGTGTGTGTGTGTGTGTGTGTGTGTGTGTGCGTGTGTGCGTGTGTGCGTGTGCGTGTGTGCGCGCGTGTGCGTGTGTGTGTGCGTGTGGTGCCGTCCTGTAAGTAGAAACTGTCTAAGTGCCCTGTGTTCATTGTACATTACACTTTCATATTTGGATAACTCTGCTGTTTGTGTGCTCCCCTCCCCGATTACACTGGTTTACAAAAATAAATAAAAATTCTGAGGCAAGCATGTGAATAGGTGTTTGACTAATTTTGATATGCTGAATTCAAAATTCTAAACAGTTTTGCTCTATCACCTCCAGTTTTTTTGCTTTCACATATCCCATTTTATTATAATGCGTATATTTATAATATGTGTTTATTTCATAAATTCAAATGGCATATTACAGAACAAAACAAAACAATAATTTTATTGTATATTTTATTAATATATATATATATATATATATATATATATATATATATATATATATATTGTTGCGGATTTCGCGCCCGCCGGCGTGCTGACGGCCACGTAACTCGAATCGCGGCACGTCGCCCACCGGACGGACAATCCAGTCGTGACCCTCTCGGACTAACGCCGGGGACCAGTCACGGGTGGACCTTTCGGTCTCACCGCGATCGAGCCAATCAGCCCCCGCGTGGGATAGGGTTGCTCGCCAAATTCGACCTACCTAAGTACCCACGCGGAGGGTAGACCGGGCGATCGCACCTCGCCGCAGGTCGACTTCGGACACGGGCCACTTAAGCGACCCGTTCCGTACTATCAGAATAACCGAGCGGTGTTATCGTCGACCTCGACGGTTCGATTAATTATCGGGCGTATTCAGCCCACTACCAACCCTTTACGTGAAGCAAGATGAGGATTCAATGGGAGAAATGACGAAGCGAAGCGGGAAACAGTTCAACACAAAGCACATTTATTCGCGGCACACGGGAAGCACACATATACAATTCCACCAAATGCACACAGAAAAGACACAATGCAATTTACACAACAAGCAAATGTAAAAGTGAAAACACAATGCAGAGCTAATACCGACTACCGAGCACACGGCAACACTTATACAATTCTACTTCACAGACGGCGCCGACAACACATACCCAAAACCAAGGAAAAGAAATACCCTCAAGGATGAGGCGGGCCTGAGGCCGAGACCGGGTCGCGCCTACCCGTCTGGTGATGAGACGCGGAGCGGCGATGGCGCCCCAACCCCGCGGGCCTCGCGGGCAGTGTCTGGTAGGGGGTGGGAAAGGGGCCCCCTTGGTCGCACTATCTCAGCGCGGGGGGAAACAGGAGGGGGTTGCTGATGCTCGGGGTATAGAGGATCTTTATTATCCCTGGTGTGCGTCTCCACCTCGGCCAGGTCGCGCTGTCGGCCTCCCTCGGGTGCAGCTCCCTGCACGACGCGAGCACCCCCTCGTCTGGTGTCGCCGCCTTTCCACAGCTCGTCCCCTCCGTTCCGACTCCAACGCACACGACGAGCAGCTCCACCGCCCGCGAAGTCTTGACCCTCTGCTTCCGACTCTCCTACTCTCCGCCTCTGGACTCTGACTCTCGACTCCCTCTCGACTGACGAACACGGTCCTTTTATCCCCCCGTAGCTTCGCCTTTGACCCCCTCCCTTTGACCTTTCACCTCGCTCCCCATTGGCCCGAGAAAAAGTGGGCGTGAAGGCTTTTTGATCCACAAATTTGCATATATCGATCGTCCTGGAGGCGGGGCCAAATCGCCCCTCGCTCACCGATTGGACGGCAAAAAGTGGGCGTGTGTCGTTTTTGATCCGTTTTTGAAGCACAAAATCCGTGATTTTGTACACGCTGTTCGGCGCGCGCCCTGCACGAGTCCAACACCGGTACCCACAGGCGGCGCAAGAACGGTGGCGATGCGACGGTTGCGAAGTGTGACGTGAAGGTCGTGGCGGTTGTGGTGAAGCGGCGTTGTGGTTGGTGGTTGATGTTGTGGTTGTGGTGGTAATCATGGCGGTTGGTCCAAAATAAAGATCGTAAAAGAAAAACGGCTATCCTGAAGAGTCGCAGCACGCATAAATGACATGTATTCCCACTAGACAACGGGTTTGGGCCTAACTACACATATACTTGCCGAGATACCTCACCTAAGGGACCTGAATGGTGGTTTGCGAATTTGGTAACCACAACAATATATATATATATATATATATATATATATATATATATATATATATATATATATATATATATATAGATATATATATATATGTGTGTATATATATATATATATATATATATATATATATATATATATATATATATATATATATATATATATATATATATATATATATATATATATATATATATATATATATATATAGCCTGGTGTTGGCGCAGTGGTTAGGGCAGCGGCTTGGGATCCAAGAGGTCCTGAGTTCAAGCCCCGTTGGGCCACTGAATTAATACACCAGGGGGTTGACTCAGCCTGTCATCCTTCCGAGGTCGGTGAAGTGAGTACCAGTATACTGGGCCGGTGTATACCCCGGTTAAAATAGGTGTACCATATCCCTGTGTTGTAAGAGGCGAGCAGGGTTGCGTCAGGAAGGGCATCCGGCGTAAAACATGTGCCAAATCACTATGCGGATCATACGGATGATCCGCTGTGGCGACCCCTAATGGGAGCAGCCGAAAGAAGAATATATATATATATATATATATATATATATATATATATATATATATATATATATATATATATATATATACAGAACAATAATTATTTGTTATAAATAAACCCCCATGTTAAATGTAGCAGCTCGTTTTCTGTGCTTTCTCCCATTGGTCCAGCACTGTGCGTATTGAGAATTGGTGAGGCCGTTTGGGCCGGTAAGTTGTCATTGGGTCCGACGGATCTTGGTAATCCCCGCTCAGTTTACACCAGGATCGGGCTCGGTAAACGATCCGTTCTGCCCGAGGTCCCCCGAGAGTGTGGTTTTCCCCGGTAGTTAGACGACATGGGTAGTTAGGTATATTGAAATTAGGCAATTAACCCGACCCCGTCAAAATATTGGCGATCACGGTCCGCTAAGGGACCCGTGACCTTTCGGACTTATCCGAGAGTCACAACCTAAATTCTGGGTGTTCGGTGGGAGACGACTCCACTGATCCACCTCGAAGTCGTTTATCGCCACCGAACCCCAGCCCACAAATATATGTATGTATGTAATATATATATATATATATATATATATATATATATATATATATATATATATATATATATATATATATATACATATATATATATATATATATACATATACATATATATATACACATATACATACACAAGGTGTGTTCAAAAAGTAGCCAACCTTAATTTTTCGTACGTAAACAAATGAAGCTAGGGAGGAGTGGTTTGGTGCACGTATGTAGGTGATCCTAATCCGTATGCGTGAATATTTTCCCGCCTGCAGAAGCTGTCAGTCGCCGACAGACCGCCGATGAGTGAGGAAGTGTAAGTGAGCGCCGTTGAATTTTCGTTTTTGACAAAATGACGGAAAAACTTGAACAACGCTACTGCATCAAATTTTGTGTAAAGCTTGGCGATTCCCACGTGGAAACGATCCGCAAGATTCAGTAGGCCTTCGGGAACGAAGCAATGGGCACCACACAGATAAAAGAGTGGTACAACCGCTTCAAAGATTGTCGCACATCAGTGGAAAGTGAAGCACGTTCTGGTAGGCCCTCAACATCCCGAAATGAGATGGTCATTGACCAAGTGAGGACCCTGCTGATGCAGGATCGTCGAATCACGATCAGAGAACTTGCAGACGAGGCAGGCGTCAGCATTGGATCCGTTCATTCCATTGTGACTGAGGATTTGGGCTTGAGGAGAATCTCAGCGAAGTTTGTGCCAAAGCTGCTAACGATCGAGCAGAAGCAACTCCATTTGGAAATCGCACAGGACATGCTGGAGACTGTGAACAGCGATCCCAAATTCTTCAACACAGTGATCACTGGCGACGAGACCACAGTGATCCGTCATTTTGTCAAAAACGAAAATCCAACGGCGCTCACTTACACTTCCTCATTCATCGGCGGTCTGTCGGCTGTCTTTATGCTGTCTGTTGGGTGCTCCTTCTTTTTGATGATCACCCTCGCCGGAGGAGAGGGTATTGCACTTGGGTCTGTTTGATTGTTTTTTGTTTGTTAATTGCCGGAATCCTTCGGATTTCGGCAATTATGTTGGTCGGTTGTGTGTGTCATTATGTGTGTCTGTGTGTTTGTTTACCCTGTAGCAGCCACACCGTTTCAGCGATCATGACCAAACTGCGTACACATGTCGGCCATGGTCCAACTTAGACACTTGCCGTTTCTGGTGAATCTAGGTCAAAGGTCAAGGTCAAGGTCACCGAAATTCTTATTTTCGCAATAACATCCGCTAAAATGGTCGTATCGACTTCAAACCAAATCCAAAATGTGCATCTTCCAATACTGCATCCAACCATATGTCTCATTGGGGTGTCACACCAACACCCTTCTTAACGGTTGGGGGTCTGGTCAAAACTTTCAAATTGCGATAAGAACGCCATTTCAAGTCCGATTGACTTCCAAGTTATGATCATGACCAAACTAAGTGCTATAACTCATTAAACAGTAGCACTATCGACTTATAAGAACCAAATTGATTTCCAGGTTTTTGTTTTTTCAGAGATCATGGAGATATGACAAAGTTATTCCGGAAATTCCTTGTTCAACGAGCAATTTCATTTGTTTGTTTGTTTGTCTGCACAGAACTTTGGTGTTTTTCTCCACAACTGCTTGTCGGATTGAGATGAAATTTTCACCACAGGAGTGACCACTCATAAATAATGTTTTGTTGATTCTTACGACAACATAGGTCACGTGGTGTAGCAGCCATTTTGGAAAACGGGAAAACTTTGGACCTCTGTATCTCTGAAACTACACCAAGAAAAAAATTGAAACTTGGCACATAGCAAGTACTCATGAGGAATAAGTGATGTTTATGATGTCATAATTGCACATGTTGAACACTACATCTGGTCAGTATAAAAAATTGAGGGTCATCTAGGGATAAAATGGTCCACCGAAAAAAAAATTGATGTCGTCATCGGCCATGTGATTCGGCAGCCATATTGTTGTTGTTTTTTTAACCTTAAAATTTTTTCTTCTCTTAAGTGGCTGAACAGATCGAGGCAAAACTTTACAAGTAAGAACGACTATCCATGGGGAAGAAAAGTTTCACACATATGATGTGATAGGGCACATGGTCTGGCAGCCATATTGGATTGAACAAAAATCTTAAAAAAAAAAAAAAAACTCTTGAACCACTTAATCAATCAGTGAAACTTCATAATTATGATCTAGTGGTGATGGGGAATGTATGTTTTAAATTTCAACCTGATCGGATCCATGGTCTGGCAAGCAGAAATTTTTAGCAGCGTCTCGAGTAGCGAACGCTGCTCATAGAGAGCTCGGCGTTGTTCTTCTTCTTCTTCTTCTTCTTCTTGTTCTTGTTCTTGCGAAGACAAAACCTTAATCTCTCGGACTCAGCTCTTGTATATACAAGATCCGGATCTCCTTAAATACTAAGCACATGTACACATCCTCACATTGACGGTGCCTTTTGAGAGCGTCTATCATGAACTTTTAAATTTATTCGGACATTTGCTTTAAAGTTTCGAAAAGTTCACGTTACTATTTAAAGATTATTCCATTTATCGTATTGTAATTTCGTAAATACACTATTTATTTCGTAAATACACTATGACGGGTCTCGCTATTGGCTTAATCAAGGCACGTGACGAAATATCGGAAGTTGTTGTTTTTTGATTTTTTTAGCCGACAAAACCTTTAGGACGCTGCTCTTGGACACATTTGTCCTTGTTTTTTTTTGGGGGGGGGGGGGATCTGGGTTCTGTTTTTTTTTTTATTTCTTTTTGAATAAGGTTCACTTAGCTGTGCCTGGATGTGTTTGAGGGTAGAGGAGTAGCAGCTGAAATGTGAATCCTATCTACATTCCTCCTGATGACTCAAATGCAGGATTGTCCCTATTTGGTCTTCCATTTGATTTGAATTCAGAATGAGATTAAAATTAATTTTAATTTATTTGATTAAAATTCAACTGATTAATAATTTTTTAAAAACGACATGGGTCAGGGTCAGGTGTGCAATCAGTGTGGGGTTGCATCAAAGTGGGACGTCTTGATACCCGGTCATCACTGCCAGAAGTTATAAAGTGGCAGTTCTAATTACATCTCTTATTAATTATGGAACACATCAGTACACAAACACCACACAAAACAAGTCCTGGCAGGGGTCTACAATCTCTGATTGCTCTTTTTCTTGTTTGTACTGTGGGACTTTCATCCCAAGTGTATGTCATATTTGGAAATTGTGGCTTTGGTGCAAGTTCTCCATTTGTTGGTGACCACTCACTTCTTATTGCCTCTTTGACGTGTTTTTTTTTTCCTCTGCGAATATTTTCTGGTTGGTGATTGTTGCTTTCATTGAGTTTAGTGTTTTTCTTCCAGCATGATCTTTATCATGGCAGTGTTTTTGAATAGCTGCTTGCAAGTATTTACACTTTCTCATCATATGCCATTTCTTTTGGCATATTCCATTGCCGATAGCAATATCATTACCTTCGCATTCTGCGAAAGGTTATGTATTGGTCGCTGTATATTTATTTATTTATTTGTGAATATGTGTGTGTGTGTGTGTTTGTTTGTTATTCGCATAACTCAGAAAGTATTAAACCAAATCGCTTGAAATTTGGTGGGATGGTGGGTTATTATCCAAGGAACATTTGATTAGATTTTGGGAGCGATGGGGTCAAATGTCAAGGTCACGGAAAGGTCAAATTCGTATTTTTACCATAGCTCGGTCAATTTTGATCTAATTGGCATGCAACCGATGCCAAAATGTTCAGAATTCATTGCCCAATCTTGTGATGGGCGACATGACACAATTACGTCATTACACTTGTTAGCGGTTGGGGGTCAAAGATCAGTGGGGTCACGACCTTTCAAAATATGCGGTTTTTGTCATAACACGGTCAAATCAAAACCGATTTGCATGAAACCAACACCAAAATGTTCACCGTTCTGTTCCCCCCACTCTCATGCCAAGAACAAAAAAGTAGCGGAGGCGAAGGTATGCGCTCTACCGAGTGCCCATTCTAGTTTTTTTCTTATTTTGTTCAATTGTTTCTTCTGGGGTCATTTATCTCCTGTATTTAGCTACTTGTTGGCTGCCTTTATTTGTTATTACTCTTATTTTGTCTAAGTATTTGTGGATTGTCGGTACTACTGCAGTAAACTTAACAAATGTGACTGTTTCCACTTTGGCTGCTAATTTTGATTTCTTCAGTTGGTCCAGGAAACGTATTGTGGTTATGGAAAAGACCCTGGTGAGTAGCATCCAACACATAAAAGAACCCTGGAGTTTAGATATTCCCATCATGATCGTTTAGTTAGGTTACCCATCCCCTTGTATCAAGGGAAAGGGAGATATGTTATAATTCTCGGTAGAACCTTCCCAATTTTTCTCTTCCTCATTCCCAAACTTCATTTTCCGATTCCGTATTCAAACCTCATTTCCAAACCCTAATTTTCCGAAACCCGTGCTCAAACCGCCATATTTTAACTGCCATTCTCAAACACCTGTGTCGGAGTGGCAACCCATCCAGGATTGTGCCCAATAGTCAAGGAGACTGCTTAAGCAGCACCAACGCTCTGCAAAGAGTATGGTCCCAATGTCCTTCACCTCTCAAACACCCATTCTCAAACCCTTATTTTCTGACACCCAGACTCAAACCCCCATTCTCATGCTTCATTCACAAACACACCTTCTCCAACCATGTCACCTCACCAGCGTTTCAACCAGATAGTCGCCATTTCAGCGCTGTAATTATCGAAACCCTTCGCCGTTCCAACATCCCAGGCAAGAGAGATAAAAAGAGGCTCTTCCTTAAATGTTCCCCTCCCCTCCCTGCAACCTCCTACGCTCTGGTAACCAATCCCAGCTGCTGGATCTCAGCGCGCACCTCAGCCGATCGGGTCGGTTGCCAAAAGCGGTCGTGATTGTTGACAGCATGAAGAGGACAATAAAAAAAACCTTGGACAGTGTAGTTGGAGTGGAGTTGATGTAGAGATCTCACCTCGTCCAGTCCTATAACAATATCATGAAAGCAATATCATATAGCAGGACACCTGGCTGAGTTGACAGGCTTCCAGAGCGCCAAGCGGAATGGGAAAGCCCCAAGCGGAGAGCCAAACACTACAGAACAAAATTAGACAGGTGCTAGAAAATTAGAACAAAAAAAATTAGACAGAACAGAAGAGACAGATGCTACTGAGCAGAGAACCAGGCGCTACCAAGCAGAGAGCAAGGTGCTACCAAGCGGAGAGACAGGCGCTACTGAGTGAAATGCGAGGGTGCAGCATTTCCCAAACTGCCAAGTGGAACAGATGCTCCTCACATCCTGGTAGTAACAAAAGGAGGCACATGCGGGGCTCCCCAAACTACCAAGCAGAATGGGCATTGACCAAATCCCGGGAGAACTGATTTCTTGCATGTCTTTCGCACACGCACCATATATCCTTGCATCTTTCAGCGAATACGCCTCAGGGCTCACCTGTTGTGGACCCTCAGCAAATGATCCCCAACAGTTATTTTCAGAGCTAAGCACCATACAATACCGCACGATAGCACAGCTCCCACCTGCATCTCTCACTCAGCTGCATCGACACCTCATTGTGACGCATGAGGACCAAGCCTGCTCATGTACGGGTGAGGAAGGGGTTGCCAACACACCCAGACTTCTTATTTCTTGCAGTTTCCTTTTCTCTGTCGAATTTCCCTGAATGAATGTGGCGTCTCTCTGTATTTCATTTAAGGCCGGTTGTATAAGGGGTTATTTTTGAGTGCCAGGGGTAAGACTGTTTTTAAGTGACACTGTAATTACTTGTAAATACGTGCCTGTTAATACAAGATTTGTTGTTTCCAAACTGCTTTTCAGGGGTCACCGATGGCATTCTGGGCAGTCGTGCCAAGAAGGTAAATTCCCATAGGGCTGTGTACTTACTCTCTTATTTTCTATTCACCGGTTCACTGAATAGCTTGCCTTCTGCTTGAGATTCCTCGCAAGTGGAACACGTACAACCCATCATGTAAACATGTGCTCTCATTTTTTTTATTTTCTATTACATTCAATCGTATCAATAATACCTTGTAATTACTTATTATGATCAATCACTTGGTATGTTTACACAATCTGTTCCAGCATACATTTATTATTATTGTCGTTATTGTTGTGGCAATCAAATGAAGCCAGCTGTAATTATTCATGCATAATATTTGATCTACTTGTTTGGAAGGAAAGTTTTGAACTGGAAACTCTGATGGATCAACTTGATCAGTGAAACCCAAGAACGGAACTGAAACACCTACATTCCATATCACCTGCTTTCAACTTAACCACAAAATAAAATGCAGAAAAGACTCCTTTGTGACTGGGTACAAGCTTTCACACCCTCTGGCACAGGGTATTATATCACCCTGTGTGATTCGGTACTATATCGTTCCGTGTGACTAGGTACTGTGTGTGTGTGTGTGTGTGTGTGTGTGTGTGTGTGTGTGTGTGTGTGTGTGTGTGTTTGTGTGTGTGTGTGTGTGTGTGTGTGTGTGTGTGTGTGTGTGTGTGTGTGTGTGTATATGTATATATATATATATATATATATATATATATATATATATATATATATATATATATATATATATATATATATATATATATATATATATATATATATATATATATATATATCATCCTCTGTGACTGGGTGCTATTGTATCCTGTTTTCTGCTTCAGCTCGAGCTCGGTGACTCTTAAAGCAGAGAGAGGGAGAGGGAGAGAGACATGGAACAGCCACAGTCGGTGGGTTTTTGGAATGATTTGTTGTGTGGTGATTACTTGTTCTGCGTTCTCACCATTATTACATGTTCCCTGTTGTTGTAAAACATATCAAACTGTGGTTTGCCCATGGTTTGTCCTGCACCGTTATTATCGTGCTCTATGTCCGCACCCCGTCATATCTGGGAGCTCGTTTGATCAACAAGCCCCATGAACATAACACTGATGTTTGGAGCGTTGTTGACTGTTGTACCAATCTTTGCATTTTTTTTTGCCACCTGAAGTTTTTTTTTAAACCGCTATGACACCTTAAACTCATGATATACCATCCTATTAATTTTGTTTCATAATTAACTCTTCATCTCTCCTCCCCCCTTACTTCCGGCACACTCTTCTCTTCTCTTCTCTTCCCCTGCCTCCCCACTCAAATGATATCGTGAACATAACAACGTGATAAGCATGAGAATATAACCATAACACTGGCAGATACGAATGGCTATGTGTACAGGAGGAGAATGAGATGGGGGAGCTCATGGGTTTGGTGTTGCACACAACAAAGATGGAGGAAGGATATCAACATGTTCTGCACACTGTGCTTCACAACGGACAAAGGCACAAGCTGCCATTACGGTATACGTGTCTCATTATTCGCATGAAAACACATGCACATCACACGTCTCTCTTGCTACTTGAATGAACACCCGCACACATCGCACGTGTCATGTTACATGAACTCACGCACATCACATGTGTCATGTTACTCGAATGACCAGCCACGCACAACACACATGTCATGCTACATGAGCACCCATGTACATCACATGTATCATGTTACTTGAACAGGAACGCACATCACATGTCATGTTACATGAACACCCACGCACCTCACATGTGTCACGTTACATGAACACCTGCAGACATCACATGTGTCATGTCACATGAACACCACACACCTCACATGTCATGTTACATGAACACCTGCACACATCACATGTCATGTTACATGAACACACATCACACGTCATCATATGAACACCCGCACACATCACGTATCATATGAACACCCGCACACATCACAAGTGTCATCACATGAACACCCGAACACATCACACGTGTCACGTTACATGAACACCCGCACACATCACATGTCATGTTACATGAGCATCTGCACACATCACACGTGTCACGTTGCATGAACACCCGCACACATCACACGTGTCACGTTGCATGAACACCCGCACACATCACACGTGTCACGTTGCATGAACACCCACACACATCACACGTGTCATGTTACATTAACACCCACACCTTACACGTGTCACGTTACATGAACACCCATACACATCACATGTCATGTTACATTAACACCCGCACACCTCACACGCGTCACGTTACATGAACACCCACAGACATCACACATGTCATGTCACATGAACACCCACACACCTCACACGCGTCACGTTACATGAACACCTGCACACATCACATGTCATGTTACATGACCACCTGCACACATCACACGTATCATGTTACATTAACACCCGCACACCTCACAGGTGTCATGTTACATGAACACCCACATCACACATGTCATGTCACATGAAGACCCACACACCTCACATGTCACGTTACATGAACACCTGCACACATCACACGTGTCACATTACATGAACACCCACACACATGGCATGTCATGTTACATGAACACATCACACGTGTCATGTTACATTAACACCTGCACACCTCACACGTGTCACGTTACATGAACACCCACACACATCACACGTGTCATGTCACATGAACACCCACACACCTCACACGGGTCACGTTACATGAACACCCACACACATCACACGTGTCACGTTGCATTAACACCCACGCACATCACACATGTCATGTTACATTAACACGTCACACGTGTCATGTCACATGAACACCCGCACACACGTGTCATGTTACATGAACACCCACACACCTCACAAGTGTCATGTTAGATGAACACCCACACACACGTGTCATGTTACATGAACACCCACACACCTCACAAGTGTCATGTTAGATGAACACCCACACACCTCACACGTGTCATGTCACATGAACACCCACACACCTCACACGTGTCATGTCACATGAACACCCGCACACCTCACACGTGTCATGTTACATGAACACCCATACACCTCACACGTGTCATGTTGCATGAACACCCACACACATCACACGTGTCATGTTACATGAACACCCATACACCTCACACGTGTCATGTTACATGAACACCCACACACATCACACGTGTCATGTTACATGAACACCCACACACATCACACGTGTCATGTCACATGAACACCCGCCCATACAGGTGTCATGTTACATGAACACCCACGTGTCATGTTACATGAACACCCATACACCTCACACGTGTCATGTGACATGAACACCCATACACCTCACACGTTACATGAACACCCACGCACATCACACGTGTCATATTACATGAACACCCATGCACCTCACACATGTTACGCTACACGAACACCCACACACATCACAGGTGTCGTGTTACTCAAATGAAAATGTGGCCCCACACCTTTTTATCCTCTGTAATATCACCCTTCTATTCGTCTCAATCTTGTGTCGAAAGAATATTTACAACATGAACATGTGCATGAAGCATTTCATACAAATTACATCTGTTAAAATTGCTACAAACTTCACATGGTCCAGCTCAAATTGACATTTGATACAATAATGCAACTTGCTAATATAAATAACCTTGAGTACTTAAATTACTGCTTGTCAAACTTCTTTTTTCATCAGGAATGGAGATATTGTCATTTCCATTTGTGACTCTGATGCAACGAAGATGAATCATAATGAAGTGGAAGATAAACTGCGTTTCATCGTAAATATATCTCTGGTAAGTGGCAAGGGGCTGCTGCAGTGCCAAGCTCATCCTAAAAGGAGGTTTCATTCATGTTGAAGCTCAATGTTGAGCTTCAATAAACACTTGCACGATATTGTACACCGCTCCTTCCCAATTCCAAATCCAGGTGATGAATGACGTCATCGCAGAGTTCCGAAAAAAGGGAGTACTCAGTTTTTACTCCGTTTGTTTGTTTGTTTGTTTGTTTGGCAACCTCAGGTTCCCACAGACTCTCCGGAATCGCAGAATCGCACGTCGTCACACACTGATAACTCCGTGACGCGTCGGGTCACTAATTGACCATGAACACCAATAATTCAACCACGTAAGTGTTCTCCATCTAATGGTCACGTGATTTAATTACCGGAGGATACGCCCTCGGTACACCTTGTTCAAACCGGATCACCTGACCGGATCAGATGTAGACAACTGCCCAAGGACGTACCGGCTCGGAAAACGGATCATTGGGGGATAACGTCCCGGCTAAGCTAGGATACGGACCGTGCTGGACCAATGAAGGAAAAGACGGAAACGAGCTGGGAACATTTCTACACAAAGCATTTATTTACACTCAAGCGAGGAAAGGTACGTGGCACAGTGAATGGGGTTTATCATTATGTACAGCAGGGATAGCAAGGAATTTGTGGGGTGCGACAAAAGGCAAACAATTTACAAAAGCAGACTTATCATGTTAGAACTTATAACATCTTAACTTATGCTACGACAGGTGCCATCACACACAAACACACACACACACACACACACACACACACACACACACACACACACACACACACACACGCACACACACACACACACACACACACACACACACACACACACACGCACGCGCACGCGCGCACACACACGCGCACACACACACGCACACACACACACACACACACACACACACACACACATACACACGAAATGGACCTCGTGGGTCTATTTTCGGCCCTTCAGCTCGGAGGGAAGGCGAGCTAAGGGCAGGGGCCTATTCGGGTACCTTCCCGCCTCGTGCGGTTTCACCGACTCGAACCCACGACCCGAAGTCCACGGCCCACGATCGGGACCAAGCCACCACGATCGCAGATGAAGTAAATCGCCACCAAAACTGCAGACCGCTCCAACCACGACGACAGACCGCTCAGCAATTGCCACGATCACCCGGTATCCAGAACCCTCGTCGACCAAGCCAATCGCCCCCAATGACTGCTCCCCACTCGACCTATCCTTCGCCTCCCCCCGCGGGTCGAGGGAAAAACGCTCTGAGGTACTCGCCTCCGGATTGGACGAGGGGCTGTCGGGTGACTCTTGTCCGCCGTTGATTGGACGAGCTCACAGTGGGCGGAGGGAACCTCAACCCTACACGTGACACGATGCACGTGAGCGATGGCGTTGTCGTTGTGGTTGGTGATGGAGAAATGTAGTTGTTGTTGTTGTTGTTTTTGTGGATATAAAAATCCTAACGATAAAATAATTTCACAGCGCACGAACATTTAATTCCCATTAGACTAGGGACGGGACCCTAACCAGAAACACGTACTTACCGATATAACTGATCTATAGAACCTGGTTGTTGTGTGCAGTAAGCTTCCAAATTCATAACACTATGTTCTGTGTGAGCTCTTACACGAGCCTCGACTTGGTATACAAAAAAAAATTAACATGACATTTAACTGTTCTTTGTTTAACTGTGGCCTCTCCTCTTCCCTCTCTCCCTCTCCCTCTCTTCTCCTCTGCCTCCTCCCACCCCCCGCTTCCCCCTCACCCTCCTCTCCCCTCCTGCTCCTCTCCCACTCCTCCACCCCTCCCCCCTTCCCTCCAGGGAGGAGGTGGGGTGGATAGAGAGTTGTGGTTCTTCGTGGTGGGGAGAGAGCAAAGATGAGATAGAGTTGAGAGGAAGAGGTTGAAACTTTTTAGGGGGAGGGGTTGAGGATTGTCAGTGGTGGTGGTGGTGGGGGGGATCGATTGAGGAGTTATGGTGTGGGGTGGGGACTGGGGAGGGTGTTTGAAGGCTTGGAGTAGGGAGGTGATCTGAAACCTTTGGGTTGGGGGTTGGTGGGGGGAGCTTGAAACTTGGGCTTTGTGAGGATGGGGGGACTTGAGGACTTGAGGTCACATTATAAATTGCATGGATGTTCCGCACATGATACAGCACACCTGCGATAAACTAAATTATATTTTATACAATCTGGAAACATGTTCATCCCATCTCTGCCATGTGTTCTTCATATTGCGATTCTCAACATACTTTTGTGTTCCTTTGCTTGTTCAACTTCCTGCTGTTCTGAACCAATTTGTTTGTTAATTGCCAGAATCCTTCGGATTCATGTTGGTCGGTTGTGTGTGTGTCTGTGTGTCCGTCTGTCTGTTTGTTTGTGTGTTTGTTTACCCTGTAGCAGCCACACCGTTTCAGCAATCATGACCAAACTGGATATAGACGTCGGCCATGGTCCAACTTAGACACAAGTCGTTTTTGGTGAATCTAGGTCAAAGGTCAAGGTCAAGGTCACCGAAAAACCGAAATTCTTTTTTTCGCAATAACGTCCGCTAAAATGGTCGGATCGACTTCAAACCAAATCCAAAATGTGTATCTTCCAATTCTGCATCCAACCATATGTCTCGTTGGGGTGTCACACCAACACCCTTCTTAGCGGTCGGGGGTCGAATGTCAGGGGGGGTCGGGTTAAAACTTTCAAATTGCGATAAAAACGCCATTTCAAGTCCGATTGACTTACAAGTTATGATCATGACCAAACTAAGTGCGATAACTCGTTAAACAGAAGCACTATCGACTTATAAGAACCAAATTGATTTCCAGGTTTTTGTTTTTTTCAGAGATCATGGAGATACGACAAAGTTATTCCGGCAATTCCTTGCTCAACGAGCAATTTCATTCCTTTGTTTTTCTTTTCATGTCTTGCATTAATTGTTAAACAGTTATTATTTCTGAAACGTCGAAATGAGAGTTGTTATTATAACTGATGCAAATATCACAGAAAAATCTGAAATTTAGCACAAGGTACGAGTGCACACTTGATGCACACGAACAAAAATACAAGAGCAAAGAAGTCTAAACTATATTTGTTGTGTAAAAAATGGAAACTCAAAATGAAACTTATGTTTTGTTGTTGCATTTGTTTCATTTCTCAGCTTCTTCACCGGCCAGGGCAACAGGTTGTGGAGAATGAACTATCTGAGGATGAGGCCCAGGATGGAAATGAGAAGATGGCAGAAGTTACATTTCCAGTGGAAAAGGAAGGAGACACTGAGGATAAACAAACTGCTCCTTCGTTTCAATTTGTATGTGAGGATAATTTATTATTGCCCAGTGACATGTCCTTGGCTCGAGGGGAAGAAGTTGATGTGAGAGTCGACGACATGTCTGACGATGACTCGGAGGAAGAGGGAAATAAAATGGCGAGCATCACTCAAAAGAACCGTGCACAGCACCACGCCATCTGCCACCGGTAAAACAATATCCACGTTAAAGATACATCATTTTAAAATTAATTTTAACCATTATCACCCCGTGCGCAAATTGATGCCTCATATCATCTTAGCAAAAACATGGTAATTTCCACTCCAAGGAAACACACACACACACACACACACACACACACACACACACACACACACACACACACACACACACACCTGACACTTTTTATCAATTGTACAGTATCAACTGTTCTTCAAATCTAATATAATTTAAAGGATTGCTGCACATGATGTAAATTTCACAACATCCTATGTTCAACTTCATTTAAATTGTAAACCTCAAAACGTAGTTCCTTTACCTAAAGTTAGAACCTTCACCTGTAAGCACCTGAATGGTTTCCCCACCGCATGGATCATCAGCTGGGCACCATTCATCCTCGAGGTTTCGATCATTTCTGCCCAGAACCTCTCCAAACGGCGAATCCACAACCTGAGTCATGGATCCACATCAGTAGATCCACAACCTCAGTTGTGTCAAAGCAGTCGGTCAACCTGTCAATGCAACATCAATATTTAAACTTTACTCGCGAGAAGATGTAATGTATTGTTCTGGTAATGCAAAGCCCACACTCCGCCCAGGCAATAGAACACAACATATAGCAGTCCCGAGACAGTTATTTCATTTGTATCCCTTTTAGATAGCTCTTCCCTTATGTCTAGTGGGGACAAAATGCATTGTTTGGGCTTAGAAGTAGGTCTTTATACTCATTCTCTATCTATTTTACTTACTTTACTTCACAGACGACCACTCTATCACGCAAGCATGCACACATAGCAACAGAGGCAGCTCATTTGCATATGTGCACCCTTATCAAACAGATGCTCACCTCAAGCCTTCGCCAGACTTGAAACCCAACGCTACAACATTTCCACAACCATCACAACACCTTTATAAAAAAAATCTCGACATTAATCCAAGCTCACTTACCTTCATCATTAACCACCATAACCACTATGATGCTTCAACCACCTCACCATAACTCACCGCTACACCACCGCTATGAATGCAGCAACCACAGTCACCACCATCGATGCCCACCACTGCCCTTTGGAGATGTCGGGTAACCATTCCAGATGCCTGTGATTGTGGTGTTCTGGCATGTTGCTTGAAGCACAAGTTTGAGCGAGAATCCGTTCAACATAGTATGGATATCCCTAGTGCTCTGCTGAATTATGGCCCCTATTTTGGTGTCCAGAGCATGTTTGTGGCTGGAGGGTGGCACCAGATACGC
Source organism: Eptatretus burgeri (assembly GCF_056783735.1). Lineage (NCBI taxonomy): Eukaryota > Metazoa > Chordata > Myxini > Myxiniformes > Myxinidae > Eptatretus > Eptatretus burgeri. Next base: position 27,415,395 of record NC_140974.1, on the reverse strand, counting down.
TCACCTCATGTTAAGGTCGGAGATGAGTTGTGTTGCGAGGAAAATAAGTGAATGAGGCCATTTCTGATGCCAAGTCCACGCATTGGTGGGGCCAAAACCAGGTGAAGCATCCGTGCACCATTGTAGTCCAGGAGCTACATGGCCAAATTCTGGAAATTGCTACCATGAGAGGGCACCAGATTTTTTAGTTATTTTCTGTTACCTATATGTACCTGTAACTCAAAACAGCATGATGGACATTTCTGCAGAGTGGCTTAGTTTATGTACAGCTAAATGTGGGAGAGAGGGGTAGAAAAGCAGAAAAAAAGACTAAAAGGAACATGTTTAAAAGTACAAACTTTATCAGACCATTTAAAATTGTTTCTGAGACTCATTGTTCATCATTATAAAATGTACAGTTATCAAAACATGTTACACCTCAAACTAATATACATTCTGAAGTTTTCTCAGAGATTTGAACCATAATAATTAACTGATTATTCTATCAATGACCCAAAGCCTTGACGCAAACAGCACAACAGGTTTCATACTTGCTGTTTTCATCCACACATTTCCTCACATACTTCATGTACATGACTTATTTATATTCAGGACACAAATATGATAATTACAGAGCTAAATCCTTCCTCTAGTTGCCTTCAGTAAACCAAAGATCACGATAGCAAGAATAACATTAAATTGACATGGTGACAAACGATATGATATCTTTCAAGTACATTTTGTTGGAAAGTCATTGTGATACATATACTTCTCTTCCCAGACATAGTAGTTCAAAGTAATACATGATCAAAATAAAACATATACTTCCAGTATAAATCCATGAATCAGACAATACTAAACATCAAATACATATACAGTTCACATCTGTTCAATCATTCATCATCACTCACTGAACTGTCAGAATCCGCGAAGTCATCATTTTCCTCATGATCCTTCATGTTGTCACATGTTTGTAGGCTGCAGGCATCTGTGCACTTCAAGCCATTCACCATGCACTGACAAGATGGCAACTGGCAGCTTCTCTTGCACTTGCAAGACAGGAACTCCAGGACAACATCGGGGGCTATGGGACCAGTCATCCAGTTGACTGCGAGCTGTCCCACTTCATCCAAGGTCCACCCATTACTGTCAATAGGATTTTGTATGCTGGGCTTGCTGGTCAGGGATCTCTGCCAAATGGCTGCTTGGTAGTTTGCCCTCACAGCGTGCATCTTCAGGCAATCCTTGCATGGAGGCAACTGTGAAGAGTCTACGTTTCCGTTCTTGATTCTGAATAATTGGTACCGCATTTCATTGACTTCTGAGATGTCTGTCTGAGCCACGTAAAGACGACAAGTGAACACCACAAGATTTGTCAGTAATTCTGCAGACAATGTCCAATCTTGCCCTAGTTTTCTGAATGCCTCTTGGAACTGGACATTCTCCTTCAGAAGTTTCAGAGCAGCCAATTTTCCTCGTCCACTGAATGCGCTGACTGGTTTCTGATGTATACTGCAGATTGGTTGATGACACGTCTTATGTCATTTGTAGACTTTAGTTCCTGCACCTTATCCTTGAGCATAACATTATCTGTAAGGGCTTGTGCAAGCGATAGATTATCAGGGTATACAAGAACGCTACCATTTGTCTCAGTGATGAAGTGGAGAGACTGACAAAATTCTGCCTCCAACTTACAGCGGACGTGATTTTTGGTCTGTTTCTTCACATCTTTGAAGCCATATGTTCTCATGAATTCTACAAGTTTGTCAGTTAGATGAGTCACGTGAACAGCCTGAGGATTAGTGAAAATAGTGTCCCTTATGTGCTTGAACAACATCATGTATGATTCTTGTTCTGCTTCTTGTTCGGCCACATCTTCGTTTGCCATAGTTGCAGTCACAGCTTTGGGTTTCTCATCCCTCGTGTAATTTCTGTAACAGGTCTTATGATAGTGGGCCTCTGCTGCCACGAGTTCTCGTGATGTTATGGCCAGAATTTTGTTGTCAAATTGCCTAATGGCTGCTTGTCGAACCTTGTCATCAGAACGGAGCTCGAAAGACGGCATGAGTGGTTCAAGGGTTTTGGATCCTGTGATGTATTTGGTTTTCTTGTCACAGAAAATACAAATTTTATCCATAACACGAGATTAACCAGGGCCATCACGCAAGGATTTCCAGGGATCTGTGCCAGCAGAAGAGTCTTCTTTGGATAAAAGGCTGGCAAGTGTTTTCTTGTGAGTGAAAGAAGAACGACAGTTTCTATGATACCATAGTTTTGAGTCATAATCATATTCACAGAGATTAAGGATGGCATCAAAGTTTTGTATCCTGGCAGCATTCTGAAGCACTTCTATGGACTGTGGATCCTTTGGGTTGCTGAGCTCACTGATTGGCGCACTCACTGCACAGATTATACAGGTCCTCTCCTCAACATGAGGCCTTTTGGGTGGCTTCTGAGGTGCATCCATTATTTATTTCACCTGCAAGGACACAGAATAGAGCAATTATTTATCAATTGGAGATATAACAATAAATACATATATTTTTCGTCTTTGTTAAGTGTCACTTGGCATAGCTGTGTGGCTTCGAAGTCAATTTCTAAGGTTAATTGGAAGAAGATATGAATTACCTTAAATAATTATCATACACACGCTTACAAAACTACATTTATCAAATTGAACTTAAATAATGCATTAGAAAGGAAAAGGTTAATCATACCCAGCATCGTCAAACATGAGAAGAGTTGTGAATCTCAGCTCCCTGGATCTCATCTTGTCACTCTCTGAGGGATTCATGTTAGTGAACACTAGATTAATAATGTTATTAGGATTAATGCTTATAATTTAAATATCACCGAAATAACAACCTTTACTCGGATGATTTTCATAATCCCAAGAATTGTTCCTGAAGCTTATTCATAATCATATCTAAAGTGGACCTCAATGCCTATCCAATGCCTTCAGGACCCAACTTCGGCTCTAAATTATCAAATTGTGAGAAAAAATGTTTTGGCAACCAAACATACCTTGTTCACATGCACACAATAGAAAACAACTCATAAAACAAGTGTTTTTTGTCTTTATTCAAAACATATTTCATGGAATGTGCAATTTTTGAGGCTCAATTTGGCACCCGCTTCGCCATAAAATCATGTTATCTTCAAAGTCCCATACAAAACTTGAGTTACTCTACAGAGAAGTCCATCATACTGTTTTGTTATGTCCAAGGGCATATACTTAAGATAAAACAAACAAAGTCTGGTGCCCTCTCATGGTGGCAATTTTTGGATGGGTTCATTTACTATTGGGGATGCTTGGAAACTCCTAACAAATCCATCCTGATCTGCCTTTACGCCTTTACACTTTCCACACTCCTCTCCACACACACACACACACACACACACACACACACACACACACACACACACACACACACACACACACACACACACACACACACACACATACATTGACATGGACCTTTTATTTGATAAAATAAACAAAAGTGTGATATGACACAACACACGGTTGCTCAATCAAAGCACCAAGCCTTATAAAATGATTTTCTGACAAAGTTAACGAATAAGGAATTGGATTCCAGGATTTTCAAAACTGAGCTATATACTCAGAACAATTGACATGGATCCATATAATTTTCTTGAAAAAAAAATTCAGCTGGCTTACCAATAAGCTTCAGTATTTTATTTTTTTTTTTTTTTTTTTTTTTTTTTTTTTTTTTTTTTTTTTTTTTTTTTTTTTTTTTTTTTTTTTTTTTTGTATACCTTGGTCGAGGCTCGTATGAGAGCTAACACACAACTCACAGCAAGGAGGCATGAGACAAGAGGGGCGGGAGTGGAAGGGACAAAACATTGGGGAACAGACACAGGTGAACTGTGGAAGGGAGAGGGATGGGGATGGGACGGGGAACATGGCGAGTGGAAGATGGACATTAAAGGGACTTTCAGGGAGGAAAGCAGGAGAATTGAAGGAAGTGGGCTTGGGTGGATTATCGGGGGTAGAAAAGATCGAGGATTTGGATGGGGGAAGATAAGAGGTGGTGGTGAACAGCTGTTTTGAAAGCCTGGAGGGAAGAATGGGAAAGAATAGAGTGAGGAAGTTTATTCCAAAGGCGGGAAAAAAGAGGAATGAAAGAGTGAAGATGAGCAGTGATTCGTGATTTTGGTAGTTTTACCAGAAGGGGGTTGTTGGCGGACCTTGAGCGACCTGTGGAAATGTGGTTGGGACAAATCACAGAGAGAGCAGGGGGGCAAGGCTGGAGAGGAGTCGGTAGAAGACAGAAAGACCACCGACCAACCTGCGGTGATTGAGTGAGAGGCCCAAAGACTCAGCTTCATTGCGGGAGATGCCAATGATCTTAAAAGCCCTGGTTTCGACAGCGTGAAGTCGAGAAAGGTGGGAGGCAGGAGCACCAGCCCAGAGGGGAGAGCAGTACTCCATCAGGCTACGGACAAAAGCTTTGTAAGTGGTCAGGAGCTCAAGAGGGCCGAGGAAGGACTTTGCACGACGGAGGATTCCCAGTCGGCGACTGGCTTTTGAGGCAAGGTTGGAAATGTGACTTTCCCAGGAAAGGTCATGGCAGATAGTGAGACCCAGAAGCTTGAAAGAAAAGACTTCTTCCAGAGGATTGTTGAGAAAGTGGATGGGGGGTTTTGTAAACGGTCCTTTCGAAGAGACATAGTGAGAGTGTGAGATTTGTCTGGATTGAAAGACATGTTCCACGTGTTGGACCAGTTTGTGATTTTATCCAGATCTGCAGTGAGCGAAGAAGCTGCTGCTTGCCGGTCTGAGGGATGACAGATGGTACGGCAGAGGGTGGAGTCATCGGCAAAGAGAAATAGAGGATTTTCCAGAGAGTCCGAGAGATCATTGATGAAAACCAGAAAAGAACAGGGCCCAGAACGCTACCTTGAGGAACTCCAGCCTGCACAGGAAGAGGGGATGAAAGAACTCCATTTAGGGCCACACGTTGACTGCGACAGGAGAGGAAGTCTGCGAGCCATGAGTGGAGATGGCCTTGAATACCATGGGAAGAGAGTTTGGTGAGTAGGGCAGGGTGCCAGACTGTGTCAAAAGCACGTGATATGTCCAGGGATACGGCTCGGATTTCCTGTCTGGCATTGAGGACCTCCATCCATTGATGGGAGAGCAGTAGCAGCATATCTAGGGTAGAGTGACCTGGTCTGAAACCAAATTGATGATTGGAAATCAAGCCATTGGAGAAGAGGAAGGATTTCATGTCTGAAGCGATGATGGATTCCATAACCTTGCTGATGATTGGGAGAAGGCTGATTGGTCTATAGTTACAGGGATCTGTTTTTGCACCTTTTTTATGCAGGGCAGTGATGTTAGCAGATTTCCAAGCAGATGGCAGATGACCTTGGGAAAATGAGAGGGTGAATAGAACAGAGAGAGGGTGAGCAAGAGCAGAAGAGCAGGCTTTGAGGACACGTGGGCTGATGCCGTCTGGACCGGTTGCAGAATCTGACTCGAGGTTTGAAAGCAAGCTCTCCACCTTGTCAGGAGAAAAGGATACAGAGTCCAGGGACAGTTGGGTGCGACTGGGTAAAGTGGGTAGAGATAGTGATGGGTTTGGGACACAAGATTTAGCTGCAAACACCGAGTTTAGACATTCAGCTTTAGCACGTGTGGAATCAGCAGTGCGGCCATTTGAGGTAAGGGAGGGGATGGAGGGGGAACATACACCAGAAACAGATTTGATTAAACGCCACCAGGATTTTGAGGAGGGAGAGAGGTTTGAGAGTTCAGACTTGAGATGAGAAAGATGTTGTTTTCTGGCTCTCCTGAGGGTAGATACACACTTGTTCCGAGCTTTGTGGAAAGAACTGAGATTGCCCTCAGTTGGGTTTGCTTTCCATGAGGCAAAGGCAAGTTGTTTCAGGACAACTGCCTCGCCACAAGCTTCAGTAAACCAAGGGCGGGAGGAAGGGTAAGACAACTGAACACGAGAGGGGATAAATCTGTGCATGAGGGAGAGCAAGTTTCTTTGAAAGAATTCCCAGGATGAGTTGATGTTTGAGAAAGTAGTGATAGGAGACCAGTCTGTAAGTTTGATGGCTGCTCGGAGACCCTGCCAGTCGGCTTGAGTGAAATGCCAGACTCGACGGCGGTGAGGTGGTTCTCTGATAACAGCCAGAGAGATGTCCACTTTAACAAGGACGTGGTCAGAAGAACCAATTGGAGCGAAGGAAGAGCAGCAGACATTGTCAGGGAAATTTGTCAAAATCAGATCCAGAAGAGATGGAGTACCATTGGTTGAGATCCGGGTCGGGAAGTTGACTGATTGAGTCAGTCCCAATGAGTCACAGAAAGCTTTTGCTGATGTCCCATGGCAGGTGAGAGAGGTACCCACACCTAGCCAACTGGCGTGATGACAATTGAAGTCGCCACATAAGAGGAAGAGAGAGTTTGGATGAGAAGATAGAAGATGGTCCATGTTTTCGGAGAGTGAGGTGTAGATGGAGTCATCACTGTTCGGTGGACGGTACAGTACACATATAAACATGAGGTGGGAGTGGAGGGGAAGCCGAAGCCAGAGGTATTCCTGGGGGTGTGGGGGAGTGAGAGCAGTGCAGGGAGAGTGAGGAATAGAGTCTTTGATGAAGAGAGCAACACCTCCACCAGGACGAGGCTCAGGTCTGTCATACCGTAAGAGGGAGTAACCAGGGAGAGATACTTGGGAGTCAGACACGTCTTGGGAGAGGAAAGTTTCTGTTAGGCAGATAATGTCTGGTTTGTCAGTGGCAACCTGCATGGAAAGATCTGAAAGGTTTGAGCGAAGGCCCCGGATATTTGAGGTCCACACTTTTAATGAAGAGGTAGGGGAGGAGGCTTTGGGTGCAGGAGGTGGAGGGGCGGGGGAGGGTAGGACGAGGGACGAGGGGGAGGTAAGGAGGGTTGCTGAAGGAGTGTGGGGTATTGCAGAATAGCGAGGGGAGGGGGCCGAATGAGGAGGAGAAAAGGCTCTGTGGTGCTGGGAGAGAGGGGGGACAAGAGACAAGGAAGATGGCAGTTGAGTATTTGAGGAGGTGGAGTGAAGAGATGGAGGTGAGAGGGCAGTGGAGGGAGGCAGGTTGGTGGATGAGAGGGGGGCAACTTAGAGAAGGAAGAGTGAGGGGGATGAAAGGTGGGAGAAAGGTGAGGGGGAATTTTTGAGAGAGGTGAGAGGGAGGCTTGGAGGGAGAAGAGTGGGATGGTTGCTTTGAGAGTGAGAGTGAGGGGTGAGGGGGTGAGTTGGCACTGAAGTTGGAAAAAAGAATGGTTGATGGAAAGCGAGCATCCATGGCAAACTGTGGTTTTTAAAAGTTTTAGGTCAGAGATGCGATTTAACACAATTCTTGATGGATGCAATGAAGGCGAATTCAGAGCATGGAGAGAAGAAGCGCTGTAATAGTTGGATTTTTTAGGCAAGGAATGAAGGAGAGGTCGAAATGAAAGCAGTCTGTTGAAATAGCAGAAGAGTAGTGCATTGTGAAACAGTAAAGAGTACCACATGTGTGAGAGAGGAAGATGAAGCATCATAAGATCGTTTTTGTTGTTAATATTAATGTATGAGAGAGTTCAACAGATTAGGTCATGGAAATGTAAAGAAAAAAAAGAAATCGAGGAAGACGAGGAGGAAGTTAAGAGGAAGAAGAAGTAGCAGAATCGGGAGAAGGTGAGCGTGTTGTTGTTGTTGTTGGGTATATTTTTTTTTTTTTTTTTTTTTTTTTTTGAGATAAGAAAGAGATTAGTTGGGAGAATGGGGGATGTTTGGAAAGTGGGGAGGATGAAAATTGAAGGTAATGGGGAGGATAGAAATTGAAGGTAATGGGGAGAAAAAACAAACAAACAAACAAACAAAAAAAAACGATCGAACACCAAGTGGAACCGGTAGGCCTCAAGCCTAGGACTAGGCCTCAAACACCAGGTAAGAACGTCGACATAAATACTCACAAAATAGCACGATTTTTGAAACAAAACCGAACTAGGAACACACATTAACATGTAGGTGAGAAAATTAAACAGTTAAAACGGGACAAATAACAACCGGAACTTAACTTTGAGAATGTCAGCAGGGAGCCCCGAAGGAGACCTCTTGCCGCTCAAAACTCAAGATCTTGCCCAATATTGCTGTATGTATTGCTTGCCCAACAGTATGGGGGTAATCTGCTTGGCTCACCAACTAGTCTACACGTGATACCAATCGAAACATCATGGCACGTCTGCTCTTGATGTCAGACAAACTTAGAAGCGGTACTAATATGTTATCAATGAAACGACAACCATCCGAAATCCCTTGAAACATAAAGGGTTACGTTTGGTGCGCAAGTACAAACGAGCTATGCAAATTCACTTGGTATGTGTAGGATGCCATTACCAGTGTGACCACTCCTTGGCTTTTTCACAAGATCTTGGCTATTCGTTGTTCACCTTGGCGTCTTGGTTTTCTATAGGTTTTCTTGGCTTATAGGTTTTCTATTATCATCGCTTTTCCAAAACTTTGTGAATTCTTAGCTTTTTTCATTGGCTCAGCTTGGCATTTATGAAAATGAGGAGTGGTCACACTGGCCATTACACCACTCGATCCATTTATTTAAGCCATTAAAATAGGACATGAGTGCAGATATCAGGAATGCTCATTTTCTTCCTCTGTAACTGTGTACCCAAGCCCCCAACAGGAAACTACTCATATGTCGACCAAAACTCCATCTGTCACAAAAGTGTCTGAGAGGTGCTGCGGCGTTCTGGAAGATGCGCCGACTGAACTACACGATGCGCCCACCTCCCTGATTCTGTATCGCAATGCACGGCTGGGTGATTCGGCACGAGGGTTACTTTGTGTCGAGAAGCAACAACTGTGTCCTGTTTGCAGCAAAGGTGGCAGTGATTGTGGCTGCACTGAGATTTGCGTGGAGATTGAGCACAAAGTGGAAAATCCCGTCAAGGTGCAACGTGAGTTTCCCATTTTTATTCTATAAATTCCATAATATTTTTATTCAATATGCAAATATTCAAATGTTTTATTCCATAATAGTTATATAAAGATAAATTAACATAGTAAGTAGACCATTGTAAAAAAAATTTAAAAAACAATAGACATATAGTCATATATATTATTTAATGGAGGTGTTGAGGCTCATGGCATGGTGAACCAAAGGGGAAATGGGTCTATATAATACATGTATACATCTCAGGATAAGCAGAAGAGTTGTAGGTGAAAGGGAGGACAAGGTCTGAGCAGGTGTAGTAAAGTTTAGAGGAGGAAATGGGAATGGCCATGAGGCATCAGTGGGCAGGTTGAAGACCTCCAGGAAAGACGTTCAGACAATGGTCTCAAGAACATAGTTCCGCATGCAAGGGAAGAGAATGTGAAGGAATGGAGGAGAACATTATGGTCAAATTTGAAGAAACAAGATAAGGGTTTCAAAGAATGAATGTGACCTGGCTGGGGATCCAGGGTTGTGTGGAGAGGAAAAAAGGCATGTCAGGAACAAGACGAGAATAGAGCCAGTAAAAGACTGCAAGGCCATCAATATCCCTGTGCTGAGCAAGAGCCTCCTGTCATGAGATGCCAAGGAGCAATGGCAGGCCTCACACTCAAAGGGGTAAGATAAGAAGCAGCACCAGCAGTCCATATGGTATGACCCATACTTCACCACACCTCTGATGAAGGCCTTGTACACCGTTATAAGTTAGGGACATCTGAGGAAGGATTTGCCTTTGAAAAGAACTCTGAGGAGGCAGCTGGCTTTTCAGGTGAACTTGGACATGTGATCTGCCCAAAACAGGCTATCACTAAATAATGATGAATCCCAGGAGCTTCAGAGATTGTACCTCTCCTTGAGGATGACCATGGAGTCAAAGGGATTGGCCAGCCTGTCCTTATTGAAGGACAAAGTGAGAGTGTGGAACTTCCTTGCATGAAAGAGGTGACATTTTCTCAGAGAGGGATGCCACTTTGCAAACTGCCTGGTGGAGGGATGAGGAACAATCCTGCACAGAGTGGACTTGCCTGCAAAATGATACAATGGATTTTCCAGGGAAAATGAGAGGTCGTTCCTGTACATAAAGAAAGGATTGGTCTAAGAATGCAACAAATGGGAAACACCAGCCTAACAGGGTAAAGTATGGGAAATAATGCCATCCAAAACAATGTGCTGCTCTCTAACACAGAGGAAATCGAAAAACCAGTTCAGGAGGGGACCCTGGATATCAGCTCAGAGCTTGGAAAGCAAGTTAAAGTGCCAGATGATCAAATGGACGGAAGATGTCCAGTGAGTTTACCATAACCTCTTGTTTAGAAGTGAGAGCATCTATCCATTGTTTTTTGTGTACACAAGTCCAGGCTCATGGAAGAGCTCGTACAAGTACACTGAATGGATCAGGACACACCAGGACAAAAGGAACAGCAGAGAGGAAACATCAAAAGTCGAGCTGAAGGCCAAGACAGAGAGGCAGACAAACAATGGATGTGGGGAGGAATGGGAAGCAGGAGAGGATGCATGGGGTGGACAAGATGGATACAGAAGGAAACTCTCAGGAGGGGAAACTGAAAATTTGGATGGAGGAGTAAATGGGGAGGGAGGCAGAGTGAACGAGGGTAGAAAAGACAATGTTTTTTTGCATTGGGAATGATCTGAGATGGTGGTGAACAGCTGTCTTGAAGACCTGGAGGGAAGAATGAGATTGAAGAGAATGTGGAAGTTGGTTCCAAAGGTGAGGAAAAAATAGGAACAAATGAGTGGAGGTGAGCAGTGATCATGTATTTAGGTAGTTTCACCAGAAGGAGGTTGATGGTAGACCATGTGTGCCCTGTAGAATTCTATGGCAGGGGACAAAACACGGAAAGAGCAGAGGGTGCAAAACCAGAAAGGAGATGGTAGAAGACAGAGAGACCATCGACATGTCTGCGATGACGAAGTGATAGGCCCATAGATTTGGCTTCATCGCGGGAGATTCCAATGATCTTGAATGCCTTGCTTACCACGGCGTCAAGCTGAGCATGATTTGAGGCAAGGGAGCCAGCCCGGAGGGGGTGAGCAGTACTTCATCAAGATGCGGATGAAGGCCTTGTATGTGGATAAGAGGTCAGGTGTGCCAAAGAAGGACTTTGTACGACGGACTTTGTACGACAGAGGCTGGCTTTGCAGGCCATCTTAGAAATGTGGTTTGCTCAAGAAAAATTATCGCTGATAGTGAGACCCAGGAGTTTGAATAACTGAACTTCCTCAAGACTGTTAAGAAAGTATATGGAGGGTTTGCCAGCCAGTCCTTTTGGTGAGAGATAGTGAAAGTATGAGATTTGGCAGGATTGAAATACATATTCCAAGTGTTTTACCGGGTTTGAACAGAGGGAAGAGGTTGCAGCCTGCCTGTTTGAAGGATGATGGATGTCACGGCAGAGGGTAGAGTCATCAATAAATGCACAAAAGTAGATTTTCCATGGAGTCAGAGAGATCATTGATGAAGATCAGAAAAGGATTGGGCCCAGAACACCACTTTGGGCCACTCCAGCCTTGACAGCGAGAGGAGATGAAAGGATTCCATTGAGAGCCACACGCTCGCTATGAGAGTAGAGGAAGTTAGTAAGTCATGTGTGGACTTGATCTTAGATTCCACAGGCAGAGAGTTTGGAGAGTAAGGCAGGATGCCAGACTGTTGATATTAAAGTAATAGCTTGTTCAGGGTGGAATTGTTTTGACTGAAGCCAAACTGATGATCTGAGCTCAGAGTGTTTGAAAAGAGAAGAGTCTTCAGGCCTACTGCAGTTACTGATTCCATTACTTTTCTTATGAGACAGGAAGGCAGGAAGGGTTTGTTTTGTCAGTTTTGGCATCATTCCTATTTCATGAATTAGGGTAATATTGGTGACTTGCCATGATGCTGATAGGATTTTTATTCTTCCTTGTGAAGCACATGGCTGTGGGGTGCATCATTTGTGAGGGGTGCAGCTGTGCCACTGATACAGAGACCCCCTTGGAGATGGAACTTGTAATTTGTTCAGGGTGTCTCACCTACTTTATTCAACTCACCTCCTCTTCATTAAGGACACTGTGGGATCTTTAATGTCCACCATCTAATGCTAACAGATGGTAGGCCCAGTTTAATGTCCATCTGAGGGACGGCACACACACACACACCCTGATGCCTCAATGACAGGCTTTTTTTTTTTTTTTTACTTAGACAGAGGTCATTTGGTCCATCACCATATAATCTCCTCACTCTAACACTCCCAACAACTTCATGTAGTCCACTTATATAACTTACTTCGTGCACATAATTAGACCAGGACACTGGCACACTATGTTTTTCATCGATATCATGGCATATTTAACATCCGCAACTGAAATGTGTATTGGATATCCGGCTTTATACCCAAATCCGAAGGACTGTGTGCTCAATGATACAACACTCCCTGTTGGCATTGAATCAGAACAGCCATTTTAGGTTCGATTCCATCACAAATCGAAACGAGATCAGACAGCTCATGCATCTCATCAACCCTCATGTGCTCCCTCCATCCCCCATTTAACACTCATAATCGCACAATACAAAATCAATAGGTTGTGTTTGTTTTGCTTCGTCACCAGCCAAAAGGTCTGCTCTTTCTTGGACAAAAGTTTTAGGCCCATCTGTCATCAGGTGTCCATTTTGCACTAAAGCTGTGATGTGGCAGCACCAGAACATCTCCTTGGTGGAGTGGTTGAGGATTGTCTGTGCGGTGTTTTACAGGTGGATGCTGTGTAGTGCAGGCAACCAAGGCCCTCTGCAAACACGTTTTCCAGTTAACTATTGAGGAACCCATCTGTATGATTAACTTCAAGAATGAGAAGTTGGCACCACGCCGGCGTTCAAATCCCCTGAAGCCGGAAACAAGATGGAAATACACAAAATCCGGTAACACTGATTAGATGACATTTTAATCATGTCTCATTACATCTGCCACCGAAGGTGGACAGAGGATATGTTTTAACCCCTGTTTGTTACGAGTAAAGTCGGAGACCTTTGGGCCAAAGACGGCTGCTCGGCTAGTTTATTTCGTGAGTGGCTTGGGTGACGGCAGGGCTGAAAGGGCACCTCCCCTGTTCCTTTTGCAAGATAGGCACTGTACTGATGCTGCCCAAAAAAATTTTTTCTTATGAAATGGAATTTATATTTTGTATTATCTGCTTGTTTTTAGGATTACGATTAGCATCTATAAAATAGGTGCAGTACTGCATAAATGTGCTTGGTGAAACCCATCCATGAAAATGATCATTATAGGGTTAACATCCCTACAAAGATCAATGTCAATGATGATGATGATGATGATGATGATGATGTCGTCATTGACCGAACCGTGCGTGTCCACGACCGAAAATCATTTACCATTTATTTTAAACCCCGTTTTAAGTCAATGTCTATCCAACGATTATTTTCCGAGCATTGTCATTTCGTGTCATCATAGTTTGAGTCTCCGAGTTTTATAATAACCCATGACGACCTAAAGATGTTGAATATTATGATTATTGTCAGAAAGATAGTGATGTGTGGTGTGTATGTGTCCGTACTATGGGGTGTGCTCCCCCTCTATGATTTACTTTATCCATCCTCATTATGGTCCCCTAGCCCATCCCTGCTATTCATTTCCCCCTCATAATTTCTATCTATGACGGTTAAGACATTCTTCCACTTATTATCCGCATTATCCAAAATGAGTGCTTTCTTATCACTCATGATCCTTATTTTCCCTTCTGTTTGGTCCTCACCACTAATTGCTACCTCTCGCTCATCCTTCCAATTGTCCCATAATATGTTTGTTCATTAATTCCTCATCACTCACTCATTTGCAAATTATTCATAGGCTTCATTCACTCCTTCACTCTGTCATTTAATTCCACCATTGCTATTGATTCCAAATAAAACAACAGTCCTGGCATGCCCGTAGAACCCTATCGTGATGCATCACGATGTGGTTTATTTCAGCAAACAGGTGATTTGCATGATGTGGCTGAACCTTTAACACCTGTCTATAAAGTTTGTGAACAAGCTTGTTCGTCATCGGCAGGGGTTCACACAATTTTTATTTATTTATTTGGTTATCCAATGAGTACCAGCAGAAATGGTTTGGTACTCACAAAAAAAGTTAGCTTCGAGCATGCTCGTCTACTTTCCCCAGCCCCTCTCAGCTTGGTATACATCTTACACCTCTGTACGCACTCTCTCAGAAAGTCCGCTCCAGACAAGACACTCTCAAGCCGCTCTTCTTTTTGTTCCGGAAGCACCTGAACCTTCTCTTCTTCCTCCTTGCTCGTGTGTTCTCCTTAGATGTAATTTTTTTTATCGTATAAGTTATAATATAACTTATAAATTATCATGTTATCATTTATAAAACTAATTTTGTGCATTTACATTTTGAAATCACAGGACAGTGTATCAATTTATCAGAATTATGATGGAAGAATCTTACCTACATCACTTGAGAAAACCTTCCATGAAAATCCTCTCTTGTGCTCGTACGCTTTTTGAGCTTTTGGAGCATCTTTGAAGTCTGCATTTACTTTTTTTTTGTGGTTTTTTTGTTTTACCACGCACGAGTACCTGTGTACCAGTTATGTGAACCGCTGATTATAGGCCTACATATTGTACATTTGTATGAAATTGACAAGTCAACATAGCACAGTAAATAGGATTTTTTATTATTATTATTATTGGGGAACACAGAATTATGAGGAAAATGCTCAACTGTCAGTCCAAACCAGACCATTCAGTTCTGGATCACAGCCATATTCTTCTTCTTCCTCCCCGACCTCACTCCCCCACTTTTGGTTCCTTTTTCAAACTTCTATCCCTTCCAACTTTATCCGTATCGACGTTCAGCAAAGATGGTGATGTTTCGTTACAAAGCCATCAGGCCCCTACAAAAGGAGGTGGTAGTTCTTGGATTTGTGAAGACAAAGTCGTTCCTGCTCTGCCATTCTTCTGCAGATGGTAGTGTTATTCTAACTGCACAAGTAAGCTACCATCCTGACAATGCCTCGCACATCACTTTTTGTATCTCATATGGAGTGTTATTTATTGTTATTTTACATTTTTATTATTGAGTTTTCATTATTTAATTATTAAGTGTTTTGCTGTTTTTCTTGGCTTTCCTTGTCCAGAAGCTTGACAGGTCGAAACTCCAGCGAATCAAAGAAACCGATGACACCTGGAAGTTCGTGTTCTTTCGGAAGTCGTCAAGCGGCGGATCCAGTATGACGTTTGAGTCTGCTGCCTTCCCAGGGTGGTACATCAGTAGTCGTGAGAGCGGGACGAGCGTGCGCATGAGACGGATCTCAGATTCGTCCTCAGATAATCACATGTTCCATCTTTTGCAAATGTAACATTCGCCAGCAATCCGTCACAGCTCGATGGTGTGTGCCTTTCTTTCGCCTAAGTCATCAGTTTAGGGTGAGGATAAAAGGAATATCAATGTCTATCTTCACCATCTACTCGCATTCTTGTGGGTGATTTTGTCAGACGTTCATGATACATTGGTATTTTCATTCAGGTCCATCAAACCGGTTATACGTGAGCCATTACATTACTAGTGAACTCATTTTCTGAGGCAAGTTGGTTAATCTTGAGCTAAACAAGAGCGGTGTACTTATCACGTGAATGTATCTCAAAACACAGCTTGAATTGTTACTAACTTAACACATTATTATGTAATCACTAGACTAACCACGTACTAGTCTTAAAAGCTTTTTTTTGCTTGTGCCCAAATAACAGCCAACTGCATTTTTCTAAGTCTCTTGTTGAAGGATTTGTAGCATGTATTTGTATTTTTTTCCCTCTTTCGGGAAACAATATACATGCATCATTAAACCCAACGTGCACATGTGTGATGAAAACCAACGGATACATGCGCCATGAAACCCAACGTGTATGTGTTATGAAATCCAACACGTACTCGTATAAGCGTCATGAAACTATTCACATTGAATTTGGTGTACATGAAGGAATGAAGCATCATCTGCATTATTCTCGCTCCAGCAACGGACTACAAAATTGTTTGCCACCTTTCCCTCAATAGCGAAGGTGATGGAAATAAGCGTCAGTGTTTAGCGGAGACTTCCCTACGTGTACTCCATTGCGAAAAGTGTATCAGGGTATCTCACTCAACAAATTGTTTCTTTGTTTTGTGATTATGTTATCGGTTTCGTTTGAACAACATGACAAATTATTGTGTAGTTCTGTGCAGAAACAACTCCTGTCCTTTGCAGTGAATACCTTGTGTATGTCGTCTCATAAAATTAAGGAGCACGAATGTGGATCAGACATCATCTCATACACTTGGCAATTGCACATCACGTGGCAAAGGTGGCAATCTATGAGTTAACAAGTAAAAAAAGACATTTAATGTCATCGCCCCGGTTGTTTTAGTAATTTTGCTGCATGGAGTACAAGAGCTCGCCCATATTTATGTGCAACTAAAATGGCCACCAGTCTATCAGTCGGCCATCTTTGATCAGATCGCAAAATAAAGTGAGGTGCACGTGTATGCCAACATGTACTGTGCTGGTGCCACGTTTGAACAAAATCGGACCATGCATGTCTGAGCGAAATGGTTGGGGACACATTTAAGTAACAAAATTGCTACCAGTCGGCCATGTGATTCAGCAGCCAACCTTCAAAATCTTTTTCTCTGAAGTGGCTGAACAGGTCGAGGTGAAACTTTACAAGTATGACCGCCTATTCATGAGGAACAAAAGGTTCACTTATATGATGTCATAGGTCACATGGTTTGGCAGCCATATTGGATTTATCCTAAAACTTATAACAAAATCTTTTCCAGAACGGCTCGACAGATAGAAGGCAACCTTCACACAAATATTCCTCAAGCCTTGGGTGTCCAAGTTTGTTCAGGAATAATTGATAGGTCACATGGTTTGGCAGCCATATTGGATTTATCCTAAAACTTATAACAAAATCTTCTCCAGAACGGCTCAACAGATCGAAGGCAACCTTCACACAAATATTCCTCAAGCCTTGGGTGTCCAAGTTTGTTCAGGAATAATTGATAGGTCACATGGTTTGGCAGCCATATTGGATTGAAGAAAATATTAAATAATGTTTTCGCTGAAACCGCTTAATCAATCGACAGAAAACTTCACAATTATGATCAAGTGGTGATGGGAAATACAGATTTTTAATTGCAACTTGATTGGACACATGGTCTGACAGCCAGAATTATTTAATTTTTTAATCTGGGTTCTTTTTGATTTCGTTTTTTTTTTTTTAATAAGGCTCACTTGGCTGTGCCTGGATGGGTTTGAGGGTAGAGGAGTAACAGCTGAAATGTGAATCCTATCCAGGTTCCTCTTGATGACTTCATCTTTGCTTTTTCGGGTTCCTTCTGATTATTCCAGTGCAGGACTGTGCCTATTTGGTCTTCCATTTGATTTGAATTGAATTTATTTTAATCCAATTCTAAATTCAATTGAATAATAATAAACGTCATGGGTCAGGGTCAGGTGTCCGATCAAAGCGGGGTTGCATCAAAGCAGGATGTCTTGGTACCTGGTCATCACTGCCAACAGTTATAAAGTGGCAGTTCTAATTATGTCGCTTATTAATTATGTAACACATCAGTACACAAACGCCACACAAATTACACCATACAAAACGACACAAACACAACACAAAACAACTTCTGGCACGGGTCTGCAATCTCTGATTGCTCTTTCTGGTTTTGGTGTTTGTCAAACCTTTTTGAATAGCATACAGGGTGATCTATTCCTGCATCATCTTCCTTTGCAAAATAGCTTCAGTTTGCACATTGCAAGCATCTGCCACTAATTTGAAGTATCAAAAATATAAAACCAGAATATCTGGGTTGGATAAGTGGCTACCCTCTTTATAACAACAATGGTAAATTAGTTCAGGTGTAACCAATCACCTTCAAAATAACATCAAGTTCATTGGCCTCCACCTGTGTTAAATTCTAGTGATTCTGATTATTTCAGTGTAAAATCAGCTGTTCCTGTAGGTTTCCTCTGCTAAGTAGTGCATTTTACAACAAGGACTCAACCATGAGACCCAAGGAGCTTTCAAAAGACCTGCGATTAAAAGCTGTTGAAAGGCACCGATCAGGGGATGGGTAAAAAAATATTTCAAAGGCCTTGAATATCTCTTGGAGCATAGTCAAGACAATCATTAAGAAATGGAAGGCGTATGGTACCACCAAGACCGTGCTTGGATCAGGCCATCCCTCCAAACTGGATGACCAGGCAAGGAGGAGACTGATCAGAGAGGCCACCGAGAGGCCAATGGCAACTTTGAAAGAGCTGCATACCTTTATGGCAAAGACTGGTCAGTGTGCATGTGACAACAATATCCCAAGCACTCCACAAGTCTGGCCCGTATGGTCGGGTGGCAAGAAAGAAGCCATTACTCAAAAAAGCCCACCTTGAGTCCAATTTGAGGTATGCAAAAAATACTCTGGACATTCTGAAGCCATGTAGCAAAAAAGTTTTATGGCCTGACGAAAACAAATGGAGTTTTTTAGCCTAAATGCAAAACGTTACGTTTGGCACAAACCCAACACAGCACATCACCCAAACAACACCATCCCGACTGTGAAGCATGGTGGTGGCAGCATCCTGTTATGGGGATGTTTCTCATCAGCAGAGATGAGCGTACTTGTCAGGATTGAAAGGAAAATGGATGGAGCAAAATACAGAAAAATCCTAGAGGAAAACCTGCTGCCCTCTGCAAGAAAGCTGAAATTGGGACGAAAGTTCAGCTTTCAGCATGACAACGATCTGAAGCACACAGCCAAAGCTACATTGGAGTGGTGAAGGAACAAAAAGATAAATGTCCTTGGGTGGCCCAGTCAAAGCCCCGACCTAAATCCAATTGAAAATCTGTGGCATGACTTGAAGATTGCTGTCCATCAATGCTCTCCATGCAACTTGACTCAGCTTGAACAGTTTTTCACACAAGAATGGGCAAATATAACCCAATCAAGGTGTACAAAGTTGGTGTAGAATTATCCCAACAGACTCACAGCTGTAATTGCTGTCAAAGGTGCTTCCACCAAGTATTAACTCAGGAGGGTGGACACTCATCCAACGAAGATATTCTAGTTTTGTATTTTTTATTAATTTTCTGAAATGTGTGGAATTTGTTTTTCACCTGAAAGTTGTGGTCATGATGTGCAAATAAAGGTGGGAAAAGTCTGATCGAATGCAATTTAATTCCAGGCTATAAGGCAACAAAGGGTGAAATTTTTGAAAGGAGATGTAGACTTTCTATAGGCAAAGGCACTGTATGTATCTGGCCTTGGATGCCAAAGGCAGGAAGTTTGTAGAGCAAGGTGGGATGCCAGACTGTATTGCGTGCTTTGGATATGTCTATTGAGATGGTCCTGATCTCATGTCTAACATTGAGGGCCTCCATCCATTGTTGGGAGAGTAAAAACAGCATGTCCAAGATAGAGTAACCTGGTCTGTATCCAAATCGGTGATCTGAGATGAAACCGTTGGAGAAAAGGAAGGATTTCATATCAACTGCTATGATGAATTCTATGATCTTGCTGATGATGGGAAGCTAATTTGTCTGTTGTTAAGGGAATCGATTTTTGCAACTTTTTTATGTGATGTGGTGATGTTGGTGGACTTTCAAGCAGATGCAAAATGATCTCAGGCAAATGGCAGGTTGAAGGTGGCAGATAGAGTATGTGCAAGCATAGCACAGCAGGTTTTTAGGATACGTGAGCTGATGCCATCCGGTCCAGTTGCTGATTCAGAGTCTAGGGTTGTCAGAAACATCCTCACCTTCTCAGGTGCAAAAAACAAAGTGCTGAAGCAGTTGGGTGGGTACAGAGAGTGAGGGGTTGGGGACACAAGATTTGGAATGGAACAAAGAGGTGAGGAATTCGACATTCAAACGAGCGGAGTTGACTGTGGTGCCATTTGAAGAGGGAATGGATGGAGGAGGAGCATACACCAGAGACAGACTTAAAAGAGATAGACTTAGGCACCACCCAGTTTTAGAGGAAGGAGACAAGTTTGACTAGAAAGAGCAATCAGAGATTACAGACCCTCACCAGAACTTTTCTTTGGTGTTAGTGTAGTTTTGTGTGGTGTATTTTAGTGGAATTTGTGTACTGGTGTGTTACGTAACTAATAAGAAACATGATTGGAACTAACACTTTATAACTGCTGGCAGTGATGACTGTGTACCAAGACATCCCACTTTGATGCAAGCCTACTTTGATTGGACACCTGACGCTGACCCAAGAAGTTTTTCATTATTATTCAATTGAATTTAGAATGGGATTGAAATAAATTCAATTCAAATCAAGTGGAAGACCAAATAGGTACAGTCCTGTACTGGAGTCATCAGAAGGAACCCGAACAAGCAAATAGCATGGATGAAGTCATCAGGAGAAACCTGTGTAGAATTCGCATTTCAGCTGCTACTCCTCTACCCTAAAACCCATCGAGGAGCAGCGGTCAGCCTTTTGCAAAAAAAAAATTTAAAAAAGAAAAAAAAAAAGAGAACTCAGATCCAAAAATTCAATAATTCTGGCTGCCAGACCATGTGTCCGATCAAGTTGAAATTTCAAACTTGTATTCAACATCACTACGAGATTATAATTGTGAAGTTTCATGTCGATTGATTATACGGTTCCAGAGAAAACATTAATTGTTTTTCTTCAATCCAATATGGCTGCCAAACCATGTGACCTATCAATTATTATTTAAACTTGTAAATGCAAGGGCTTGGGGAACATTTGTGTGAAGTTTCCCCTCAATCTGTCCAGCCGTTCTGGAGAAGAAGATTTTTTTATCGGTTTTCGGGTAAATCCAATATGGCTGCCAAACCATGTGACCTGTGACATCATGTGTGTGAACCTTTTGTTTCTCATGGCGAGGCAGTCAAACATGTAAAGTTTCACCTTTATCTTTTCAGTCACTTCAGAGAACAAAATTTTTGAAGGTGTTTAAAAAAAAAAAGAAAAAAAGGCTGCTGAATCACGTGACCGATGACGTCATCAATTTTCTTTCTGTGGTCCATTTGATCCCTAGATGACCCTTAAAAATTTTCATACTGATCAGATGTAACGTTCCACATATGCAATTATGACATCATAACGAAGGCACCGATGACGTCATTAAAAAAAAAATCACACTTATTCCCCATGAGGGGTACTTGCTGTCTGCCAAGTTGATACTTTTATCTTGGTGCGGTTTCGTAGATAGAGGTCCAAAGTTTTCCGTTTTTCGAACATGGCTGGTGAAAATTGTCTCAATCCGACAAGCGGTTGCGGAGAAAAACACGAAAGTTCTGTGTGGATAAACAAACAAACAAACAGACAAACAAACAGACCCAAATGCAATACCACCTCCTTCGGCGAGGACAAAAATTCAATCTTGAAGTTGCCCAGATATCGTTTTCTGGCTCTTCTAAGAGTAGCCAGAGCAATGTTGACTCCAACAAGTACATGCTGAGATGAACCTATTGGGAGCAGAAGAGGGACATCTCATGAATCACATTTATAGGAAAATTTGTCATTATCAAGTCAGAAGGGAAGACAAGCCATTGGGAGAAATCATGGTTGGGAAGTTCACCGATTGGGTGAAGCGCCCATATTTGCATATCACACTTGATTTTGTGCCCCACTGCAAACAGGCAATCAGTCTAGATCAGCGATCTTCACTATTCGTTTTGAGGGGGCCACTTTTGCCGATAAGACATCAGTGTGAGAGCCACCACTGCCTACAGGACTCCGTAATGGCTGCTACTAGGCCGCACCTCCACACACTCTTCTTCGTTGTGGTTAACTGGGCTGCAAGCGTAATTGTTTGTACATAACAACCATATCCTGATGTACTTATGTTACTTTTATGCTTCATGTTGGAGCACTCATTTGAAACCATTGGGTCAATTTGATAGCATTAATAGCAGATTACAATGGAGTGTTTTCACATTTGTGTATTGTCAGCTGCACGTCAGGGGCCACACATAAAGCAACCAGGGGCCGCCAGTGGTTCTCGGGCCGTGCAATGAAGAACAGGGGTCTAGACAATAAAAACATCAGAGTAATTGTTCAAGAGGATTGTTGAGGAACTGGCCTCCCTTTAAGTCCAACTCAATCACATCAAAATTAACAATGAAAAGGAAAATAAAATTTATTTTACAATGGAAAATGTTTTTTCCCCTTCTCAACATATAGCCAATGTGGTTCGTAAATGCTCAGAGTGTACCCGAGAGCATCTACAACCCCAGAACTTCCGGGGTCCTTTGGTGGGCTCCGAACCACATGCTTAGTGACCATGCTCGCAGCATCTGAGAGATTATGTACCCATTCCCTTGATTTCTGGACCACCTCTTTCAAAAAAATCCTGGATCTGCCCCTGAATCGTGGGATCCACAGGCACAATGTCAACAACCTACTTGTTGACCCTCTCTTGCTCTGATGAAGGATTAGGCCCAAAATGTCAGCTTCTCTTCTCTCTGCAGTGGATCAATCACTAATTAAACTATTTTATTTCATACTGGCAGAACTTACCCATCGCTTTGCTGACGGGGGTGTGAAGGGGAGGGGGGTGGAGAAAGAGAGAGGGAGAGAGAGGGGAGGGGAGGGAGAGAGGGGAGGCAGAGAAGATGGAGGGAAGGGAGGTGAGGGGAGAGGAGGGAGGGGAGCGAGGAGTGGGTAAATAAAAGGAAGCTAGGAAGGGGAGAAGAGTGAGGAAAGTGGGTGGAGGTGGGGAGAGTGATGCCTCACGAAACATTGCCATACACTGTGGGAGAGAGAAAGAGAGAAAGAGAGAAAGAGAGAAAGAGAGAAAGAGAGAGAGAGGAGAAAGAGAGAAAGAGAGAGAGAGGAGAAAGAGAGAAAGAGAGAGAGAGGAGAAAGAGAGAAAGAGAGAAAGAGAGAAAGAGAGAAAGAGAGAAAGAGAGAAAGAGAGAAAGAGAGAAAGAGAGAAAGAGAGAAAGAGAGAAAGAGAGAAAGAGAGAAAGAGAGAAAGAGAGAAAGAGAGAAAGAGAGAAAGAGAGAAAGAGAGAAAGAGAGAAAGAGAGAAAGAGAGAAAGAGAGAAAGAGAGAAAGAGAGAAAGAGAGAAAGAGAGAAAGAGAGAAAGAGAGAAAGAGAGAAAGAGAGAAAGAGAGAAAGAGAGAAAGAGAGAAAGAGAGAAAGAGAGAAAGAGAGAAAGAGAGAAAGAGAGAAAGAGAGAAAGAGAGAAAGAGAGAAAGAGAGAAAGAGAGAAAGAGAGAAAGAGAGAAAGAGAGAAAGAGAGAAAGAGAGAAAGAGAGAAAGAGAGAAAGAGAGAAAGAGAGAAAGAGAGAAAGAGAGAAAGAGAGAAAGAGAGAAAGAGAGAAAGAGAGAAAGAGAGAAAGAGAGAAAGAGAGAAAGAGAGAAAGAGAGAAAGAGAGAAAGAGAGAAAGAGAGAAAGAGAGAAAGAGAGAAAGAGAGAAAGAGAGAAAGAGAGAAAGAGAGAAAGAGAGAAAGAGAGAAAGAGAGAAAGAGAGAAAGAGAGAAAGAGAGAAAGAGAGAAAGAGAGAAAGAGAGAAAGAGAGAAAGAGAGAAAGAGAGAAAGAGAGAAAGAGAGAAAGAGAGAAAGAGAGAAAGAGAGAAAGAGAGAAAGAGAGAAAGAGAGAAAGAGAGAAAGAGAGAAAGAGAGAGAGAGAGAGAGAGAGAGAGAGAGAGAGAGAGAGAGAGAGAGAGAGAGAGAGAGAGAGAGAGAGAGAGAGAGAGAGAGAGAGAGAGAGGTTTGGGAGGAGAGTGCTACATTTTATTGGGAGGGGAGAGCAAGGAGGGGACAGAGAGTGAGAGTGGGGGTGGCGGGGGGAGAAGAAAGGTGAGGGGTGGAGGTGGTGTTAGCAAAGAGAGTGATATGTTATGCTTAATGACCAC
>NC_140974.1:27076512-27386512 GCF_056783735.1 Eptatretus burgeri | reverse complement strand
GAGAGAGAGAGAGAGAGAGAGAGAGAGAGAGAGAGAGAGAGTGGGTGAGAGAGAGAGAGTGGG
Organism: Eptatretus burgeri; assembly: GCF_056783735.1. Classification (NCBI taxonomy): domain Eukaryota; kingdom Metazoa; phylum Chordata; class Myxini; order Myxiniformes; family Myxinidae; genus Eptatretus; species Eptatretus burgeri. Next base: position 27,386,449 of record NC_140974.1, on the reverse strand, counting down.
TGAGAGAGAGAGAGTGGGTGAGAGAGAGAGAGTGGGTGAGAGAGAGAGTGGGTGAGAGAGAGAGTGGGTGAGAGAGAGAGTGGGTGAGAGAGAGAGAGAGTGGGTGAGAGAGAGAGAGAGTGGGTGAGAGAGAGAGAGTGGGTGAGAGAGAGAGAGAGAGGGTGAGAGAGAGAGAGGGGGTGAGAGAGAGAGTGGGTGAGAGAGAGAGAGTGGGTGAGAGAGAGAGAGTGGGTGAGAGAGAGAGAGTGGGTGAGAGAGAGAGAGTGGGTGAGAGAGAGAGAGTGGGTGAGAGAGAGAGAGTGGGTGAGAGAGAGAGAGTGGGTGAGAGAGAGAGAGTGGGTGAGAGAGAGAGAGTGGGTGAGAGAGAGAGAGAGAGAGTGGGTGAGAGAGAGAGAGTGGGTGAGAGAGAGAGAGTGGGTGAGAGAGAGAGAGTGGGTGAGAGAGAGAGAGAGTGGGTGAGAGAGAGATATATATGAATATATATACCTTTAAAATGTTACCTTTGCTGTGACGTTGCACTTGCGTGTTGTGCAGATGACGGCGGAGCTACACCAGTTCAAGATGAGCGGGACTTTGATTCAGAAAGCGAGGAGAAAATTCCTGAGCAGGTAGGTAGAAGAGTTTACCTGTTGACAATCACAATCCGGATGCATCACTTGCTTTGAGTGGGTTGGAACTTGAGATCACGAAATTGTCCTCGATTAATGAGTCTATGAACATGTACATGAAAGTTTTCAAATGTCAAAAACTTTGTGCAACATAATGGCTAAATAAACAAGAAAAAGACATCATGCAGAGCACGATACTTGCAAAATCCACCCCCGTCTCCAAAGGTTGCCATGGATACATCGAATTGTCCATTTCATTAAGATTATAATTGACAATCAAAGCTCAGGTTAATCAGATGAAAATTGATTATTTTTCAGATTGAAATTGATGATTTTAGAAGCTTGACCTTGAGTTGACCTTTGACCTTTTGACCTCAAAAACATGAATCAGTGATGCACTATGCAATTGCAGCTTGATTTCCAGGTTAAGCAGATTAAATGGACGATTTTTCAGATAATAATTGATGATTTAATAAGTTTGACCTTGAGTTGACCTTTCACCTTTTGACCTTAAAAATAGTTGGTTTCCCAATCTTGTGATGCAATATGCAAAATCCTGTTCAAATTTCAAGTCAATTAGATGAAAAATGACAATTTTAGAAATTTAACCTCAAGATGACTTTTGACCTCAAAATCAATAGGCTTCTCAGTTGAGACTACCTCTACAATGTGGTAAAGTTTCATGACGATCGGTTTAAAATTGTGACCTGTTGGCAATAACCAGACGGACAGACAGACAAGCCGGTAGGCGACATGGGTGGTCGCGACATAATTGCATACTAGTCATTCAGTTTTTGACGGATCGGGCTGAAAATTTTTGACAAAGAGGTTGATTATAGTGCGCATAAAAGCCTGGAAGCCCATTTTTGATTTTCGATTTTTTTTTTTTTTAGGATTTTTCTAAAATTTCAAAGTCCTCACGGTGGTGTCCATAGCAATGGTGCTCAAAAGCATAGAACTAGATTCTGGTATGACCCTACCTGTCAAGTTTCATCAAAATTGGTTGACTCCTCTGGCCTCGAGCTGTCCATTACATGCAAACAAACAAACAAACAAAAAAAAGACGGTAAATAGACACCCTATTTTTGAAGGACTACCATTTGAAAAATAAAACCTAAATCAAAAATCGGCTCGAGTAAAATTTTCTAAATACCTCGAAGTGTTTGATTCCGAAGTCTCGTTTCTCCACATTCAAAACTGTAGGACAAGTATTGAAAATATCGTATGCGGTTTTTCGGCCGCTGCATAGCAACGGGTGGTTGCTTAGCAACGAAACTCGCGCACACTCCCAGCCCATATGGCACCTGTTCGCCAAGATTCATCGAAATCGGTTTGCTGGTTTGTGCTGTGGAACCTTGCGTTGCAGACACGCACACACACACACGCAGACACGCACACACACACACACACACACACACACACACACACACACACACACACACACACACACACACGGAAAACCCGACAATAAGGGTACTCTAGCAACCACCCAACATAAAGAATACCAAAATCGACTGATTAACATACTTGAAAAATCTTCGATTTTGCAATTAACAAGAGTGAGAATTACTTTACAATATCTGTCCTCCTCCACCTCAGGTCCCAATGAAGAAGAAGAAACCCTATAATACACCGTGTTTGGGTCTATTCGGTAAAATAAAAAGAAAAGCAATTTCATTTACTGGTATATTTTGTCGACTAGAAACCAATAAATCCAACTAGGATAACAAGCCGGAGATAAAAATTAGTTTGCTTTCATACACGCTTGAGCCCATACCCGATCCAAAATGAACAAGAATCTCTCCAATTCACCGTGTTTTGTTTGTTTCTCGGCTTTGCCTGTTTCATATTAAAAACTAGAAGAGCACTCGGTAGAGCGCCTGTCTTCGTCACGTAATGCCTTACCCACGAGAACATATCGGGCCCATTACATTTTTGAAATTACATGCTATGTATCATTTTTGGCCCTATCTCTCAATGGTGAAGAATCACTTTAGATATTAAATAATTCTCGTATCCAGATATGGATCCGGATCTTCACCAAAATCTAATCAGTTCGTCCTTGTCACACACCGAACCTGTCCACAAAATTTTATCCAGATCCGTCCACAACTTTTAGAGATATCCTGTACACAGACTAACAAACAGACAGAAAGGGGTGAAAACATAACGTCCTTCACCTTCGGTGGCAAAGGTAAAAACCTAATGTACATACATGAAGCAAAAATATGCATGTGCATACATAATACTGTTACGAATTTGGAAACCTATCGCACACAACATTCAGGTCCTATAGATTAGTTATATCGGTAAGTATGTGTTTTATAGGTTGCTTCCTTTCCCTTGTCTAATGGGTAAATAAAGGTCCATGCGCTGTGATTTATTTTTATAGTGAGGGTCTTATTGGAAAATAAAATCAGGAACGACAACAGAAACGACCGTTGCGGCAGTGCTGCAGAGAATGAGAACAGCCCCGGGATTCTCCACGTCCCGAGTGAGGGAGGGGTCGGGCCGGCGGAGACGCATAAAAGGGGAGCGAGAAGCTGGTCTAAGAAGAGAGCGGAGGTGGGAGGAGAGAAAGAGCGGAGGAGCGGAAGAGCTCAAGAGCTCCGGACGAAAGAGCATTTCCACGAGCTGGACATCTCGTCTTGCTGGAGCGCTCATCCCAGGGATCCTGTCTGGCTAGTCGTGGTCGACGCCGTCCTTCTCCTCCTCACCACAACCGGGAGCTCGAGAGACGCCAGTCCCCGCAGGAAACACAAGGGTCGCCCGCCGGTGTCCGGGTTCGGCTCGCCTCTCGCCGGACCGACCAGCTTGAAGACCGCACGAGGCGACAGGTCCAAGATAGGTCTCAATAAAGACCATTTGGTCCGGTCATTTTGGGGTATTTGTGTGTGCGTGTGTTTGTCCTGTGGACCCCGTCTTTAAGTAGTTAATTGTTTAAGTGCTTGTGCTGTATCTTCTTCTTTCGGCTAGCTTCCGTTAGGGGTCGCCACAGCGGATCAACCGTCTCCATTTCGCTCTATCCTCCACATCTTCCATTGACACTCCAACCACCCGCATGTCCGTCCTCACCGTATCCATGAACCTCTTCTTTGGCCTTCCTCTTCTCCTCCTGCCTGGCGGCTCCATCTTCAACATCCTTCTCCCGATATACTCCGCTTCCCTCCTGTGCACATGTCCAAACCATCTCAATCTCGCCTCTCTCACTTTGTCTCCAAACCGTTCTACCTGCGCTGTCCCTCTGATATACTCATTTCTTATCCTCTCCATCCTCGTCACTCCCAACGAGAATCGCAGCATCTTTAACTCTGCCACCTCCAGCTCCCCTTCCTGTCTTTTTGTTAGTGCCACCGCCTCCAAACCATACAACATAGCTGGTCTCACTACCGTATTATATATATACTTTCCCCTTAACTCTTGCAGCTACCCTTCTGTCACAGATCACTCCTGCAACTCTTCTCCAACCACTCCATCCTGCCTGCACTCTCTTTTTCACTTCTCTCCCACACTCTCCGTTACTTTGGACAGTTGATCCCAAGTATTTAAACCCATCCACCTTCCCCACCTCAACTCCTTGCAACCGCACCATACCACCACCCTCCCTCTCATTTACTCACATGTACTCCGTCTTACTCCGACTGACTATCATTCCCCTTCTCTCCAGTGCGTACCTCCACCTCTCGAGGCTCGCCTCAGCCTGCTCCCGACTCTCCCTACAGATCATGATGTCATCCGCGAACTTGTGCTTGTGCTGTATATACTTGCATTTCTTATATTTGGTTTCGCTCTGCCATTACATGCTTCCCTCATTCCCCACCTATTGTATAAATAAACCCGCATTTGTTCAATGTCTCAGCTTGTTCGTCTCCATTCCTTCATTGGCTGAGCGTGCGCGTGTTGGAGAAATAGTAAAAGCGGTTTCCGCTGTAAAGGGGACATTTGGACCGACGGGACTTTGGTGACCGTCTGCTCGGGTCACAGACGGTTTGAGTATGCTAAGCGGCTCGTTCCGTACGGGTGCCGTCGAGGGTGTGAAGACTCGATAGATCGCCATGTGGTCTCTCGGTATTTTGAAAATTGGCGACTAACCCTGTACCATGTGGTGGAAATATTGACCCTTCACGGTCCAGAAAAGGACCCATACTCTTCGGACTTTTCTGAAGAAGTACGATCTGAATTCCGGGCGATCGGTCGAGCCGACTCTGCAGCTCCATCTCGCGGTCATGCTCGTGGCCGACGTCCGGCCCCACAACAATTGGTAGTCAGGAGTGCGATTCGGCTCCTCGGCCTCCCCCCCCCTCCCCCGTTCCCCCAAATTGCGAGCATTGAAAAAAATTATTTCCAAGCACGCAACATGTCTCACCAAGACGAGCTGAGGCAGGTGGGTTGTGGTCGTGTAGTGTTAATAGAACCCATGGTTCAGGACACCACCCCCATGCAGGAACTTTCCAAACTGAACCCAGAGTTGTAATGGGCGCAGTGGCTTGGGCGGTGCATGAGCGCCCCCCACGTGCAATTCCCAGCACGGACCAGATGTTAGAAATGATGGGACGATTGATGCAGGATATGAATGAAATGAAATGAAAACGAATGCGCAAAACATGGGAAACCGCATGAGGAATATGAAACGATTTGTGGAGAACATTAATGCCAAAATGGATGCGATGAACGCAGACAGGCATGCATGGAGAGAGGATAGGCGGGCGATGGATTGCAAGATGGCGGCACCACGTGGCAGAACGACCGAACCGAGAGGATGGAGTGTAAATTGTGTCTGTCCCACGATGGAGACGGATAAGGTCGGGACGACAGACCCACGACGATAATTGGGGAGACCGAGACATGTGAACTGAGACACGAGGGGACAACGGAAAAATTAAAAGAGGAGACGAAGAGCCAGGAAGAAATGGAAATAATAAACGAGGTGACGGAGACAGATAAATCAATAGAGGGGGACGAATTAAATGAAATTGATGAACGCACACACATATAGTTAGTGGGGGACAAGGGGGTCGAGCTTGGGGAATGTTTTGTGACCCAGTGCGAGCAGCAGGATAGCCTCCTTCAGGAACGGAGGGAGGAAATACGCTTCCTCGAAGCGGATCGTAACCAGGTGAGTCCGGTCGTGCCGAACGAGGTTGAGGGGTTGAGTGCTGTGAACAGGTACACGCGCAGCTTGGGGGGTAAAGGGATCCCGGGACCCCTTGAGTTAGCACGAATCCCCGAAGTGAATGTCCCGGTGTGTGTGGTAAAAAGTACGTGTGTGTCGAAATGTTTGGTGAAACGTGCGCATAGTGTGAGTGTCATGGCATGCGTGAGTAAAAAGGCGTACGTGAGTGCACGCATGGGGATGGACGGACTGGTCCAGACAGGAGACAGGAATGGCGAGCCTAAGAGGCCACGTAGAGTTGTTTCGAGGGCCGCGCCAGTTTCAAGGGACGCCGCGTGCGAGGCCCGTTCGGCATTTGGCGAGCGGCCCTCGCGCGTGCGTCTTCGTGCAGGGATTGCGGCGCGGGAACGTCCGCGTTTCGGGAAAGACCGTCGCGCGGACGGTTAAAATGGCGGCGAGAGTTGGGTGAATTCGGAACACGCGGGTTCCCATGTGGGCGCATGTACGGGGCATCACGTGCTGCATACCGCGTGTTCTGTGTGCGGAACGCGCATAGCGGGTTTCCGGGACGCTACGCGCGTGCTGGCTGGTGCGGGAAACCGCGCAGGTTCGGTGTGCGAGTGACGTCACTGGGAATCTCGTGGCACGAATGCCGGAGAAACAGCGCACGTCGTCCCACGTGGGGAATTCCCTGAAAGCGAGCGCTGATTGGAATGTGCAGGGTGACGTCATGGTTGCACGGATCGGCCTTTGGAAGGGACGTTGGTATCGCCAATAGGGACGAACGGGCATGCCGAAAACTGCCACCATGGCGCTGCAGGAAAAAAATTAAAAGCCTCGCTTCCAGTACACAGCCCGGATTGGGCAAAGGAAGCACTAGTTTGTGGGAAGGGTTAGCGATAGTTAGACCGGCTTCATGGGGACATGAGTTGTTCCTCATGGAGCCTGTGGAATGGGTTAGTTAGAGGGAATTTTGGATAGATTTAGAAAATGGATTTATTTTTGAAACGCGGGCAGACATGGAATGTGTAGTGGGGACGTAGCTTAGCTACGTAGAGTTCAATGGAACGTGCATTAGGGTAAGGGATGACGAGGGAGCACGAGATAGTTAGGGGAATTTAGTAAGGAGAATGGCAGTGTGGAGTGTTGGTGTGAATTGGAAAGTGGAGAACGTGTGATAAATGAGTGTGGGACAGCGGGCCCGAGTGAGTGAGTGGATGAATGTGGAATGCATGGTGCGAATGACTGAGTGGGGGGAGGAGTGATTCCCACCCAAGTGACCCCGGGGTCAGTGTAATGTTCGTTCGTGGGCTAGTTAAATTTCCCAAAAGGAGTTCGTTTTGTTGTTGGTGTTGAGAGAAGGCATGAAACCCATTTGGAGGGGTGCAGGAATTCATGGACCGGCTGGGAGCGTGGCTTGGAAAGGTGAGTACCAAGTAGTGGGCACCCCGGGTACCGGACTAGTCGGCTCGAGTAGGCCAAGGGTCCAAGGGACCGGGATTGTGTAGTGGGCACGGACGACCCACGGCAAGGGACCCGTAGTGCCAAAATGCCACGTGGGCATCGGAGGGGGGCAATGCCAGAGAGGGCAACCTCCCGCGTTCATAGGGAGCTGGTAGGCTCGGAGACAGCCTCATTTCTGGGGGTGCCATAGATAGAGTTTGGCAGGGGGGAGTCCCTCCCCAGTGAGCCACGCTGCCCAGCCACGAAATTGTGCAAGGGCATGGAGGAAAATTGGAGGGCTAGGCCCAAATTTATAATGGACACCAACACAGGCGACGGGAATCATGGTTTTTGAACCGATAGTTTAATGTGACAGGCGTTTTGGAAAGCCCCGGGGTAGTTTAAAGTGTAATAAATGCTGGGATAGTTGGGAGATGTACCCCATTCGCACCATCCATCCCTTCGCTCTCGGTAGGCCGCTGGACTCACTGTGGAGAAGACTGCTGAACTCTGTGGGAGGCCATTCTGAGGCTTCGCCGGACCTCGAGACAGGACGCTAGTTTCTTCCCTATTCCCCTCCGAAAATAGGAACGTAGGGGTTGGGAATAGATTGACAGGATAGGTTAGCCGGACAAGGACAATAAAGTGGGTTAGGGAGATGTAATTATAAAAATAAAATAATAATAAATAATATAAAAAGGGGCTAAATTTGGTTTTGTGTTACAAATTAAGGGAGTAGGTATGGACAGAGACAGGCAAAGGTGATAGGGTGGGGGGAGACAGTAGGTTAGGTCCGAGCCCGCCTTTGGAGCGGCTGGCACCACCACACTCCCTCCAGACCCACAAGGAATGAGACCAGAGGCCGGCCAGCTTCACCTGCCGGCCTGTTGTGCTGGATCGCCTGTTCCACATGACCTTGCCTTGCCATGCCTTGTTCGCCTGCCTCTGCCATAACCCCATGCCTGCTACCCTTGTTTGCGTTGCCCCTGCATCATTCATCACCATGTGCGCTGGGATCGCCATTGTTTTGCAAAGACTGCCCTGCAGGCAGCCACACCACGGGGACTGCATTGGTGCAGCCCGTACATCGTTTTGCATCCAGTCCATTTTTGTGCTTTTGCATCCACTGCATCTTCCATCCGGTTCCATCCAGTTCATTTCAGGGAGGAGCCAGGGACTGCGTGGGCAGCCGGCTATCTCCCTGTCCTTGCACAAGGGAGCCAGAGACTGCATTGGGCAGCCTGGCTGCCTCTTCAAATGGCCTGTGGGACGGCATATGGCATGCCGGGCTAGGGTGAGTTGCCTCCAGCAGCTGGGGGTAGGAAAGAAATAAGGAAGACTCAAGGGGGACCTTTTGATCAGGCCCTGAGGACGACTGACCTTCAGCTGCTGTACACTCACCATCACACAAACTGTTAACCTTGTCGTGCCTTCTTTCCCACATATGCCAGGTCCTGGGCCATGGTTAGTGTAAAATAATTGATAAGTTAAGGTCGTAAATAAGTTCTTACCCCACCTGCATGTTTGTCCTAGCGCCGGCAATTTTAATCAAGTTGTCTGTGTGAGTCTGTTCGTTTAGCTACGCAGCACACTAGGTTATTTATTTTTGGGACATGAATAAAAAAATGTCGCACTCAGGGATCCGAAGGTAAAATGTACTAGGGGAGAACTTACACATGCTGGTCACACGAAAATTTGACGACTCGGGACGAGTCTGTAAAAAGGGGAGGGGGTAGTGTTTCGAATTTGGAAACCTATCACACACACCATTCAGGTCCTATAGATTAGTTATATCGGTAAGGATGTGTTTTATAGATAGCTTCCTTTCCTTTGTCGAAAGGGGTAAATAAATGTCCATGCACTGTGATTTATTATCTTGCCAAAACAAAGTTTTTGCAAGATATGTTAGTCAGCTTGTATGTTTTTTTTATTTTTATTATCTTGCCAAAACGAAGTATTTGCAAGATATGTTAGTCAGCTTGTATGTTTTTTTTGTTTGTTTGTTTGTCTGTAATCACGTATAAAAAATTCTGCAGAGCACAGTTATCATCGGAAATTTTTGTAACTTCGCATATCAGAGGCCTATAGAGGTCCCTTTCAGTGCACAAAATTTTGAAGGTCAAGGTCAAAGGTCAAGGTAACTTTGGCGCAAATCAGGGGAGTCGACGAAACCCTTATTTTTTGAGTAATTTTGATCGGATCGTCTTCAAACTTCATTGGAATATAGTTCATGGTCTGGCGCTCAGCTGATTAATTTTTGGTGGCGATTGGCCTTGACCTTCATGGTTAGCGCCTGAGGTCAAACATATTTGACCCCAAGGTCAAATTTTCAAGTTTTAGGAACCATATCGTGTAGTACCTCAAATTGAACACCTCGATGAGTGCTTTCTAGATATGTCAAGCTTGAGACATTATGACGTCATTTGGTGACGTTATGAGGCAAAAGCATATTTTTCATGGTTACTCTGTAGAACGATTCTCATCGGAATCTCTCGTAGGCAGATATTCCTCAAGGAGTCGCTCCTGGTGGATAGCAGCTCTGTTCACCTCAGTGTGACCTTAAAGAAGTCACACGTGGTCACCTTTTGGCAAGATACGGGTCACCCTGCGGGTGACATTGGTTTATTTTTATAGTTAGGGTCTTATTGGAAAATAAAATCAGCAACGACAACAGAAACGACCGTTGCGGCAGTGCTGCAGCGAATAAGAACAGCCCTGGGATACTCCGGCCCGAGTGGGGGAGGAGTCGGGCCAGCGGAGACGCATAAAAGGGGAGTGAGAAGCTGGTCTAAGAAGAGAGCGGAGGAGGGAGGAGAGAAAGAGCGGAGGAGCGGAAGAGTTCAAGAGCTCCGGACGAAAGAGCATTTCGCCGACCTGGACATCTCGTCTTGCTGGAGCGCTCGTCCCAGGGAGCCTGTCTGGCCGGTCGTACTCGACGCCGTCCTTCTCCTTACCACAACCGAGAGCTCGAGCGACGCCAGTCCCCGCAGGAACCGCAAGGGTCGCCCGCCGGTGTCCGGGTTTGGCTCGCCTCTCGCCGGACCGACCAGCTTGAAGACCGCACGAGGCGGACAGGTCCAAGATAGGTCTCAATAAAGACCATTTGGTCCGGTTATTTTGGGGTATTTGTGTGTGCATGTGTGTGTCCTGTGGGCCTCGTCTTTAAGTAGTAAATTGTTTAAGTGCTTGTGCTGTATAAAATTGCAATTCTCAATAGTCTGCTGAACTCTGCCCTTACGTGCTTCCCTTATTTCCCTATTGTAAATAAATATCCTATTGTTAAATGTTTCAGCTCGTCCTCATCCTTTCCTTCATTGACTGAGCGTGTCGCGTGCTGGCGAATTAACAGACCACTACCGTGGCCGTTGTAACGGGACAATCGGACCGACGGAACTCGGTGATCAAACCGCTCGTGACGCACACGGAACGAGCACGCTAAGCAGCTCGTTCCGTACGGGTGCCGTCGAGGGTGTGAAGACTCGGTAGATCGCCACGTAGTCTCTAGGTATTTTGAAGATTTTGCAAATAACCCTGTACCACGTGGTGGAAATATTGACCCTTCACGGTCCAAAAAACGTACCCGTAATTTTGGGACTTTACCGCTAGTACCATCTGAATTCCGGGCGATCGGTCGAGCCGACTCTGCAGCTCTATCTCACAGTCGTGCTCGCGGCCGACGTCCGGCCCCGCAACAATACATCGTGGTTATATACCTGGGATCATTTCAATTGCACTGGGCCATGGACTAATATCCAGACCTGAGGCCTGCTGATCTGAACTGCTTCATGCGATTGTGACATTATTTTATTGGGGTAGAGTCAGGCCTGCTGAATATTGACCCAAATACAGTGCCTTCAGAAAGTATTCACACTCCTTGACTGTTTCACATTTTGTTGCGTTACAGCCTGAATTTTTAATGGATTAAATTGAGATTTTTTTTGTCACTGATCTACACATAATACCCCATCATGTCAAAGTGGATTTTTGGTTTTTTTGATAAATTTTTACAAATTAATTTGGTAAAATGAAAAGCTGAAATGTTTTGAGTCAATAAGTATTCACCCACCTCCCCCCCCCCCTTTTGCTATGACATTCCATATTGAGCTCAGGTGCATCCAATTTCCTTTGCTCATTCTTGAGATGTCTCTCCAACATGATTGGAGTCCAGCTGAAGCCAAATCAGTTGCTTTTTTCATCATTGAGAAAGAAACACACCTTTCTACAGAAGGTCCCACAGTTGACAATGCATGTCAGAGCAGAAACTCTACCATGAAGTCAAAGAAACTGTGCGTAGAACTCCGAGATAGAATTGGGAGTCGGCATAGATCTGGGGAAGGGTATAAAATAACTTATAGAATGTTGAAAATTCCCAAGAGCACCGTGAGCTTCATCATTAGGAAATGGAAAGAATATGGAACTACCCTGACTCTTCCTAGAGCTGGCCATCCGACCAAACTGAGCAACTGGGTAAGAAGGACCTTGGTCAGGGACGTGACCACTAACCAAATGACCACTCTGACAGAACTACAGAGTTCCTTGGCTGAGATGGGAAAACCTGCTGGAAGAACAACAGTCTATGTAGCACTTCACAAATATAGGCTTTATGGGAGAGTGGCCAGACGGAAGCCACTCCTGAGAAAAAGGCACGTGACTGCACAAAGAAAAGAAAAAGAAATAGGCACAATTTAACTCTTTGGCCTGAATGCAAAGCGCTACATCTAGCAGAAACCGAGCACAGCTCATCACCCATTTAACATCATCCCAACCGTGAAGCTTGGTGGCTGCAGCAGCATACTATTGGGATGTTTTTCCATGGTGGGGACTGGGAAACTTGTAAGGATAGAGGGAACAATGAATGGAGCCAAGTACAGGCAAATCCTTGAGGAGAACCTGTTTCAGAGTAAAAAAGGCTCGAGATTGCAGAGAAGATTTACGTTCCAACAGGACAATGACTCCAAGCATCCAGCCAAAGCAACACTGGAATTGCTTCAGAACAAGAACGTGAAAGTCCTCGAGTGGCCCAGCCAAAGCCCAGACTTGAATCCCATTGAGAATCTGTGGAAAGACTTGAAAATTGCTGTTCACAGACGCTCCCCATCCAATTAGACAGAGATTGATCAAATCTGCAAGAAATAATGGGAGAAAATCCCCGAATCCAGATGTGCAAAGCTGATACAGACGTACCTAAGACTCGAAGCTGTAATCGCTGCCAAAGGCACTTCTACAAGGTATTGACTCGGGGAGCTGAATTGTTATGTAAATTAGATATTTCTGTATTAAATTTTCAATTAACTTGTAAAAATTTCTCAAAACATTTTTTCAACTTGTCGTTATGGGTTATTTTATGTAGATCATTGACGAAATAATCTCAATTTAATCCATTTTAAGTGTGTAGCACTTGTAGCATTGTAGCACAACAAATGTGAAAAAGTCAAGGAGTGTGTGTGGTGTCGATACTTTCTATCCAAGATTAGAAAGTGCATAACCCTTTGAAAAATTGACGAAATGCCCTGAAACTCCAACTTGTTGTGTAACTTATAATTGCATGCAGACTGCATTTTGGTGAAAAATACAAATAAACATCCTGTGATGAGTTATAATACAGGAATCATGACTTGTTCAAGTTTCTTGCCCGCTCTTATGATACGCAATCGCTTTTTTGACAGGATTATGAAGAAGGAGAGCACATATCTGACGAAGAATTGAGCTGTACTTTGCCGGTGCTGCCACGTGCTGAGAGCAGTGATGGCGAAATGCGTGAGGATGCAGAGAGTGATGTGGAACGTGAGGCTGGTGAAATTGCTGGGGATTCTGACAGTGATGCTGGCCAAGCTGATGAAGAAGAGCAGGAGGAAGGAGAACTTGACGATGATGATGAGCCAGAGGAAGAGGATTTCGTGAGACCCAATTCAGAGTTTTCTCATGCTGGGGGAAAGCAGTATGCACATGACATTGAAGAGAAAAGAAACTCTGAATTTCCCCAGAATGGAGGACGAGAAGAAGAAGAAGTAGGAGAAGAAGAAGAAGGAGAAGAAGAAGAAGAAGAAGAAGCAGAAGAAGAAGAAGAAGAAGAGGTGTTGAGGGACAATGAGTGGGAAAGTGAACAACGTTGGCAATCGGAAAATGAAAGTGATGGCGAAGAAGTTTCAGGTTGGTCAAAAGTATCATCACTTTCTCCCAATACACGAGCTTTTTTCTTCTTCTTGGTGTTCCACTTGTGTACCTGCACTGTTCTGTGTTTCCTCCTCCACTGAAGGTGGACAGAGGTTAAGTTTTCATCCCTGTTTGTTTGTTTGTCTGTCTGTGAGCATGACCGCAAAAAGTTGTGAACAAATTCAGACGAAACTTAGAAGAATTGATAGAAACAAGGAAGAATTGATTCAATTTTGGTGAAGATCTGGATCTGAGAATTTTTGAACCGATTCTTTACCATTGAGTGATGGAGCTAAAAACTATCCATAATACGATATCTCAAAAAGTTATGTACAGATTTGGGTGAAACTTGGTGGATAGGTCGTGTGTGTCTTAAGGAAGAACAAATTCGATTTTGGTGAAGATCCGGATCCAGATACGAGAATTTATTTAATTTGTAAAGTGATTTTTCACCATTGAGAGATGGGACCAAAAACTATATATAGCTGATATTTCAAAAAGTTGTGGACGAATTATGACAAAACTCGGTGGATGGATGATACGAAATGTAAACTGTTCATCCTTGTAGAGTTATGCGCTTTGCTGAGTGCCGTTCTTGTTCACTTTGATATTACTTGTCCGTGTGTTATTGGGTTGCCTGTTCACTTCTGTCACATTCTCTCTGTTTTGATATTCACGACCTCCTCTCCTCACCCCCCCCCCCACCCTTGCACTGGGTTCTACCATGATCATTGATCTCTATATGTAAAGTATTTTCACATCTGGGCTGTGATTGAAATACGTTGCTTTCACTTTTCTCTTTTGTTTCAGCGAAGAGAAAGGCTTCCGAGAGTGAAAATGAAGAAGATGAGAACATGGAAATTGGTGAGTACAATCTGTTACTATAGAGAGGGAATGTAGGGATGAGGGGTGAATATATTTTTATTAAACAAATGAAATGATGAACTCACTCTTACAAGATTTTGCTGTGTTCTGGACCCATCCCACCCCCCTCACTCCCCCCACAAAGAGTTAATGCAACACAGACCTGTGATTACAGCATCGAGACAACAGAGAAAAGCAAAAATATCAATAATTTGTCTTTCATGTCTGAGCTTCTGTCTGTATCTCAATTGGAGATTTTTCTGTATGCTGGATACAGCGGTCGAGCATCTGAGTGATGGTCATGTGTTTGTAAGCTTCTGATTCATTGTACGAAGTCCACACTGCATAACCCAGTGCTGCATCCTGACTGCTTTCTCCTGGAAAAGATTTCCAGGAACATCTCACTGCTCACTTCCAGGATCTCTGCTCACCTCCACTCATTTTGTTCCTCTGTTTTTTTCCTGGTTGTGGAATCAACTTCCACATTCTCTTCAATCTCATTCTTCTTTCCAAGTATTCAAGACAGCTGTTCACCACCATCTCAGATTGTCCCCCATTCAAAACCATGATCTTTTCCACCCCTATGAACCACCCCGAGCCCACCTCTCCAATTTTCCAGTTTTTCCTTCCTGAGAGTTTCCTTCTGGATCCATCTTGTTCACCTCTCGCATATTCCTTTATCCTTCATCGTTACCCGCATCCCTTGTTTGTCCTTCTCTATTTCATCTCTCGGCCCTTCTGTTGGCATTTCACCCACTTTCTGCTGTTCCTTTTGTTCTTCTGTGTCCTGATCTGTACTACGTTCTTGCTCTTTCATGAGCGTTGACTTGATACAAAAGATACCATGGTAGAATGGCTCTTTGACTGATTATTCGGGTAGTTTGATGGTATGTGTGATGTGATTTTGCAGGTTCCCTTGGTGCCTCAAGGTCATGACGTGTATGTTCGTATCACTAACAGTCCAAAGAACCAATCCCCAATGGTCTGAACAAATACATTGTTTCATTTTGTGTCTGCATTTCCGGTATTCTTGTGTGTGTCCTGATGAGCTGCAAGACTAAAAGCTTCGACAATGTCTGTTCTTTTTTCTGCTGTTTTCCAATTAATATATTTATTTACTCGCAGTGCTCCATAAAGGATGTCAGCAGATTATTTTATTGTGCTGACATTTCCAGAATTTATATATTTTATTTTACTTTCAGCATTTGTTATGAATTTACTTGATCGATTTATTTTCCTTTGTATCCCAATCTGTCTGTTATTCAAACAAAATGAATATTATTTCTTTCAAAACATAGCAGCAGGTGCAGATATACTCGCTGGAAACTTGACACGGCAGACACGACTCCCAAGGGAGGTTTTTGTGATTTCTTTTATTTTGTGTGTTTGGGGGGGGGGAAGGAACAAATATATACCCCAAAGCCCTAAAATGACTGCATCTGGGTGATGTAGATTGGGAGACTCTAACAACAGGGCAATCAGCATCAGAGAAATGGGAAACCTTTAAGGAGCAAATGTGTAGAGTGCAGAGTAAGTACATTCCAATGAGGTGTAAAACTAGAAGCAGAAAGAGACCAGGGTGGTTGAGCAGTGAGAGGAGGAATGTTATAAAGGAGAAGCAGGAGGCATTTATTAGGTATAAAATAACAGGACTGGAGTTAGATTTATATGACTATCGAAGTAAACAGAGACAAGTTAAGAAAATAACTCGTCAAGCCAAAAGAGAGTATGAGAAGAACATGGCGAAGAATATTAAATGTAAAAGCAAGGCATTCTTTAAGTATATCAGTGGAAAAGAACAGGTCAGGACCAGTGTGGGCCCATTGAGGAATAGCACCGGGGGAGTGGTTCGTGATGCAAGTGAGATGGCAGGCTTATTAAACAGGTATTTTGCTTCAACTTTTACACAAGAGCAGTCAGGAGAATTGCCAATAGCTGAGTGTAGTATAGCTACCAAGGTGGTGAGGAAAGACTTTTACAGAAGATCCAGGTTGGAGTGGAGGAAGTAAAGGAACAGCTCGGTAATCCAAGAGAAGATAAGGCTCCGGGGCCAGATAATATGCACCCGAGAGTATTGAGGGAGGTGGCTGAGCAGGTAAGCGAGATGTTAACAGACTTTTTCAATAGTTTACTGGAGTCAGGACAGGTACCGGAGGATTGGAAAGTAGTAAATGTAACACCATTATTTAAGAAAGGATCCAGAGAAGAATTGGGAAACTATAGACCTGTTAGTTTAACTTCACTTGTGGGGAAGGTGTTGGAGACATTAATTAAAGACCAGATGAGGAACCGTTTAAACAAATTCAAACTAATTAAAGGTAGTCAGCATGGGTTTACCAAAGGAAGTTCCTGTTTAACAAATCTTTTGGAGTTCTATGAAGCAGTGTCTGATTTGGTGGATCATGGAAAGGCAGTGGACATAGTATATCTCGACTTAAAGAAGGCATTTGATAAGGTAACACATCGGAGGTTGTTTGCCAAAGTGAGGGCTTGTGGATTGGCTGGTCAGGTAGCTAATTGGATTGCAAACTGTCTTAGTGATTGGAAGCAAAGAGTTGCTGTGAGTGGAAGGATGTCTTACTGGGAGGATGTAAGTCGTGGGGTACCTCAGGGATCGGTACTCGGACCATTATTATTGATAATTTACATTAATGATTTGAATAATTGGGTGAAGAGTAAGCTTTCCAAATTTGCAGATGACACAAAGCTTGGAGGCAATATGGACAGCAGGGGGTGGGGGGGTGTTGAGATGCAGGAAAGTATTGATACTTGCATAGATTGGGTAAAAGATTTGTAGATTGAATTTAACCTGAGCAAGTGGCAGGTGTTGGGGATGGGAAAGAATAATGAAAATAGAGATTACGGGATGCAAGGGGTAATTTTGGAGTGTGTTACACAGGAGAAGGATCTGGGGCTGGTAATAGATTCGGGAGGTAAGCAGGCAGCATAGTGCCGGGTAGCAAAAGGTAAAGCAAACAGGGTTTTAGGTTGTTTTCGGAGAGGGATCATTTATATATCAAAAGAGGTGGTGTTAACATTGTGCAGGAATTTAGTGAGGCCACATCTAGAATATTGTGTGTAGTTTTGGTCACCACAATTCAGAAAGGACATAGATGCCAGATAGAGGGTTCAGCGCAGAGCTACAAGATTGATTCTGGGCCGAGATAGACTTAGCTATGGGGAGCGGCTGAAGGTGACAGGGCTTTATACACTAGAAATGAGGCGGTAATCAAGGAGATATGATAGAGATGTTTAAGATAATGAAAGGTGTAGCTAAAGTAAGTGCATATATATATATATATATATATATATATATATATATATATATATATGTATATATATGTATATATATGTATATATATGTATATATATACATACATATATACAGTGGGGAGAACAAGTATTTGATACACTGCCGATTTTGCAGGTTTTCCCACTTACAAAGCACGTAGAGGTCTGTAATTTTTTTTTTATCATAGGTACACTTCAACTGTGAACGACGGAATCTAAAACAAAAATCCTGAAAATCACAGACCTGTTAGTTTAGTCTTTAAGAAGCCCTCCCATTCTTCACTCATTACCTGGATTAACTGCACCTGTTTGAACTCGTTATCTGCATAAAAGACAGCTGTCCACACTCAATCAATCAGACTCCAACCTCTCCACAATGGGCAAGACCAGAGAGCTGTCTAAGGACATCAGGGACAAAATTGTAGACTTGCACAAGGCTGGGATGGGCTACAGGACAATAGGCAAGCAGGTTGGTGAGAAGGCAACAACTTTTGGCGCAATTATTAGAAAATGGAAGAAGTTCAAGATAACAGTCAATCTCCCTCGGTCTGGGGCTCCATGCAAGATCTCACCTCATGGAGCCTCAATGATCATGAGAAAGGTGAGGGATCAGCCCAGACCTACACGGCAGGACCTGGTCAATGACCTGAAGAGAGCTGGGACCACAGTATCAAACAAAACCATAAGTAACACATTACGCCGTCATGGATTAATATCATGCAGCGCACGCAAGGTCCCTCTGCTCAAGCCAGCGCATGTCCAGGCCCGTCTGAAGTTTGCCAATGACCATCTGGATGATCCAGAGGAGGAATGGGAGAAGGACATGTGGTCTGATGAGACCAAAATAGAGTTTTTGGTTTAAACTCCACTCGCCGTGTTTGGAGGAAGAAGAAGGATGAGTACAACCCCAAGAACACCATCCCAACCGTGAAGCATGGAGGTGGAAACATCATTCTTTGGGGATGCTTTTCTGCAAAGGGGATAGGACAACTGCACCGTATTGAGGGGATGATGGATGGGGCCATGTATCGCGAGATCTTGGCCAACAACCTCCTTCGCTCAACAAGAGCATTGAAGATGGGGCGTGGCTGGGTCTTCTTGCACGACAATGACCCGAAACACACAGCCAGGGCAACAAAGGAGTGACTCCGTAAGAAGCATCTCAAGGTCCTGGAGTGGCCTAGCCAGTCTCCAGACCTGAACCCAATAGAAAATCTTTGGAGGGAGCTGAAAGTCTGTGTTGCCCAGCGACAGCCCCAAAACCTGAAGGATCTGGAGAATATCTGTATGGAGGAGTGGGCTAAAATCCCTGCTGCAGTCTGTGCAAACCTGGTTAAGAACTACAGGAAACGTCTGATCTCTGTAATTGCAAACAAAGGTTTCTGTACCAAATATTAAGTTCTGTTTTTCTGATGTATCAAATACTTATTTCATGCAATAAAATGCAAATTAATTATTTATAAATCATACAATGTGATTTTCAGGATTTTTGTTTTAGATTCTTTCTTTCACAGTTGAAGTGTACCTATGATAAAAATTGCAGACCTCTACGTGTTTTGTAAGTGGGAAAACCTGCAAAATCGGCAGTGTATCAAATACTTGTTCTCCCCAGTGTGTGTGTGTGTGTGTGTGTGTGTGTGTGTGTGTGTGTGTGTGTGTGTGTGTGTGTGTGTGTGTGTGTGTGTGTGTGTGTGTGTGTGTGTGTGTGTGTGTGTGTGTGTGTGTGTGTGTATATATATATATATTATATACATACTATATATCACAATCACGACTGGTTTTCATTGTCTTTATTCAGAATGTGTTCCAGCCAGGAAGAAGAGCCGTGTGATATCTGAAGATGAAAATGACGATGTGGATGATGGTTTAAGAGAAAAGCACAGTGTGGGAGAGATAAATTGGGGAATTGAAAGAAAGGACGAAAAAGCAATGGAAGAAGAGGATTATGAGGACCACGAGGTTATGGCTATTTCGGCAGAAAAGGGTGTTTCATCTGGATCTGAGGAAGAGGATGGTGAGCCGAGGCCTTTGTCAAAGTCTCCACCGCACCTCGCTCACTTACGCTCTGACGATGAAGAAGAATTGAATCCGGAAGACCAACCTGCAGGTCCAAGCCGTGGGCAAGGCCTGGTATCGGACAGCGATTCTGATCAGGACAGAACATCCACCCAGGGAAAAGACTCTTTAACTTTGGATGAAGAGCCAGAGGCTGTCTCCAATTCACCAGCAGAAATAGAAGAAAGGACAGGAAAGGAAGAGATGTTTGATCGATTAGAAGGAGACCAACAAGAAGAACTTACACATAACGAAGATGTAGAGTCACCAGAGAAGGATGATCAACCTTTGGCCAGTGACAATGAATCTGCAGATGAGTATGTTTTATAAAACTTGTTGTTATTGTTGTCTTTAATCATTAATGTTTTGTTAATTTAATTTTTACCCAATGTCTAAGGCTTGTGATCAAACTGCAATGTAACTTCATGATGGGAAATTTAATTGAGGTGTACAACAATGTAATGTGTGAACATGTGTACATCTTGTTCTCCACATTTCACTACCCATCGTCCTTTGTCTGATGTCAATTTCACGTAATGTCAATGCCATGCATTGTCTTTCTCTGTACTTCCATAAATTTGCTTCTGATCGATCTGTAGAATCTCGTCCCTCCACTTCATAGACATCCTTTAACAATTGTACAACTTTATTAAATACATTGTTATATTTTTTGAGGTATGCTCTAAAAGGTAGGTGTAGATCTCACATATTGGTTCACAAAAAAAAATTTTCACGAAAAATATAATTGGTTCACGAAAAAATATTTTCACGAAAAAATATTTTCACGAAAAATATAATTGGTTCACGAAAAAATATTTTCACGAAAAATATGTGACCACTATTTTCGTTATTGTTGTGTGTCTGTCTGTCTGTCTGTCTGTCTGTTTGTCTGTCTGTATGTCTGTCTGTCCCGAGCATAGCTCTGTGGGTTTTGATCCGATCCTGATGAAATTTTGGTGGGAGGTTTATATCATGATCTAGTTGTCTTTTCCTGAAAATGGGCATGGTCCGCCCATAAAAAACATGTGTTTTTAGGGGGTAGCCGATTTCAATTTGCATCTTCTCCTAGGGGTTTTGTCGAACCTGACAGGGGTTTCGGTATTTGGTTCGCCCAATGGAACCTGCATAGCCCCACGGAGCTCGATTTTTCATTTTCGTCCCAAGGCCAAGGTCACAAGGTCACGAACTTAGAAAATTGCGATTTTGACATAAAATAATTTCTTCTCCAAGGGGTTTGTCGAATCTGGCAGGAGTTTTTGATATTTGGTTAGCCCAATGGCACATGCATAGCCCCACAGAGCTCGATTTTTCATTTTCGTCCCAAGGTCAAGGCCACAAGGTCACGAACTTAGAAAATTGCGAATTGTGTTTTTAGGGGGTAGCCGATTTCAATTTGCATCTTCTCCTCGGGGGTTTGTCGAATCTAGCAGGGGTTTTGGTATTTGGTTAGCCCAATGGCACCTGCATAGCCACACGGAGTTCGATTTTTCATTTTAGTCCCAAGGTCATGAACTTGGGACTAAAATGAAAAATCGAGCTATGTGGGGCTATTTCAAATTTCGAATTTTGAGATAAAAATCAGACGACCGCCCAAACTTTTAGAGCGAGGATGACAATATTTTTTATGCATAATCTTGAGGTCATTCCCCACCTAAAGTCTTGAAACCATTTTTCTCTATCTCGAACACCTTGCCCGTGGCGCCCCCTTCAAGTTTGTTTTTACGCTGATTTCATCAAAGTATGGATAATCCGAGGAGTGTGAAATGCCATATAGCCAATATAACATTATATTGTTCCTGGAATGTTCCAGAGGAAGTTTTGCACCAAAGGTCATAATCCTTGACCTTTGACCTTTAAAGTTCACAAAGGTCGAATTTTCAAAGTTGTGGAAATCATACCGGGTTTTTGACCTTCTTCGACGAACTAACTCCATTAAGCTATAGCACGTATCCTGTTTCCTTATTTTAATGTCCTCAACATTGTTTTGGGACCTTTAAAGGTTATGCAAAGGTCAAATTTTTTAAGTTGTTAAACGAAACCGGGTTTTCAACATTTTGCAGCTAATAACCTGTCACTCGTACCACATCATGTTGATCATTTTTATAACTTGGTCAAACATTACCACATTGTCTCATCCTTGACTTCTGAAACAATCTACATCGTCAAATACCACTCGTGAACAATCGTCGTCTTCAGACTTGTACAAGTATATATTTTCTGTTTCTTTGAGGATTTTAATTGGTTGGTTCAGGATTTGGAAGAGATGTACAATAAAACACCGAAATAAATGGAACATCTGTTGTTTTGGATGAATATTAAGGCTTCGATATATATTTATATATTTTTATATATGAAGACCACAAGGGGAAAACCAGAGATGTCACTTTTTATAAATTTCAGGGTTATTGCACCTGCCAATAGTTGGCAACATAAGGTTTCCTCTCACAATATTACTTTAACAAATAACCAGGGGTGTCACATGATTTATATGGTATAAAGTTTAGCCGTGCAATGAAAAAACAAGTGTTGTCAAAGCTGAACAAGTAGAAACCCAGAGTTGTCAGTACTTTACTCCTGGTTATCTCCCTTTCATTCATGTTAATTGTTCCACCATAATATTCAAAGTTGAGAAACTAAAAAATGAAAGGTTGTAAATCTTTCACAGCAGAAACTCTGAGCACTACAATGGCCTATTTGGTTATATCATGGACTCCGTAGTTGGTGCATATCATGGTTCAAGCCTGGTCAAACCTTTATTGTGACTTTTATGGGACCCACGCCATGGCTTAATGGTTAGCGCGTCTGAGTACCCATCCTCATTCGATGTACCCACCGCCCAATCAACCTGCTTCAGTATATGAGGGAGACACATGAGGTGACCGGCTATCGCGGGGGTGGTTTATCCTTGGTGTCCTCCCGGATTTCCATCATATTAAGTAGTACGGAGTAAGAAATGGAGAATCCGTCGTCATATAAGCGAAATACCCTTGAGTATGGCGTTGAACACCAATCAAACAAAAAAACAATGACCGTTTAATGTTCAAAAAAATAATCTGTGATCACCAAAGTCATGTAATGTATGCTAATAACCAACAAGCATGAATTTGCGACACATCCTGGGTTAAAATTGCATGGAAATTATTAAACAAGGGAAAAACCAGTGATGTCAGTTTGCAACATTGATTCGTTCTTTGCTCTTAAATTAAATAACACAGAAGCTTGGCAAATGCTACATGCTTAATTTGATCAGCCAATGATCACTCTTCCTTTTACTGGAAAAGAAATCTATATGAGAGTTATTAAACAGTCCACCAAAGTCTTGAAACTTTGTTTTTCAGTTTCTTCAAAATTGACTTATCCTGACATCTCTGGTTTTCCCCTTGTGGTCTTCATATGTATATATTTTTATTTATGTATATATATATTTATATATTTTTATATATGTATATATATTTATATATTTTTATATATTGTTACGGAAATGGCTCTTAATGGGACTACTAAAGATAGGATTAGCTCAGATCCCCCATTAAATTCATGTATAGATAGGTTGTGTGGTGTCAGGGACGATATGTGTATCGGGAGGTGTAGAAGACTTTTTCTGTTCATACGGTGGTGGAACGAGAGATGATTCTTCTTCCTCTCCTGTACGAACGGGAGGGGAGTGGCCTAGAGCGAGAGGTGTGGCATGGACAGGAAGTGACACGAAGGGGCGGAGACTTTGGTGAGAGAGTCACCGAGAGAAGCGAGAGAAAGGAGAAACAAAAGATGAGTATGTGGAAATAGTGGCGCTCGAAGTGTGCTCGTGTTTCGAAGCGAGCGGAAAAAGGGACCTCGTGGACAGGTTCAGTTTTGGCGGTTTGAAAAATGCAGGCAGTTGAGAGGAGAGCTCGCGTCTCGAAGCGAGCAAACAAAGGAGTGCTGTGTGTGAGGAACGGCCGGGTTCTCGAGGCGTGCTCGGAGTCGCTTCGAGGCGAGTAAACAAAGGAGGCACCGTGTTGGATCTGCCGGGAGAGATGCTGAACCGACCTGCACGTCGGTGATTTTACCGAGAGAGGCACTGAGAGGACGAAGCGGGAGTCGGGCTTCAAGGCGGGAAGGCTGGAGAGGAGACACCGGACCTTCGGACGGTCCTTACTCACCAACGGCGCGTCACGTTTGCCGATCCGCCTGTGGAACTCGGACCTCGACTGGGGCCTCGTCTGGAGAACAGGCCAGGCCGGGATTTGTGTGCTGGACCGTGAGAGAGATCAGCTATGGCTCATCTTCGACCTTAAGCGAGGTCAGAGCGCGCGGAGACCGCGCACGCCGTGACTAAAGGAGGAAGAATACCACGCCGCCATCTTGCCGCGCAGCACGTTCGAGCGGGAGTTTGATCAATCATCAATGATGAGCAACCTGCTGGAGAGAAGCGACCGGACAGAGGTGACTCTGGAACGAAGCAGGTACGTGGGTACATGCATACATGGTGCGGACAATGAGCTTAGGGTAGAGATTGAATTTTGTGTTAACGAAGAGACTCTGTCCGATGGGGTGCACGTATGCGTGACCCCTGAATGTGTGTGTGTGTGTGTGTGTGTATGTGTGTGTGTGTGTGTGTGTGTGTGTGTGTGTGTGTGTGTGTGTGTGTGTGTGTGTGTGTGTGTGTGTGTGTGTGTGTGTGTGTGTGTGTGTGTGTGTGTGTGTGTGTGTGGAGTGCCTGTGGGTGAATGTTGTGAGCCCACAGTCCAGACTACAGCACCGGTATGTGCTGCCGAGGCCAAAGAGTGTGTGAGTACTCACCTGACAGTCTAGAATGTAAGCCCTGGAGTGTGAGGCAGTTGGTCAGTACACAGGCAAGGTTGAAGGTGTGGAATGTCAACACAACCTTGGAATGCGTGCAGCCTGCTGTGTGTGCGAGTCCTGAGCGTGGAATGAGTGGTGACATAGGAAATAGGTTTGAGGTGCAAGGGGAAATAGAGATGCCACCAAGACAGAACTTGAGCCAAGGGACAGAAACCATAATGGACAGCTCCGCATGGGTTCTTACAGAGTTGGAGGTGCTGCATCCAGGAGCAGTTTTAGATTGGATTTTAGAAATCCAATTTAGAAATTGGATTTTATTTTCTCTATTAGCCTCACAGGAACTTTGGAGTGGAGTGCAGATGAGTGGCAGGCGGCACTGGCGTGTGTCACTTGGTCTTCAGACCTTTCTGAGCACACAAGTGGTTTGGCTAGCTGAATGGGGTTTATCTGTCTTCAGGGAGTTATGGGGAAGAGGGGGAGGCCATTCCACCTATTGGGGTTTACCTGATTTCCATGAACCCTGTAGAAGAGGGGGAGGCCAATCCACCTATTGGGGTTTACCTGATTTCCGTGAACCCTGTAGAAGAGGGGGAGGCCATTCCACCTATTGGGGTTTACCTGACTTCCGTGAACCCTGGAGAAAAGGAGGGGGTAGATCACAGCCCCCATTGAGGCGTGACCCCTTTGAGCCGTGGCGGAAAGGCGGCGGGGTCATGTAATGGGTAATGAGGGATTCGTTCCCTCATTCCCCTTCCAATGAGCCAAAGAAGCAGGCCATATGGGGATGTGAAAATTTTGATTGGGAGTTGCACCAAAAGTGATTGCAAGATTGAGGGATGACAGAAGGCATGAGTGGCTTGTTTGAGGGAGGATTGAAGTGCCTGGTTGGAACCATGTTGAGGTTCCATGAGGCTGGTGAAGAGATTTTGATGTCTCGGTTAAATTGTTGGAAATAAACGATTAGGGCAGTATGGAGGAGGCCAATGGACGACGGACGTTGAGACAAATTAATTGGGGTTTGATGACAAAGTGTACCACTTAAATTTGATGACCAAGTGGTATCCGAGGGACTGGTGTGTTGTTGTTTTCACATAAACGTGAAAGGTGTTGGATGGTGTTGTGGACTGGGTGTGCGGCACTGTGGAATGAATGACTAAAGTGTTTGGGTGAATGGCGTGATTGTGTAAATGAGGAGAGTGAGTGCGAACAACGTACCCTGTCGGTAGGAGTCTCCTCACCAGGTTGGTGTAGGTTAGGGGGACTTTGAGGATTCGACATGGATTCTGGCTGCTGTTCCATTGTGCAGGCGGACTGCGAGGGGTAGGTGCAGGCCAAGGTATGGGGATACTGGTTGGTAGTGTGACATGGTATGGGAAGTTGGTGAGTTGGGAAATACACAGATGCCAACCCTCCCGATTTCATCGGGAGGCTTCCGAAAATTCACCCAAACTCCCGCCCTTACGATCACTATCCTTATCCTCCCGAAATTTTGATATTTTTGCACTGTTCACTAATCAGAATGTACTAGTATGAGAATTGAATGAAAAGCATCGTCTGCTACGTACAGCATGTGGTAACTCCATAACGTTCGCTGCTACCAAATTGTACGTAAAAAATTGCAAATTCAAATGAGGAGCAGCGAAACATTGGGTCTGGATCTCGCTTATGCGATCATGCACTGAGATTTAGTGCATGCGGTATGTGTGCAATACAGTGCATGCGGTATGTATGCACAGTGTATATGCATGCGATACGCTCACTGCATGCAGCTGGGCCCCGTACCAGCCCGGCGGTCGCGACCACCGTGCGGTGTTTAACAGCCGCTAGAGTTCTACGAGTCGCGCTGCAGCTGTGGAACATCGACTTCGAAGTTACCGATGCTTCAAGCCCTCGATGTTGATTACGAAATGGCAGAAAAGAAGCTTACGAAGACCAAGAAATGGTCTCAGAAGTACAAGACCGAATACAGTCTCTAATACCCGTGTATTCGAAAGTCTGAAAGAGGAATTCATCATGCGTATTGTACAGTATGCAGCGTTGATATTTCAGTTGAGCACGGAGGTCGCGATGATATTCGGAAGCATTTTGGAAGCAAACGGCACACAGACATTGCAAAGGAGAGATCTTCGAGCACGAGTACCAGTACACTTCTGAATTATTTCACCAAACAAGGGACAAGCGAGGAAGAGGATGTTACCCGAGCGGAACTTCTCTTTAGTGGATTTATTGTGGAACATAACTTGCCCATATCAGTCTCAGATCATGCTGGACCTCTATTTCAAAAGATGTTTCCAGATTCAAAAGTTGCTTCAAAGTATGGATGTGCAAGAACAAAAACTTCAGCAATAATTGGTGAGTTGTCAAATGTTACTGCTTCATCTATTGCCGATATTGCTAGACTAGCTCCATTTAGCCTAGCTACAGACGGTAGCAATGACAGTGGTGAGGCCCAGCTATATCCTGTCCTGATTTCGTACTATGACAACAGTGCTGGGATTGTGAAGCAAGGTTTGCTAAGTTTGCCTGCGTGCAAACAAGATTCCACTGGAGAAAACATTTTCAAACTGCTTGATCATGAGTTCAGTGACAGGAAAATTCCGTGGGGAAATTGTGTTTCCTTTTGTGCTGATAATGCCTCTGTCATGGTGGGCAAGCACAAAGGAGTCGCTGCTTATATCCACAAACAAAATCCAGAGTGCTACATCATGGGATGCCCTTGCCATATGATGCACAATACGGCCAAGAAGGCGGCTCAGGCCTTACCCATTGAATTAGATGACTTTCTCATCGATATTTACTACTACTTGGACAAAAGTAGTAAACGCGTCAAAGGAGTGAAAGCACTGCAAGAACTCTGTGATGCCCCGACACACAAGATTCTGAAGCATGTCGCAACAAGGTGGCTGTCCCTTGGTCAGTGCCTAGACAGGCTGATTGAACAGTGGGAGCCACTTCGCCTCTTCTTCAAAGAAGAAGTACGAAGAAAAATGCAACCAACTGTAGCCAAGACTCTAACAACGAGCAAGAAGGACGGCACTGTATCTACTGCCAGTACTGGCACTGCAGGATCAAGCACTAGTGGAGCAGCATTCACCACTACCACTGCAGTATCTGCTGCGAAGAAGACAGCAGGGACAGCACCAAAACCAATGCTGAGAGCAGGTAGCATCACCGGCCCTTCATCACGTTCATCTACAAAGCAGATCCCTTCAGAGTCGAAAAAGACTGTGATAGTCCCATCTACAGGCAAAGAAGGACCCAAGTTAAGTTCTGCTTTTGCCAAATCACTTGATAGAAGCTCAGCAAAACCTTCGAATCAGAGGTCTTCTTCCTTGGCTGCACGTACCTCAAGCTCTCTCCTCAAACGTAAAATTGGATCTGGTACTACGAGTCTGACCTCTTCTGCTGGCAGTAAACGCAAGTGTGATCGCCCTGCGGCTAAGTGTACCACGAGTTCTACAACTAAAAGCGCATCTTCCTCAAACACTGTGCAGGAATCTAGAGAAAAACGTGTCAACAGGATGTTCTTGTCTCCACAAACAAAACTCTATTGTTTCTTCCTTCGATATGCTAACAAGCTTTTTGAGAAGGGGAATCTTCTGCTCCAAAGAGACGAACCCTGTATTCATCTCCTGCACAGAGAATTGAATGGTCTTCTGAAAGATATCTTCGTACGGTTTTTGAAACCATCGGTGTCATCGGTTGCTCTGGTAAATGTACCCTTCTCTGACAGAAATCATCAGAAGAATGATGAGGACCTCATGATTGGGAACGATGCC
Organism: Eptatretus burgeri; assembly: GCF_056783735.1. NCBI lineage: Eukaryota > Metazoa > Chordata > Myxini > Myxiniformes > Myxinidae > Eptatretus > Eptatretus burgeri. Next base: position 27,358,358 of record NC_140974.1, on the reverse strand, counting down.
AAACTGTATATAAGGGAACAAAGGAGTCTCAAGAAATCCACCTTCACTCTGAGTGAGTCAGACATCCAAGGTTTCTTCAGTGCAGTTCGCTCATATTATGTGAAAGCCTGCAATTACATCTTCAAAACCTGGCCGCTAGATGATGAATTAGCCAAGCATGCTCAGGTGCTGGATGTTAAGCTACACCAAGAAGTGGGGTTTGACTGTGTGGAGTTTTTCATCAAGAAATTCCCCTGTCTGTTCAGTGGCGGTGATAGTGACATAGACAGTCTTGAGAGTGAATTCGCTCACGACCAGGCAGACGCCTCCATAGCTACAATTGCTACTGAGACAGTGAGAGTGGATGAGCAGTGGCATCGGATTTCACAGCTCACAGATCCCTGCACTGGTGCCAAGAAGTATCCTAATTTGAGCAAAGTGATGAAGGGAATCTTGGACATTCCTCATTCGAACGCATCATGTGAGCGGGCACTCAGTCTTGTACGGAAGAATCGTACTGAATTTCGTCCCAATTTGAGTGTCAAAACCCTGGAAGCTCTCTTAATTGAAAAACTAGCTCATAGCACCCCTTGCTACCAGAGAGAATACAGCAAAGACATAATCAGAAGGGCTAAAAGAGCCACACAGCTGTCACTCAGCAAAGCTGCCATGGAAAAAGCAAGCAGCAGTAGTACCAGCCAGTAAGGTAAGAAAAATATTGCTTCTTTTGTGCTTTTTGTTAATCTTTGATTGTCCCCTAACTTACTAATATTAACATACATGTAACATTAAAAAGTGCACAATTTTCCCCTTTTTTGTTCAAAAAGTGGGAATTCTTAACATGTTAAATGCTCCAAAATATGGCTCAGAGGGCACGAGAGAGCGTCTAGAACCCCAGAGCTTCCAGGGCCCTAAGGCGGGCCCTGGACCCCGCCGCAAGGGTCGAGCGCTCTGCGCTCGAGATGTGCGCTTAGCGCACATTATTTGGTGTCGGTTGCAAATCCTCCCTAATTCTGATTTCCAAAAGTTGGCATCTCTGGAATATATGGCAGCAGGGCTTTGGGGGTTCCTGGCAGGTGAAGGCTGTCAAAGGTGCCAGGAGAGCACCGTAGGGTTCTGTGCCAGGAGAGCATGTTAGGTTCAGTGCTATGAGAGCACAGTGTAGGTGCTATGAGGGCAGAGTATGGGGGCGAGAGAGAGCCAACCCTTAGTTAGGAGTGCCAGAAGCACGATCAGGTGAACCCCGAGGTCGCTGAGTGTCCTCCACCCCCGATTAGAAGCAGGCAAAGAGGCCTAGTAGGAGTCACACTCCCCAGCCAGCGAGTTATGCCTGGAACCACCAAATGGAAAAAGACATAGAAGGGCCTTGCCCAGGTTTAATAGAATGTAACAGTGTGCCAGGTTGGGAAAAATGGGTCATTAGGATCATTCTAGCCATAGCAGGGTTTGTTGCATTGTGTAGAACTAAAAGTACATGGTTAGGTTCGATGGACTCTCCTCCGCACCATTCATGTGTGACACCTGGAACGAGTAGTGTTGATGGGAGAATTTGCTAACCAGGGTCAGGCTAGGTCATCCTCTCCAAGTGCCAGAGAGGCCACCAGTATGTCATGAGCACACATCCACGAAGAAAACAGATGAGTAAGAAATACACCATCCTGTCTGTAAAAGAAAAAAAAGAGAGAACTTAACCGAAACAAGTCAGGCAAGGAAGGTTAAGGGTACACTCCATCTCACCTGGTCTAAGGTCATCGCACCCATTTGCGTCCTCAGGAACACCTCCGAACTGCATTTGTTTACCATCGATATCACCGTGCCACCATTGCTGTGTCATCTGCTGTCCAATGCAGGGCTTGTTGCCTGTTGCTGCTTGTAGGTAGGCCATATGGGCCAAAGCATTTTTGTGGGCCATTGAGGCCAAAGTGCTTTTGTGGGCCGTTGCGGCTGAAGATTCATGCCATTTTGTGGGCTCAGTAGGCCGAAGAACTCTTTGTGAGATTAGACCACTGGGCCAACTGAACTCACCTGGTGAGAGGCCAATAAGGCCACGAAGTGAGGAAACCCTCAGTGGTGAATGGATAATACTGCTGGGAGGGGGCATGAAGGAGCGAACACGTGAAAGAACTTTGAACTGTTGTGTATGGGCGGAGCGTGTACTGTATGGGCAGAGCCCCGAGTCACAGTTGGTGGTGGTCACGTGGTTGTGGCTTCATATGTCACGACTCTCCCACTAGGGACTTGTAGCACCAATAGCGTCAGAAGCAGCATGTGCTGTCATTAGCAGTGTCCTGTCGGTCGTGTGCCTGGATAGTGCATCAAGTACGTAATAAAGCGGGAGTTATGGGCATCGTACGCCCACCCTCTCGCTCGAGGCAATAAAGCGGAGTTGTGCTATCCTCCGGCTCGTATCTGCCTGCTCGCACCTCTGCCACGACATTACATGAACCTTTGAATGTCCTGCTCCTATGCCAATATTAGTGTTAAAAGTAAAATTGAATGCCCTCCCGTTCAAATCCATAATTAGAATGTTAAGTACTGTGCATAAAGTGTAAGTTTGTTTGTCAGATTGGTGACCCGACACACAAGGATAGGGACATGCCAATCTTACTGTGACACTTTGATTTTTGGAGTTCAGTGCTTCCCATGTTGTGGGTTAGAGTAAATGGGAGATCTGTGCTGTACGTTAGACATGGCCATTGCCGTGGGCTGCCCCAGATGGAGGCTCAGAGAGCCTCGGGAGAAAGGTGGGGGTAGTGTTACGGAAATGGCACTTAATGGGACTACCAAGGATAGGATTAGCTCAGATCCACCATTAAATTCATGTATAGATAGGTTGTGTGGTGTAAGGGACGATATGTGTGTGTCGGGAGATGTAGAAGACTGTGTTTTTCTGTTCATACGGTGGTGGAACGAGAGATGATTCTTCTTCCTCTCCTGTACGAATGGGAGGGGAGTGGACGAGAGCGAGAGGTGTGGCCTGGACAGGAAGTGAAACGAAGGGGCGGAGCCTTTGGTGAGAGAGTCGCCGAGAGAAGCGAGAGAAAGGAGAAACAAAAGATGAGTATGTGGAAATAGTGGTGCTCGAAGTGTGCTCGTGTTTCGAAGCGAGCGGAAAAAGGGACCTCGTGGACAGGTTCAGTTTTGGCGGTTTGAAAACTGCAGGCGGTTGAGAGGAGTGCTCGTGTCTCGAAGCGAGCGAACAAAGGAGTGCTGTGTGTGAGGAACGGCCGGGTTCTCGAGGCGTGCTCGGAGTCGCTTCGAGGCGAGCGAACAAAGGAGGGGCACCGTGTTGGATCTGCCGGGAGAGATGCTGAACCGAACTGCACGTCGGTGATTCGACCAATAGAGGCACTGAGAGGACGAAATGGGAGTCGGGCTTCAAGGCGGGAAGGCCGGAGAGGAGACGCCGGACCTTCGGATGGTCCTTACTCACCAACGGCGCGTCACGTTTGCCGATCCGCCTGTGGAACGCGGACCTCAACTGGGGCCTCGTCTGGAGAACAGGCCAGGCCGGGATTTGTGTGCTGGACCGTGAGAGAGATCAGCTGAGGCTCATCTTCGACCCTACGCGAGGTCAGAGCGCGCAGAGACCGCGCACGCGGTGACTAATGGAGGAAGAATACCGCGCCGCCATCTTGCCGCGCAGCACGTTCGAGCGGGAGTTTGAACCTGTGGACACCAACGCTTGTTACGAACGATATTCGTGCTTTTGGACATGGTCCTCTCGTCCATGAGCCATCACCAAGTACTCTGTGTGCATGCATGCTGTTTGTCTGTTTGTTTTGCTTGCACGTGTTGTATAAGGCATATTTTGTAGAATCCCCTCGAACCCTTCAGACCGTGGTTCCCTAGGTAAGAACGGGTAGATCGTTAGTATAACCATTGTAGTGTTTATTGCTTGTGTTGTGATCCCTGATGTTCCCCAATAAATATGGTTAATTCTTATGCAGTTGCCGCTATGGATTAATTCGTGTCGCGTCGAGGAACGATCCGTTCGATTGGCATATAGCACCAAAAATGGTTACAGGCTGGTTGACTCCGCTCGGTCACTGACAAAGCCAGTCTGTAACTTGGGGTTCTATCTCCCCAACTGGTAAGGTACAGGATTACGTTGGTATCGCGATTGAAGATGCGTGACCCGAGGCCTGTTGCTGAGCTGGCCGGCGTTATAGACTCCCAGAGACGGCGGTGGCGAGGCTGGCACTTAGGACCGGGTCAGATTCCCGCCACCCCGGATCCGCAACAATATGTATATATATATTTATATTTTTACATATGTATATATTTATATTTTTTATATATGTATATATATTTATATTTTTCTATATTTATATATATATATATATATATATAAATATATATTTTTTTATATGTGTATATATTTATATTTTTCTACATGTGTATATATATATATATATATATATATATATATATATATATTTTTTTTTTTCTATATGTATATTTATATTTTTCTATATGTATATTTATATTTTTCTATATGTATATATATATATATATATATATATATATATATTTATATTTTTCTATATGTATATATATTTATATTTTTATATATGTATATATATATTTATATTTTATAAATGTATATATATTTATATTTTTATTATCCTTGTGTCGTAAGAGGCGACCAGGGTTGCGTCAAGAAGGGCATCCGGCGTAAAACCTGTGCCAAATCACTTTGCGGATCATACAGATGATCCGCTGTGGCGACCCCGAACGGGAGCAGCTGAAAGAAGAAGAAGATTTATATTTTTATATATGTATATATTTATATTTTTATATATATATATATATATATATATATATATATATATATATATATATATATATATATATATATATATATATATATATTGGAAGTTACTTGAAATACTGGAGTTTTTCACTAAATTTTTCTCTGCTCTATAATTAATGCATGTTTATTTTCCAACAGCACGGGGGTTGGCAACCTCATTGCAGACATCTTTGGAGAATCTGATAATGAAGAAGAGTTCACTGTGAGTATTATAACCCACTATTTCATATCCTGTTCAATTCCCCTCCTCTATTCTCTTGTGTTGCTTCACCTCTGATCTTTAATATGAAATGTTTGTCCTGTTCAGATAAAGTTTCGTTACTTTGCTTTGCTATATTTATTGTGCTGCCCTACATATGGATTTCATTCTCTCACTGTTTTGGTATCTGACAGGGCTTCGGGCTCGAGGAGTTGGAGCAGGAAGCTGCTGCAATGGGAAAGAATTCTGGAAGTAAGAGAGTTCGTGAGGACTCTGACTCTGATTCACAAGAGGATGAGCGGAGACACATACCAGGGGTCGAGTGAGTGTTGGTAACATTTTGATGAACATGCAATCGTTTCATCATTTTAAAACTCCCTAAAATCAGCCATCTCCCTAAAATTTAAAACTTACCTCATCTTTTTTTTCTGACTTAATCTTTAAAAAAAATATAAAAAATTCTTCTTTTAACCTCTCACCTTACACCTCCTGAAACCACGTTTTCTTCCCACTCTTCTTCTTCCTGTAACTTTCGTCGAACTACCAGCCTCCTGTGTTTGCTGATCCAAATTCACCAACACCTACACGATTTTTCTTCGACCTTTCCTTTACCTAATCTTGCGTAATCTTTATCAAAAATAATATAAAAACCGGTCTCAAAATGTTTCAACTTCCTCCTTCACACGTGTGGTTCTCGGTATTGTATCATAATTCATAACTCGTTTTCTTCTTCAAAAGGCTGTTTTCAATTCGACCTTTCCTTCATCCAGTGTCAAAAAAGTCCCACTGTTGCAATGTTTCTTTTCTCCATTCTCTTAATTCTCCTTTATTTCATCCCTCACGTAATGTCATTAAATCGCATCTCGGATTTAAAATATTTTAAATCCCAGCTTGCAATGTATGTTCGTGTTCCATCAATCGTCTTTTTTTCCCCAACTTCAGTACCAATTCACCCCACCTCCTTAAGTCTACCTCCTCCTAACCCCTCACCTGTTATCCTCTCTCCTTACCCCTCCCATCTTGCCCCTCATCCTACCTCCACTCTTGGCACCTCTTCACTGTCTTCTGCTTCAGTATCAGCTCCTCCTCTGTTGTCCCAAAGTGTCTGGTGTTCTAACATCTGTGGGCTCCATTCTAACCTAACAGATATCTCAATCTCTCAATCAGTACACTCATCACCACAAACATGCTCCTTCCTTCCTCTCAGCACACCTCCCCCCGAACACCTCAAATTTTGTACCTCCCCCTGCCTGCTCCCTTCTTCACAATACCTCTACTAAGTCTCATTCTTCACCTCTCCCATCACCCCCCTGCACCTTGGCCATGCCTGCTTTCATCATCTTCCATCCTCTCAAAGCTTCCCTCTAAACCCTCCCTTGCAAAGCAGTCTTCACACTCGTCCCCCTCCAAGCTTCCCTCGCACTTTTCTCAAAAACTCCCCCCTCACCATTTTCCCTCAATTCTCCCTCCTCACCCTTCTTCCTCAACTCTCCCCCCTCGCCCTTCTCCCTCAACTCTCACCCCTCACTTCCCCTTCCCAAAATTGCCCCCGCCCCTCACATCCACAAAGATGCATCCTTCCCCCACCCTCTCTCTTCCACCTCATCACTCCACCTCTTCCAATCTTCAACTGCCCTCTGCCCCTCTCTTATTACTCCCCACAGTACCTCAACCCATCACCACTAAGCCTTTTCTCCTCCTCATCCGGCCCTCTCCCCAAGCTCTTCTGCAATCCCCCACACTCTTTCAAAAACTCTCCTGACCTCCCCCTCCTCCCTCGTCCTACCCTCCCCTCCCCTGCACCGAAACCACCTCTTCCTTTTCAGTGTGGACCTCAAACATCCGGGGCCTTCGCTCAAACCTGACAAATCTTTCCATATAAGTTGCCACTAACAAATCAGACATAATCTGCTTAACAGAAACTTTCCTCCTTCAAGACATCTCTGACTCCCTTGTATTTCTCCCTGGTTATTCCCTCATCCGGTATGACAGACCTGATCCTCGTCCTGGTGGCGGAGTTGCTCTCTTCATCAAAGACGCTATTCCTCACTCACCATGCACTGCCCTCTCTCCGCCACACCCCCAGGAATACCTCTGGCTACAGTTTCCCCTCAACTCCCACCTCAAGTTTATATGTGTGTTGTACTGTCCACCAAACAGTGATGACTCCATTTACATTTCGCTCTCCAAAAACATGGACCAACTTCTATCCTCTCATCTCAACTCTCTCTTCCTCATATGTGGTGACTTCAACCGTTATCATGCCAGTTGGCTGGGTGTGGGTACCTCTCTCACCTGCCATGGCACTTCAGCTAAAGACTTTTGTGACTCATTGGGACTGACACAATATGTCAACTTCCCGATCCGGATCTCAACCAACGGTACTCTATCTCTTCTGGATCTGATTTTGACCAATTTCCCTGAAATTATCCGCTGTTCTTCCTCCGCTCCAATCGGTTCATCTGACCACGTGCTTGTCAAAGTAGACATCACTCTGGCTGTTATTAGAGAACCACCTCAGCGCCGTTGAGTCTCGCATTAAACTCAGGCCGATTGGCAGGGTCTCCAAGCAGCCATCAAACTTCTAGACTGGTCTCCCATCGCGACTTTCTCCAACATCAACTCGTCTTGGGAATTTTTTCAAGGAAATTTGCTCTCTCTCTTATGCACAGATTTAACCCATCTCATCTTCAGTTGTCCTACCCTTCCTCCCACCCATGGTGCACTGAAGCTTGTGGCGAAGCAGTTGTCCTGAAAGAACTTGCCTTTGCATCATGGAAGGCTAACCCAGCTGAAGGAAATCTCAGTTCCTTCCACAATGCTCATAACAAGTGTGTATCTACCCGCAGGAGAGCCAGAAAACAACATCTTTCTAATCTCAAGTCTGAACTCTCAAACCTGTCTCCCTCCTCCAATTCCTGGTGGTGTCCAGTTAAGTCTGTTTCTGGTGTATGTTCCCCCTCCATCCCTTCCCTCAAATGGCCGCACAGCTGACACTACACGTGAAATGGCTGAATGCCTAAATTCCGTGTTTGCATCTAAATCTTGTGTCTCAAACCCATCGTTTTCTGTACCCACCTTACCCAGTCACACCCAGCTGTTCCTGGACTCTGTGTCCTTTTCTCCTGACAGAGTGGAGAGTTTGTGGTCAAAGCTCGACTCAGATTCTGCAACTGGTCCAGACGGCATCCGCCCACGTCTCCTGAAAACCTGCTCTACTGCTCTTGCTCACCCTCTCTCCGTTCTATTCACCCTCTCATTTGCTCAAGGTCATCTGCCATCTGCTTGGAAATCACCAAACCTTACTGCCCTGCATAAAAAATATGCAAAAACCTGCAACGACAGACCAATCAGCCTTCTCCCAATCATCAGCAAGGTTCTGGAATCCATCATCGCTTCAGACATCAAATCCTTCCTCTTCTCCAATGGCTTGATTTCCGATCATCAATTTGGATTCAGACCAAGTCACTCTACCCTGGATATGCTGTTTCTGCTCTCCCAACAATGGATGAAGGTACTCAATTTTCACATGAAATCAGAGCCATCTCTATTGACATATTATGTACCTTTGATACGGTCTGGCACCCTGCCCTGTTCACCAAACTCTCTTCCTATGGTATCCAAGGCAATCTCCACTCATGACTCACAGACTTCCTCTCCTGTCGCAGCCAACGTGTGGCCCTTAATCGAGTTCTCTCATCCCCTCTTTTTGTTCAGGCTGGAATTCCTCAAGGCAGTGTTCTGGGCCCTGTTCTTTTTCTGGTTTTCATCAATGATCTCTCTGACTCTGGAAAATCCTCTTTACCTCATTGCTGATGATTCCACCCCCTGCCTTACAGTCTGTCATCTCTCATATCGGCAAACAGCAGCTTCTTCACTCTCTGCATATCTGGATAAAATAGTAAGCTGGTCCAACACGTGGAACGTGTCTTTCAACCGACAAATCTCACACTCTCATAATGTCTCTCCGATGGGACCATCTGGACCCCCCCCCCCCCCGAAACATTAGCCGACTGGGCATCCTCCATCGTGCAAAGTCCTTCCTTGGCACACCTGAGCTCCTGACCACGTACAAAGCTTTCATCCACTGCCTGATGGAGTAATGCTCTCCCCTCTGGGCTGATGCTGCCGCCTCTCACCTTTCTCAGCTTCACGCTGTGGAAAACAAGGCATTTAGTATCATTGTTATCTCCTGTGATGAGGCTGAGTCTTTGGGTCTCTTACTCTCTCACCGCAGGTAGGTCGGTGGTCTTTCTGTCCTCTACCATCTCCTCTCTGGCCTTGCCCCCCCTGCTCTGTCTGACATATGTTCCCCCCCCCCACATTTCCGCAGGGTGCTCAACGTCCGCCAGCAACCCCCTTCGCGTAAAACTACCAAAATCAAGAATCACTATTGCTCACCTTCACTCTTTCATTCCTCTTTTTTTCCCCCACCTTTGGAACAAACTCTCACACTTTCTTCAATCCCACTCTTCCCTCCAGGTCTTCGAAACAGCTGTTCACCACCATCTCTTATCTTCCCACATCCAAAACCATCATCTTTTCTACCCGCTGTTAATCCACTTCAAACCCACCTCAAACCCACCTTTTTCAAATTCCTTGCTTTCTTTCATGAAAGTCCCTGTCATGTAAGAACCTGAAAGTCCCTGTAGTGTCCATCTTGTTTATCCTGTGTAAACTTGATTGCTCCCCTACTGCATGTTTATAAAATAATTGTTTTTAAAAAGAAAAGAGGTTCTTAAATGTTATATTTTTTTAATACTGAAAAAGACCTGATAGATGTGTGTGCGCACGTGTGTGTTTCACCGCATTGGACCACTTATTAATTGGGGAGGTTTTCATTCGTCAGTGCTGTTTCCCACCGTCCGCCGGAGCTGTTTCCCACCGTCCGCCGGAGCTGTTTCCCACCATCCGCCGGAGCTGTTTCCCCCCGTCTGCCGGGGCTGTTTCCCCCCATCCGCCGGGGCTGTTTCCTCCCGTCCGCCGGGGTGCCCTTTCTTTATTATAGAGTATTGTGAACTGAGAGAATAAACAGTTTGTCTTGCCACAAGCCACCATTGTCGGTCGTGTGCAAAATTACCCCACCCGTGGTTGTTCTTTAGCAAGGGTGAGTGGGAACGTCAGGTCATTCCCTTTTTTATGTGGCAACCACAATCTCTTTCATGGTTCCTGTCTGCAGCGCTGACTTTGTCTATGACTTTGACCTGATGCTTCAGCAACGAAAGGAAATGAACCGACGTCGCCATCGGCATCGGGATGGTGGGACATTCATCAGTGATGTTGATGATCTAATTAGTGCCATGGTTACACACATGAATCAGGCCGCAGAGGTGAGTTTGTTTACCCTTTTTTCCTCTCAGACTTTTGGACAAGCAATCCTAAAGGAGGCTTTTTAGATGACTGGATTATTGAATGCAACTGAAAAGCATCATCTGTCTATAATTCCAGCTGTGTGTGTGTGTGTGTGTGTGTGTGTGTGTGTGTGTGTGTGTGTGTGTGTGTGTGTGTGTGTGTGTGTGTGTGTGTGTGTGTGTGTGTGACCGCTGTTTCTCAACAACCACTGGTCCGATCTAATTTAAACCTGCCAGGTATATTGCTGGGGACCTGAGTATATGCCTTTTCAAGGTTTGATATTAATCGGACAAGTGGTTCCCAAGTTATGGCCATTTATTTACCAAACCAATGACAGGACACGTTACTGCATAGGCGTGGCCGATGGGGAAAGGGCGCCATTTAGTTACCAATGACAGGACACGTTGCTGCGTAAGCGTAGCCGTTGGGGAAGAGATCCTCAGCCGCGTTCCCCATTACGAGTTACAACGTACGGACTTTCGGATCATGATGACTAACTGTATTCTAATAATTTCTCTATTTCTTATGCGCATTTATAGATAAACACAATGCCCCAATCCAGTCGTCGCTTACGAGAGCGAAGGAACGGCCTGTGTGTTTGTTTGTTTTTGTTTTTTTTGCACGTACGGCCACGCACGTACAGGCACGTGAGAGCGAAGGAACGACCTGTGTGGTTGTTTCTGGCACGCGGTTTGAAAGTTTTTTTTTTTGTTGTTTTTTTTTTTGCACGTACGGCCACACACGTAGGGCCACGCACGTAGGGCATGCGAGAGCGAAGTAACGGCTTGAGTGGTTATTTCTGGAACGCGGTTTGAAAGTTTTTTTTTCTGCACGTATGGCTACGTACGTACGGGCACGCACTAGTGTTTTAAATTGATTTATGCCCTTTGGGTTTTCCATGGGCATAAGTCATAAATAAATATAAACGCATATTTGCTTTATGTGGGCTATTATCCACAAAATCAAATTTGATTTTGCTCTGTTGATTTCATTCCTGTGCACCCTCCCTATCCTGCTTACCCCATTGCTGCTTTACATATATTATCTTTTTAATGGCCAAAGTATTTATTTATGTCTTGCATTGTTAATTTGACTTCTCTTTACCTTGTCTGTCTCACTTTTTTTCACGGATGTTACAAAGATATGAGGAGGTCTCCTTTCACTCTTTTGCTTTCTACATACTCCTGTTTTTCACTTTCTTATTCAGCATTGCTCTCGAAAGCCAGAGGCAGTCCTTAATGCTTGTTTGATTTCTTTTAAAGGCGGACAAAGAGCTCAATACACAAAAAAAGCCAGCACTGAAGAAGCTCACAATGCTGCCAACGGTCGTGACCCATTTAAAGAAGTACGAACTGCAGGGAATGGGATTCTTGACTGTGTGCTTTGTATTCTTACGTATAAGGTTTTGGTAATCAACGGTAAAGGTACACACACTGTATATGCATTATAAATGCAGATGGGCCACACTTGAGCCAATAGAGCAAACCTCATTGCATGTCACGGGTCTTCTGAGTTGAGAAACCTGGGCCATTTTGGAGTGTAACCCTGTGTGTAAGGGGAATGTAATTATGAGGAGAAGAAATGGCTTATTGGTGTTTCATTCCGACATTTTTATGCTGGAATGGTTTTGCTGGCTAATCATCATCAAATGGGCATGCACAGTAGCAATGTAACATATTTATTTGGGAAAAAGCCTTTATCCTTTCTCGACAAGTTATTCGCTGGTCCTCAAGAAAGACAGCTTTGCTTGAGATTCCCAGGAAGTTTCATAATCTCACTGTATTTTTACATTGAAACAGAAATCATGGGATGATTTTGGAACATTCAAAGTGTGCATGCTATTACATACTTTTTTTGTTGAAAGAACAGATTTTAGAAAAGATGGGGAAGAGGAGAGAATATAAGAGCACGAAATAAAATTGCCGGAGTTAGGGGTAGAATATGAAAAGTAGATTTGAAGGTGTTTGCAGTTGCAGTAAAGGAGGGAAAGAGAATGTATGACACATGGGGGAGGGGAGGAGCATACCACGATACCACGTGGTATGATTCAAATCAGACAAGGATACCACGATTCGTTTTTTGTGTATGTAATATGTACATTTCATCTTACAATTTTACTCTTTATAAACTCTGAATGTAGTTCATAAGGAAGACCTTTTCTATGTACGAGATAGGTTTTTCCTTATCTTTCTTTAAATTTGGATCACTAATCGGTCAAGGAACTACCATCATCAAATGGGCATGCATGGTAGCAATGAGAGACGGAGACAGAGAAAGTGAAAGTGAAAAAGCCAGAAACAGAGAGAAATATACAATTGAAGAAGATGTACAGATGTAGTTAAACACAGGTACAATAAATGGATGGATTGCATAAGAAACCCTCATTTCATTCATTTATATGACCAGTCCTTTTCATTGATTTGTTTTTTGTGTAGACAAGACCTGAAGGAAACTTTCATCGACAGCGGTGTGCTCACAGCTATTGGTGGTTGGCTCACTCCTCTGCCAGATAAAAGTTTACCCAATCTCAAGATTCGTGATGAGCTACTGAGAATCCTGCATGAGGTATGAATGAGCGATGGGATGAGAGAGCTCGGTATTCTCATTTTCATGATTGATTAACACAGGCTCGTCTCGGGATCGCAAATATTATGACACTTCACAAGGCTTTGTACCATGTAAATATACAAAGGGAATGAGGAGCTATCATTCTGCCTCATTCGCTCCATTTTTCTGACTTTTTACAACTTCTATCACACTTAATGTTAACTATTTACACTATCAGAGGGATGTTGAAATTTGTAACTTCATTAATGGCTCATTCATCATACTAAACTTTAAAAATCCTATGTGTGTATACAGTTTTGTATGGATGTATTTGGTACGTGGTGAGGTGGGTATGTCTGAAGCTTCAACAATAAGAAACAATTTTACTGATCTCCACAAAATTTTACACGCGTACTTGGGGTAGCCAGGGTCAGGTCATGGGCAAAAAATAACCACCCGCCCTTACCCCGCGAGAATGGCGATACTTGCTATTTTTGCCTGAACACGCGATAGTGAATATGCTTTACTGACCCCTGCTGGAGGGAAGGAGTATTAATAACCACTGGCACAAAATACATTTTCCCCACCTTCACCCAACCCTTCACCCCCCTCCTTCCCTCGAGTTTGAATTCCATCTATAATTTAATTTGGGGTTTCTTTGAGACCCTTCATATATTGATCCTGTGATGACATTGCACTAAATTTGAGGAAGAAGTTTCTTGGCTTTTGTGTCATCAATTGTTGTTTGTGGGGGGGAAAAAATCCACACTTCTGATCCAACATGATCTTTTTCTGTTTTTATGCAAATAACTAGTCCGTCCCCCACTTTTATGTCGTCTATGCCCTATGGCATGACTTTGTGGTGTAATGGTTAGAGCGCCCGCTATGAGTATGGGAGGCTGGTGATTCGAGCCCCATCCAAGTCAGACCAAAGACTTTAGCAATGGTACGTGCTGCTTCCTTGCTTGATGTTCAGCATTTAAAAGGATAGATCACGGACAAACAATGCTGGGAAGGCAATGGCGAACCACGAAGTACAACCCTTGCCAAGGAACTGCTTCAGCAGCACCGACACTCTGTAAAGACAGTGTGGTGCAGGTTTTTAGGTTATGGCATATTTTATGACTTGTAGTACTACCTATCACCAGGTTGAGCTGTACGATACACATTTACATTGAGAGCATTGGGGTCCTCTTCCCACCCTGAGCCTCCCGGGGGAGCTATGAACTTTGACAACTTAAAATCGACATCCTGAGTACAACCATCAGTTCTCAACTCATTTAATCTATCAGTTTAGTAGTGCATAAAAGTCCAGCATTACACGCACTTGGACACACACTCTGACGCGTGCGCACAGACACACGTGCACAAATGCACAGACAGACATATACAATCACAGATAGACATACAACCACTGACACGTACAGACATGCCCAAGTAGACACACAGAAAGACAGACACATGGACACAGATGCACAAAGACAGACACATGGACACAGATGCACAAAGACAGACACATGGACACAGACACAACGATATACAGACATGAACAGATATACAGACACAAACAGGTATACAGACAGACACAGGCATACAAAGACAGACTTACAGATGGACACAGGCATACAAAGACAGACGTACAGATGGACACAGGCATACAAAGACAGACGTACAGATAGACACAGGCATACAAAGACAGATGTACAGATAGACACAGGCATACAAAGACAGATGTACAGATAGATAGAAAGGTGCACAGGCAGACACCACACAGGCAGACCCATGCAGAGCCAGTCAGACACACACACACACACACACACACACACACACACACACACACACACACACACACACACACACACACACACACACACACACACACACACACACACACACACACACTCCTTGAATTATATAATATATGATTCCTTAAAATTTTTGTACAAACATAACAGGATGGACAAATCGACTGACTTTAACATAGGACAAGTCTGAAGACGACGATTGTTCACGAGCAGTATTTGAAGATGTAGATTGTTTCAGAAGTCAAGGATGAGACAATGTGATAATGTTTGACCAAGTTATAAAAATGATCAACATGATGTGGTACGAGTGACGGGTTATTAGCTGCAAAATGTCGAAAACCCGGTTTCGTTCAACAACTTTCAAAATTTGACCTTTGCTTAACCTTTAAAGGTCATAAAACAATGTTGTGGACATTAAAATAAGGAAACAGGATACGAGCTATAGCTTATTGGAGTTAGTTCGTCAAAGAAGGTCGAAAACCCGGTTCGATTCCCACAACTTTCAAAATTTGACCTTTGTGAACTTTAAAGGTCAAAGGTCAAGGATTATGACCTTTGGTGCAAAACTTCCTCTGGAACATTCCAGGAACAATATAACGTCATATAGGCTATATGGCATTTCGCACTCCTCGGATTATCCATACTTTGATGAAATCAGCGTAAAAACAAACTTGAAGGGGGCGCCACGGGCAAGGTGTTCGAGATAGAGCAAAATGGTTTCAAGACTTTAGGTGGAGGAATGGCCTCAAGATTATGCATAAAAAATATTGTCATCCGAGCTCTCAAACTTTGGGCAGTCTTATGATTTTTATGTCAAAATTCGCAATTTTCTAAGTTTTTGGCCTTGTGACCTTGACCTTGTGACCTTGACCTTGGGAAGAAAATGAAAAATCGAGCTCAGTGGGGCTATGCAGGTGCCATTGGGCTAACCAAATGCCGAAACCCCTGCCAGATTCGACAAAACCCTCGGAGAAGATGGATTTTTATGTCAAAATTCGCAATTTTCTAAGTTCGTGACCTTGTGACCTTGACCTTGGGACGAAAATTAAAAATCGAGCTCCGTGGGGCTATGCAGGTGCCATTGGGCTAACCAAATACCAAAACCCCTGCCAGATTCGACAAGCCGCCTCGGAGAAGATGCAAATTGAAATCGGCTACCCCTAAAAACACAATTCGAAATTTTCTAAGTTCGTGACCTTGTGGCCTTGACCTTGGGACGAAAATGAAAAATCGAGCTCTGTGGGGCTATGCAGGTGCCATTGGGCTAACCAAATACTGAAACCCCTGCCAGATTCGACAAACCCCTAGGAGAAGATGGATTTTTATGTCAAAATTCGCAATTTTCTAAGTTCGTGACCTTGTGACCTTGTCCTTGGGCCGAAAATGAAAAATCGAGCTCCGTGGGGCTATGCAGGTGCCATTGGGCTAACCAAATACCGAAACCCCTGCCAGATTCGACAAGCCCCCGAGGAGAAGATGCAAATTGAAATTGGCTACCCCCTAAAAACACAATTCGCAATTTTCTAAGTTTGTGACCTTGTGGCCTTGACCTTCGGACGAAAATGAAAAATCGAGCTCTGTGGGGCTATGCAGGTGCCATTGGGCTAACCAAACACCGAAACTCCTGACAGATTCGACAAACCCCTCGGAGAAGAAAAATTTTTACGTCAAAATTTGCAATTTTCTAAGTTCGTGATGTTGTGACCTTGACCTTGGGACGAAAATGAAAAATCGAGCTCTGTGGGGCTATGCAGGTGCCATTGGGTTAACCAAATACCGAAACCGCTGTCAGATTCGACAAACCCCCTAGGAGAAGATGCAAATTGAAATTGGCTACCCCCTAAAAACACATGTTTTTGGGGCTGTGGCCCCGCCCATAATGGGCGCACCACGTCCATTTTCAGGAAAACACAACTGGATCATGATATAAACCTCCCACCAAAATTTTATCAGGATCGGATCAAAACCCACGGAGCTATGCTCGGGACAGACAGAGAGACAGACACACAACAATAACGAATATAGTGGTCACTTATTTTTTTCGTGAAAATATTTTTTTACTTTTTTAGTGAACCAAAAAGGGATTCAAAATAATGGACTATGCATCATGAGACAAGTGAATGGTCCAACAAATGGGAATGTTTTCGTTTAATTGCGTTCATTATATAATTATTCCTTGACATTTTCAAGTTAAAATTGTGCAGTTTTATTTATTTTCATTCTCTCTCTGCTCCCCAGCTACCCAGTATCCCCCAAGAGGCGTTGAAGGGCAGCGGAATTGGGCGTGCAGTGATGTACCTTTACAAACATCCCAAGGAGACACGACAGAACAAAGACCTGGCCGGCAAGCTCATCAGTAGGTGTTCAGTTTATATTGCTGAAAGTTTCACCTGTAAACCTCCAGTCTCGACATATTTCCTCAAAATGAAACTTCGTTTCTTGGTGGGGTCTGTTGGAGCGATCAGTTTCTCTTTTTGTCGGCATTCTTAGCAACATTACAAATACTATATTGTTTAAAACCTGAAAATGACTTTTATGTGTATTTCCGATGACCTCAGTTTTCATTTTTTTTTATTATTATGATTGCCGACAAGATAGCAGCATCCAAGATTTCATTGAAACAGGTTCAAACAAGATAGCAGCATCCAAGATGTCATTGAAAGCCTGGATCTTAGTTTTGACCCAGGAAACCCATAATCCCAGAGGCTCCGACTCCTCATTCAGCACCTCGAGGGTCCCCAAAAGGATATCCAGAGTCTCCGCAAAGATGACTGCATCATCTGCGAAATCATGGTCAGAGATCTTGACATACCCAAACGATGCACCGCAGCTTGATCTCTTCGACATCCTCCCCAGAATCCAGTCCATACAAGTGCTGAAAAGTGTGGGGGCCAGTACACACCCCTGAGGAACTCCAGTAATAACTGGAAATTAGTCAGAAATTGTATCACCACATCTCACAGCACTCTCAGTACCAGAGTAGAGTTCAGACATCAGATTGATCAGATTTTGTGACACCCCACGACGACCAAGAATCCTCCAGAGGGCATCCCAATTGACTGAATCAAATGCAATTCAGAGATAAGCGTTAGCTGCAAGCAGCCCCTGCTGTGTTGACCTCTTTGGTGTTAGGCCTGACCGCTCTGGACACTGGTGCTCAAGCAGATGGTGGCGAACCCTCCCAATAATTATCTGAGCAAAGACCTTGTCCGGCACTGACAGCAGCGTAACCCCTCGGTAGTTGTTGCAGTCTTGGCGATCACCCTTCCCTTTCCAGAGTGAGACAACAAGGCCCCTTTTCCAGTCAGTTGGGATGATGCCAGGCAGAGCACAGAACTGCATGCAACGACACGAGTGCAGCATTTCCACCAGCCTTGAGAAGTTCAGCATGGATGCCACAGATCTCAGGAGGTATACCCCATTTCATCCGGTTCACCGCAGCCTGTGTTTCCAGAAGTGAATGTGGACCACAGTTGATTGGAGGGTCAGCAATAGGGATCGTAACACCCCTGACATCCAACACAACAGCTGTTGGGTCAGAGTGGTACAGCCACTCAAAGTAACTGGCCAAGTGCGCCTTCACTTTGGACTCCTCTGTCAAGAGCCCACCACCCTCCGCACACCGAGGGACGGGCTTGGAGGAACGCAATGATCGAATTCCACAGTAAGCAGGACAAGAATCACCTGACCACAGGAAATGCTCTACCCCCTCACAGATTCCTCACACATAGGCCTCCTTGTCCACCCTCATTGCACGTACAGTTTTACGCCTCAACTCCCTGAACAGCTCAGCTCTGCCATTAAGCCTGGCCCTGTGACTTTGTCCCACTGTCTCTTGAGATCCCATTTGGTATCCCATTGTCCCTTGAGAGACAAAATTATTCTTTGCCCAATGGTGATTTCGAAGATATCCACCAGCAACATTTAGGATGGTGGTCTTGAAGGCACTCCACAACTCTTCAGTATTCCCCAAATCCCCACTCAGCCTGTTTGCAAACTCCTCAGCTACCCTCTCATCCTTGAGCTTGCCAACATCCAGCTTTGGCTGGGATGGTACCCTTCTCCTGTTTTTTTGCTGCAACTTCAGAGTTGCTGCCACAAGCCGTCGTCAGTATTGAGGAACTGAGTACTCCAGTGGACCTTGCAGTTCTGGATCATCCTTCAGCGACCATCAACGAGCACAGGAACAGTCTTTTTTGCCACACCACTAGCGTTGGAATATGAAGTCCAGCGATTAAGCCTGTGGGCGCTGAAACCATGAACCAGCCACCTTAAGTCCATGACTTCTTGCAAAGTCAAGGAACTTGGTGCTATTCTGGTTCACAGTTTCAAACCTACAGGGATCAACACACGTTTCATAACCATCCCTATCAGTTTCAGTCAATGCATTGAAATCCGCCAAGACTAGAAGAGTATCTTGCCCAGGGCACTGGACAACCACAGACTCGAGCGTGGCATAGAATGCATCCTTCACGGTGAGATCACTCGCCTCAGTCGGAGTATATACAGAGACCAGGGAAATGACACCCAAGGAGTGACGAATCCTTTGTCTCATAATACGCTCGTTGACTGCTGTTTCCTCAATTATCATTGTAGTCAGCTTATTGGACACAGCTCCAGCAACTCCTTGGGCATGGTAACCATCAGAGCGACCATACCAACAGTAGGGGTAACCACCCACCATGATCTTGCCACTGTCCAGTCTCCGAACCTCAGAGAGTACTGCCATACCGATGTTCAAGCGCTTGCGCTCAGACGATAACAGAGACAGGTGATCATCCTCTCTTCGGGATGGGACATTCCAGGCACTCACCCAAAGGGACTTCCTCAGGTTAACCCAAGGAGCCCATCGTCTGGTGGATGACACATCAGCACCACCCTGACACACTACCACAATCTGACCCAGGAAGGTTACCCCGTGGCTTTCCTCCCATCATAAACGAGTGGGGCTCCCAAAGGCTTTACCCCAGTCCCGTCATCTACTGCCTTCCGAAGGGCAGCTGCACAGGAGGTACTCCCACGAAGTGGGTTTTCAGATTTCTTTGCGTTTTATCTCTTTTTGGTGTTTTGCGGAGTGAAGGGTTTTATGGTGGCTGGAGTGCAAATCCTGCCACCAACCTCCTCAAAAAAGTATCCCAACTGCAGGAGGACGTCCGCTGACAGTTGGGTCGGAGATATGGATGGCCGTTGGCTCACAAGGAGCTCTTCTGACTTTGACACGTTTTGTTTTAAATCCTTCTGGGTGTCCATATCATACACCCTCCTCACCAGCTAACCCAGTGGGGGAGACGGTTTCGTTTCCTACAAACCGACCATGAAACAGGTTAGTACAGGTTTACATGGTACCTGTAGCAAGTCACAAATCTAATCTGGCCTGACCTGACAAAAGGAATGCAAATCGGACTCATGGAAATGTAATAAATACGAGAAATATCCGTGGATAAGTGATGTCAGGGTTTGTACCATTTCCTGTTAGTACAAGCAAACAACAGCTATGGATCTCTCTCTCTCTCTCTCTCTCTCTCTCTCTCTCTCTCTCTCTCTCTCTCTCTCTCTCTCTCTCTCTCTCTCTCTCTCTCTCTCTCTAACTCTCTAACTCTCTAACTCTCTAACTCTCTAACTCTCTAACTCTCTAACTCTCTAACTCTCTAACTCTCTAACTCTCTAACTCTCTAACTCTCTAACTAACTCTCTAACTAACTCTCTAACTAACTCTCTAACTAACTCTCTAACTAACTCTCTAACTAACTCTCTAACTAACTCTCTAACTAACTCTCTAACTCACACATCTTTTACAAACAGATGCAAAAATCTTGTGTAATTCTCTTGTGGCCCTGGAACCAAACAGACTATAAAGAGTAAAAAAAAAAAAAAATATATATATATATATATATATATATATATATATATATATATATTGGCCCTCACATACATTTGAGCACTCACTCCCCCCTCCCCTTCCAAGCATGATCAATTGTAAATTTCATCATATATAATTTACCCTGTGCATCGACAAGCACCAGATATTGTGGGAGCAGTTTCCTGCTACCACAACACAGGAAAAAGCAAGTTCATATACAAGCCGTTTATTCAGTAAAATAAAAGACCCTCCTGTATAAAGGAGGAAGGCCCCAGCCTGCTACATCATTGCAAGCTGAAGACTCAACTCTACATTGAATATTGTATGTATATATGCAGTTTCACCATGGTGTGTCTTGAGAACAGATGTTACTTTGTGAACTTTAAAATTGCAACATAGAAGGATAATTAATTGGTCTGTTTTGGAGAATGCTTATAGCCCCAGGAAAGGGTGTAGGTGGGGGCGGGGGGGGAGATATTGTGGGTTCAGATGGTCATCAGATCGATAAGGTTTTGTAAGGTTGTTTACAACTTCAGAGAAATCTGTGTATTCTGCCCTCTCCTAGTTTTCCCAGCATATATTTATTAAATTATTTTTCAAAGCACTAAACAAAGTTAATTTTGCATTTCTACATTATTACAAATTCAATTAATAATCTAGTCTCCACAATATGACCTTCCCATAGGTGTTACAAAGTACCTCACCAGATATGGTGTTTCCCGCCAGAAGTCCAACTCAATGGTGGCAATGATCGCATCGTCTTTCGAATTTAAGGTGTCCATTGAATACATCACCAAGCCTGCCATGTTCACATGAAGTAATCCCACAAGGTTCAAAGTACACTCACTGACAGATATGATCAGGCTGGTCCACATTGTTGACTTTTTACGGTACTGGCTGCAAGATGTCAACTTTTTGGATAAGCTGATCTGAAATTTATCCAAATCTTTCGTTGCAGAGAGGCACACCATTTTCAGGTAATTTTCCAAGTATTTTCAGCTTATTTTATATGAGTCCTTTTCATGTTACAGTCCTTATCTGGTAAGCATGATATGCGTTTGGCCGTCCCGATGAACCTCGCTGCTAGGGGTTACTGCGCATGCATACCGAGCATGCTTGGGCAGATTATGTCATTTTGAAAATGCCGTATTATTGCAATCCTTGCAAAGAGTTAAAAAAGGGAATAAATGAACCAAAATAATTTTATTTAAAACCATACCTAAAAAACCCACAAATATCAGGTTAACGTGTCACAAATGTTTTTTTTTTGCCACAAAAGTGGAGTTGTATCCAACTTAAAACTACCGTTCGAGTGCATTAGCAGATTACAGGGTGGGTGGGACTG
Organism: Eptatretus burgeri; assembly: GCF_056783735.1. NCBI lineage: Eukaryota > Metazoa > Chordata > Myxini > Myxiniformes > Myxinidae > Eptatretus > Eptatretus burgeri. The sequence goes on along the minus strand of NC_140974.1, from coordinate 27,336,455 downwards.
GGTGAGAGGACTGAGTCTTGGGATGGAGGCCTCAAGTCAAATGTTGTATTTGCATGGAGGTTATGAATGTTAAAAATCTAAATTTATCTTTTTGGAGTCGGCCATAGTGTGGTGGTGCCCGAGCTATATTTCCGACACAGAAATGAGTTTGGACATATTTGACATTGTTAAAGCTCACCTTAGTCTTACTGGTGGAGTAACCATCCTCGAGGTGGGTAGAGTTTTCACATGACTTGCTGAAAAACGTTTTGTCTGTGCTTTACAAGAAGATTATACGTAGATGTTTGTGTGGTGTCCATCTGAATGAAGGTTATAGATGGTCGAAAGGGTCCAAAGGTCTAAAGACTCTAAAAGGTACGTTCCAATAATAGGGTATCAAGGGTATAAGGGGTCTAAAGGGTCTATAAGGTCTAATCTTTAAAGGATGTAAATGCTTAAGGGGTCTAAATGGATATATAGTGTTTAAGAAGGTCAAAATGGTCTTAAGGTTCTGAAGGATGTGAAGGTCTGAGGGTTATCTATCTATAATTCCAGGTGTGTGTGTGTGTGTGTGTGTGTGTGTGTGTGTGTGTGTGTGTGTGTGTGTGTGTGTGTGTGTGTGTGTGTGTGTGTGTGTGTGTGTGTCTCTGTGACCACTGTTTCTCGACAACCACGGGTCCGATCTAATTGAAACTTGCCAGCTACATTGCTGAGGACCTGAGTATGTGCCTTGTCAAAGGCCCTGTCACACCTTGACGATTTAGCCAGCGTATGCCGACGTATGAAAAATTTGTCTAAAACGCTGGCACACGTCGAATACGTTATGGGTAAGTTTTGTATACGTTAAGAGCACGCTGGCATACGTCGTAGTACGCTGGTATACGTCGTAGTACGCCGAGCTCATCGACAAATTTTAACATGCTCAAAAATTTTCGACGTTTGCCAGCATATGACTCACACGTTCCGCATACGCTGGCCATAAGTTGTAGGCACGTTACACGATCGTTGACACGCATCAACACACGTTACTTGTAAGTTACTCATAAGTCGAAACACGTCGAGGTAATGTTTAGCATACCTGAAACTTATTTCTAACCTATGAGTAACGTGTTGTAGGCAAGTTACGCGATCGTTGACACACGTCGACACACGTTACTTGTAAGTTACTCATAAGTCGAAACACGTCGAGGTAATGGTTAGCGTCAGTGTTCCAGACTCCATGGTTTTTTTTTTTGTTTGTTTTTTTTTTTTTCTTTGGCATGATGGTGATGTTGACACTTCGATTTCTAGTGCGGTTATAATATAATATGATTAATAGGCTGCTGCTCAACGATTTAAACCATAACCGCACTAGAAATTGAAGTGTCAACATCACCGTCATACCGAAGAAAAAAAAAAACCATGGAGTCTGGAACACTGACGGGTTCCTCCTGTGTGAACCCCATTTTTATATAACAATTCCCCTAAACGCTGCGAATACGCCATTATACGGTAGCTGTAAGTTAGAAACACGTTCAGTAAGTTCTGTGGTCGTCGAGAAGACGTCAAATACATCTACATACGTCAATATGCGTTGGAGGTACGTTACACATAGGTTCAAAGCACGTTACTCCTAGGTTCAAAGCACGTTACTCATCGGTTAGAAATAAGTTTCGGGTATGCTAAACATTACCTCGACGTGTTTCGACTTATGAGTAACTTACAAGTAACATGTTTCAACGATCGCATAACGTGCCTACAACTTATGGCCAGCGTATGCGGAACGTGTGCGTCATACGCTGGCATACGTCGAAAAATTTTGAACATGTTTAAAATTTGTCGACGTACTCGGCGTACTACAACGTTTGCCAGCGTGCTTCAGCGTGCTCTTAACGTATACAAAACTTACCCATAACGTATTCGACGTGTGCCAGCGTATTCGGCAAATTTTTCATACGTCGGCATACGCTGGCTAAAACGTCAAGGTGTGACAGCGACTTGACACTTCGATGTCTGGTGCGATTATGATTTGAATTGTCGAGCCACAGCCTTTTAATAGGCTATGCCACGTGATCGTCGGCGATACGCTGCCGCGCGCTATGCATAAGTTAGACTATCGTTGGGCATAGGTTGTGATCGCTGACAACACGCTAAGCATTCGTTGGTATAAGTTATTGAAATGTTCTGTGTACGTGACTTATATGTTTTGCATACGACCAACCCGTTATGAATACGTCCGAATCTTAAAAAAAAACATCAAAAGTTCAACGTATGCCAGCGTTTTACATACATTTTGATACGTTGCCATTGCTGTCTAAAACATCAAGGTGTGACTGGGCCTTTACCGTGGCGTAGGAGTGGCAATGGTCAATGGCAGCGAATGTCATGGCAGGCAAAGACAGGGAGGTAAACTTGATTTTAATTTGGATTTTAATTAACTCTGTGTGTAAGTATCACAGCAGTTGTTACTTCAATGCAAGCGATAATTCGTGGAATGCATGTGAACATTCCGTATGGGCACGCACCACTTCCGGATAGTGATGACACTGTATTCTAATAATTTCTCGATTTCTTATGCGCATTTATAGATAAACACAATGCCCCAAGCCAGTCGTCGTTTACGAGAGCGAAGGAATGGCCTGTGCGGTTTTTTAAAAGTTTTTTATTTTTGTTGGTTTGCACGTACGGCCACGCACGTATGGGCACGCGAGAGCGAAGGAACGGCCTGTGTGGTTGTTGTTTCTGGCACGCGGTTTGAAAGGTTTTTTTTTGTTTTTTTTTTGCACGTACGGCTACGCACGTACGGGCACGTGCTAGTATTGTTAATTGAATCTAGGGACCTAAGAGCTCTAAAGGTCTAAACTCTAAAGGGTCTTGTGGTCCAAAGGGTATAAAAGGTGTGAAGGGGGTCTAAAGGTGTCTAAACTGTCAAAAGCATTTTCAAGGTAAAAGGGGTCATCTGCCATCTGCTTGGAAATCAGCAAACATCACCGCTCTGCATAAAACGTGCAAAAACAGATCCCTACAACTACAGACCAATCGACCTTCTCCCAATCATCAGCAAGGTTATAGAATCCATCATCGCTTCAGACATTAAATACTTCCTCTTCTCCAATGGCTTGATTTCCAATCATCAATTTGGTTTCAGACCAGGTCACTCTAATTGGATATGCTGCTTCTGCTCTCCCAACAATAGATGGAGGTACTCAATGCCAGATATGAAATCAGAGCCATCTCCTTCAACATATCACTTGCTTTCGATATGGTCTGGCACCCTGCCCTGCCCAAAACACTCTCTCCCTATGGTATCCAAGGCCTTCTCCACTCATGGCTCACAGACTTCCTCTCCTGTCGCAGCCAACGTGTGGCCCTTAACGGAGATCTCTCATCCCTCTTCCTGTCCTGGCTGGAGTTCCTCAAGGCAGCGTTCTGGGCCCTGTTCTTTTTCTGATTTTCATCAATGATGTTTCTGACTCTAGAAAATCCTCTTTATCTCTTTGCTGATGACTCCACCCTCTGCTGTATCATCTGTTATCCCTCAGATCGGTAAGCAGCAGCCTCTTCACTCTCTGCAGATCTGGATAAAATCACAAACTGGTCCAACACGTGGAACATGTCTTTCAATCCTGACAAATCCCATACGCTCACTTTCTCTTCAAAAGGACCATCTGGAACCCCCCCCCCCCCAATCTACTTTCTCAACAATCCTCTTGAAGAAGTCCTTTGATTCAAGCTTCTGAGTCTCACTATCTGCCATGATCTTTCCTGGGAAAGCCACATTTCCAAGCTGGCCTCCAAAGCCAGTCATCGACTGGGTATCATCTTCCATTGTGCAAAGTCCTTCCTTGGCACACCTGAGCTCCTGACCACATATAAAAGCTTTTGTCTGCAGCCTGATGGAGTACTGCTCTCCCCTCTGGGCTGGTTGGTGTTCCCACCTCTCACCTTTCTCAACTTCATGCCATCAAATCCAAGGCATTTAGGATCATTGGTATTTATTTCCCTTGATGAGGCTGAGTCTTTGGGTCTCTCTGCAGGCAGGTCGGTGGTCTTTCTGTCATCTACCATCCTCTCTCTGGCCTCGTGCCCACCCCCACCCTCATTCTGTCTGTGATATGTACCCCCCATATTTCCGCAGGGAGCTCAAGGTTTGCCAGCAGCCCACTTCTGGTAAAACTACCAAAATAACGAATTACTGCTCACCTTCACTCTTTCATTCCTCTTTTTCCTGCCTTTGGAATAAACTCCCACACTTGTTTCCCCACAAAATCCCCCAAACTCTCTTCAATCCCATTCTTCCCTCCAGGTCTTCAAAACAGATGTTCACCACCATCTCTTATCTTCCCCCATCTAAAACCACGATCTTTTCTACCCTCGTTAATCCACCCCAAACCCACCTCCTTCAAATTCCTGGCTTTCCTTCCTGAAAGTCCCTGTCGTGTCCATCTCGTTTACCCCGTGTACCCCGCCCCATCCCTCTCCCTTCCACAGATCTCATGTTTCTGTTGCCCACTGTTTTGTCCTTCCTTCTCCCGCCCCATTTGTCTCCTGCTCCCCTTGTTGTACGTTCTGTGTGTTTGCTCTCATACGAGCCTCGACATTGTTTGCAAAAACCTGGGGACTAAATGGTCTAACTGGCTCGAAAGGGTCTTGGAGTTTGAAAGGGGTCTTCGGTATGTAAATGTTTAAAGGGTATAAAATGTCTTAAGAGTCTTCAAATGTCTAAGTCTAAAGGTTTAAAAGGTACATTCCAATAGTGCGTCATTAAGAGAAGCACTCACAGTGCCACTGACGTTCAAACATTACGTAATTAAGAGACATGTAGTCACATGGGTTAGAGGGTGGACAGACACTTGCTCCATTATATATTTTTCCCGTGCCATCCCTACATATGGAGTATTACCGTAACTCCATGATAGATGGATGCTGATACTGATTTGGTCTTTTTAAAGTTCATTTGCTTGTAGTACTTGGTTGCTGGAAGGTGTTTTAAACAAGACACTCATATCACCAAACACATATTCTTTTCTTTTTTTTGTTTATCTTGCTGGCATGGACTCTTTATTGTTTTGAACCAAATTACTTTAAAATATATATTTTTATTCCTTCGCAGCTGGAGGCATTGTTTTCTGGTTGTCCGTCCATCTGTGTGTACGTGCGTGGCAGGTATTCGTTACCATGATAACTTGTGAACCACTGAAGGGATTTTCACCAAGCTTGGTATAAGTGTGGACTGTGATAAAAGATGAACTGATTCAATTTATTGGGTTCAAAAGATCAACGGTCACATGCCCTTTGAGTCAAAATTGTCACTTGAGCTAGAAACATCTGATGTTTTCTCTCTCTCTCTCTCTCTCTCTTTCCCTCCCTCTCTCTTTCCCTCCCTCTCTCTTTCCCTCCCTCTCTCTTTCCCTCCCTCTCTCTCTTCTCCCTGTCTCTGTCTGTCTCTGTCTGTCTCTGTCTGTCTCTGTCTGTCTCTGTCTGTCTCTGTCTGTCTCTGTCTGTCTCTGTCTGTCTCTGTCTGTCTCTGTCTGTCTCTGTCTGTCTCTGTCTGTCTCTGTCTGTCTCTGTCTGTCTCTGTCTGTCTCTGTCTGTCTCTGTCTGTCTCTGTCTGTCTCTGTCTGTCTCTGTCTGTCTCTGTCTCTGTCTCTGTCTCTGTCTCTGTCTCTGTCTCTGTCTCTGTCTCTGTCTCTGTCTCTGTCTCTGTCTCTGTCTCTCTCTCTCTCTCTCTCTCTCTCTCTCTCTCTCTCTCTCTCTCTCTCTCTCTCTCTCCTCCCCCCCCCTCTGTTTTTCACATGATCTTTAATAAAGATCAAACATAACAGTGGGTTGACATCTGATGCAGTTGGAGGCCTATCCATTGACACATTTGCATCGTTCTATTTTTTGGGGTTCTCATTATGATTTATGGAAGCCAAATAAATTGCATCTTTTGCTTCATTTAGACGAGTGGTCACGGCCAATTTTTGGCCTTTCATCAAATTTCAAGGGCCTGTCCCGTGAGGAGCGTGAGCAGAGGGACTTTGAGCAGGTGCCGAGTCGTCGAAGGCTCAGGTGAGGCTTTCTCGAAATACAGAATCGGTCAAAACATTTATTTGAAGCCTGTTTACAAGTGATGCTGTGAAGGGGGCATGTGAGGAGTGACATGTGTATGCACTTGGTTTGGTTTGTTGATGGATTTTTGAGATGAAAGACTTCTAGCAAATCCATAATCATTATGATGCAGGCTAATTTATTTATTACATTGTTGCATTCTTTGAAAGCCTCGGGGGGTCTGAAATCTCAAGCCAACATAAAGTATCGTGTGTGTGTGTGTGTGTGTGTGTGTGTGTGTGTGTGTGTGTGTGTGTGTGTGTTATTAAACATAAGCTTTTCCACTGATCTTGTGACAAGCAGAAGAGAGCAGACCAGATCTCAGGTGACATCACATTCTTCACGTACCTCAAGCCTTGGTCTGCTCAGATGTCGGGATAGATGTGACACACATCACATTTGTATCAAAAGCTCCAATGGGGGTTCACTTTCATCTCCTCTCAGTTGCAATGGTATTAGGATATCCCATTATTTTCACCCACTGGTATTTCCTTTTTCGCAATGTATTTATCAGTTTGATTCCCATAAGGTAAATTGAATGGTGTTCATGTCTGCAGAAACACCTGCTATTACTAGTGAAGCATATACATCGCACATGCAACATTCTGTGAACAGGCAATGAGTGCATCTTGTGTACATTAGCTTTCGACACAACTCCAAAATGAGCAAAGTTTCACTCGCATCACCCTGCTCTCGACCTGTGATCATGTAACAACCTTCGTTTGTTAAAGTAGTAACGTAATGAATACAATGGTGTTGCTTTTGTGAAGTTAATTCAAGCTGGAACATCGAGAGCTGAGTTACAACGAAACAATCTGAAATGTCAACAGTGTTGTTGCGGTGGACCAGGGTGGACACAAGGACAAAACTTGTCCATCCGGACAGTCACCAATTTAGCGGCAGAAGGTCGATAGAGGTCTACACTGTTTGCCGGGAAAGCCATATTAATATTTGCTTCGGGACAGCGTACAGGATCTCTAACGAGTTCTGCAGCCTCTGATGTGATTCCTTGTGGTGTAGATATTGGGCTGAGCGCATCCTCGGAGAATCATGCACCATGATGCAAAATATTTTAATGAGGTGCTTCTCATTAATTACTCTCAGCATTCAAAATTACTATGTGGTGGGGATGTGAAGCCCAAAGCAATGAAACCACAATCCACTGAGATGATGCGAGGGTTTATTGCATGGCAATAACTGAATGATGGAGAGAGAGAGAAAGAGAGAAAGAGAGAAAGAGAGAGAGAAAAAAAAAGGGAAAAAAAGGCACCTATTATACAGCACTATTTATACTCCATGTGCCCTCAAAATCCAGAAACAGCTTAAGCACGCAAACTTAACTCAGCCACACAATGATTAAGATGAAAGAATTCACAAGATGATCGGGAAAACCTTTCCCTGTGCGATGTCTGCGTGAGGTGAGCGGTGAGTAGCAGTTGATGGTTGGCGCGAGTCTTGGGGCCAGTGAGATGTATAGTCTGTGTTTACTGCTTTCGCTGGCTGGATCCCGCCTCTACAAGTTGCTCCGCAGCTTTGCTGGACTGCGATCGTGCCGATACCGCCAACAGCTTACTCACCGACCGCCAATGGAGCTTCACCACAAGCATCCGCGCCAACAACCACTCGGTCTCCACATCACTAATGCTTGCATCGAGTTCATTTGGCTGACAGTCCTGGTGGGAGGATGATGGTGTTGCAGGAAACTATGTGGATAATCCTTTGGATCACCGGGACAGTTGAGATGAGCTTTTCCATGGTACCATAACTCACTCCGCCAACTCAACTTCGCCTTTTTATATACTCCCCACCCATGTGTCCACGCGATGCATCGTGTTGCCAAGTCATTCGGCCTTCGAGTGACATCGCTGTGGTTACCCGTGACCTTGAGACCTTTCATCCAGACTCATACCAGTCAAAACTGGTTTCCGGACTTACTCCGGTTGGTTTGAACCGGATGGCTTGGTTGTGCACAGCTTTGTTCTTTCATGGGTTTTGTCCCTGTTCTCGTGGAAGGCAAGTGGATTAAAAGGAAAAACACCGAGACAAATAACATCACGGTTGGAGAATTAATTTGAGATTAGATTCATACGTAATGAAGGGAAGACTGTTAACCCTCTCTAACATACACAACTTGGTCTCTGTTTACATAGCAAAACACACACTTATGCTTACATGCATTATGGGAATATCGAATCTATATTACACCCTTTATCCCTGAACACTGTTCCCATAACATTATTTGTATTACCTTTATCTTCTCTGATCAGTTTATTTTCATGAAATGCTGAGAGCTCACTCTTGCTGTCAGAGAATTGTATATTTGAGGGATGCCTCTCATCATACATCATTCTCAGAGAGCTTTATTTGGCATGTTTCCAAACAGGTTTTGAATACCTGTTGCTTTATTCAACTTATTTGTAAGTTTTTTATGACTGTAAGCTTTCAAATTCATGATTCTTTCAAGTGTTACTTCAACAAGATTAGCAAAGGTCTGACAGGATGGTGTGGGTTGGTGCAATTACCTTTGAACTTTCTCGTCTTGGTTCGACTTATGACCCTGTCAGATTGGTGCTTCATGGGTTGGGCTTTGCATCACAAAGTGCACCGTCCCTCATGTGGATGTTAAGCTGTGTCTTATCTCCAACCATTCGTTGGTGGACGTTAAAGATCCCATGATGTATTTCAGGAAGAGTAGGTAGTGTTCAATATTAAAAAAACACTGACAGACAATGAAGGTCCCAAGTGGCTTATCTGGTTGGCCAGTGGAAACTAACTAATCTAAAATAGACACGGCTCATCCCCCGGCAAGCCGTATGCCAGACAACGAATAATTATTAACCCCAACACATGTCGTAAATACGTGGTTCAAAAGTCCTATAAACAACACGAACCGTACTCTCGCCTTATAAATAGCTACTGCCCCTTACCCCATAAATTTAATGGTATATAAGCAACAAAGGAAATGTAATTTATTTCTTTGAAAATTATTCAATTAATCGACAGATAATAAGCATTTTGTTTATTTAAATATTTCTTGCATCTACCATGATGAGGCTGTTGAATAATGATGACTGGTCTCATCAAAATGTGTTGCCTTTATAGACCAGTGGAACTCTGCGAACCAGTGAGGTTTTGATCACACTGATCCGGCTGATCAATGAACAAGAAAGTTAGTGTGTAACTGTGGCAAGTGAGTTATCACCGGCATCCTAAACAAATTAATAATTCCTCCATAAATCAGCTGCAATCACATCTTAGACTTTTTTTTATATATACATGGTCAAGGCTCATGGAAGAACAAAGACACAGAACAGATCAGGACACAGCATAACAAAGGGAACAATGGGAGAAAGGGGAAAAGCCAACAGCGAGGCGGAGGGAGAAAGTAGACGGGGATGGACAAACAAACAATGCAAGTAACGATCAAGGGTCAGGAAGAACACAAGGGCTGGACAAGATGGATACATAAGTAAAATTTTGGGAGGGTGGGGGTGGTTTAACAGGTGTTGGAATGTTCATGGTTTTGGATGAGGAATGACTTGACATGGTGGTGAACAGCTGTCTTGAAGGCATGGCGAGAGGAATGAGATTGAAGAGAGTGTGGAAGGTGTACCAAGGCCGTCTCTGGGCATAAAGTAGTTGTAGTCCAGAGGTGGGTAAAAAGAGGAATAAATGAGTGGAGGTGAGCAGTGGTTCTGAATTTAGGAAATTTCACTTGGAGGGGGTTGTTGTACATGTCTCGCAGATAACAGACAGGGGGGGGGGGTAAGGCACGGAAAGAGCAGAGGGTACAAGACCAGAAATGAGGCGGAAGAAAATATTGAGACCACCAGCCTGTCGGCGATGGTGAAGTGATCGGCACATAGACTTGGATTCATCGCAAGAGATTCCAATGATCTTGAAAGTCTTGGTTTCCACGGCGTAAAGCTGAGCAAGATGCGAGGCTGGGTTGCCAGTCCAGAGGGGAGAGTAGTACTCCATCAAGCCGAATAGGTGGATAGGAGCTCAATTGTGCCAAGGAAGGACTTTGCATGATGGAGGATACCCAGTCTGCATCTGGCTTTGGAGGCCAACTTTGAAATGTGGTTACCCAAGAAAGATCTTGGCTGAGAGTGAGACCCAAGAGTTTGAGTAACAGAACCTCTTCAAGAAAGTTGTTGAGAAAGTAGTTGAGAGGGTTTGTGGTATGGTCCTTTCGGAGAGAGTGAGTGTGTGGAATTTCTCAGGATTGAAAGACATATCCAAAATGTTCTATCAGTTTGTGATTTTGTCAATGTCTGAAGAGAGGGAAGAGTCTGCAGCATGTCTATCTGAAGGATGAGGAATGTCATGAAAGAGGGTGGAATCGTCAGCAAATAGATACAGAGGATTTTACAGTCAGTGAGATGATTGATGAATATTAGGAACAAGATGGGTTCGAGGACACTGCCTTGGGGTACTCCAGCCTTGACAGGCAGAGGAGAAGAAAGAGTTCCGTTGAGAGCCACACATTGACAAGAGTGGAGGAAGTCAGTTATCCAAGAGTGGAGTTTTGCCTTGGATTCCCTGGGCAGGCAGTTTGGAAAGCAAGGCTGGATGCCATACTGTATCAAAAGCTCAAGATATGTGAGACAACGTACTCGTGAGAGCACGAGAATCGACTTTCATAACCACATTTTACATTTTAAACTCCATATCAATGTGTGGCCATTAGGGTGGTCCAAACTGTTACAGTAAAAAATGATGTTGGTCAAATTATTTCTCCACATACCTTATTTTTGTCCACTAGGGTTAACTTACACATGTGTGGAATTTGAGCTCGTTTTGTGGATATTTAGAGGTCACCCCAAGCATGTCCCTATAATATATTGTTGCGAATTCGCGCCCGCCGGCGTGCGAGCGGCCACGTAACTCGAATCGCGGCACGTCGCCCACCGGACGGACAATTCCGTCGTGACCCTCTCGGACTAACGCCGGGAACTAGTCACGGGTGGGCCTTTCGGCCTCACCACGATCGTGCCAATCGGCCCCCCGCGTGGGATAGGGTTGTTCGCCAAATTCGACCTACCTAAGTACCCACACGGAGGGTAGACCAGGCGATCGCACCTCACTGCAGGTCGACTTCGGACACGGGCCACTTTAAGCGACCCGTTCCGTACTATCGGGATAACCGAGCGGTGTTATCGTCAACCTCGACAGTTCCGATTAATTATCGGGCGTATTTAGCCCACTACCAACCCTTTACGTGAAGTAAGATGGAGATTCAATTCAAGAAAAGATGAAGCGAAACGGGAAAAACAGTTCAACATAAGGCACATTTATTCCGTGGCAAACGGAAAGCACACATATACAATTACAACAATTATGCACCAAAAGCAAATGTAACAAAAGGAACACAATGCAGATCTACTACCGACTATGCGAGCACACGGCAACACTTACACAGTTTTACTTTACAGACGGCGCCGACAACACATATACTCAAACGCAAAAGAAAAGGGCCACTCTCAAATACAAGGGGGCAGACGGGCCTGTGGGCCGAGACCGCGTGGAGCCTACCCGTCTTGTGATGATCCGCAAAATGTCGCGGCGGTGCCCCGACTCCGCGCTCCTCCGCGGGTTTCGTTGGCACTGCTTGGAATGGGGTGGGAACGGGGCCCCCTTTTCGCACTATCTCAGCGCGGGGGGACACAGGGGGGGTTGTTGATGCTCTGGGGAAAGAGGATAGCTGGCTTGCTTGGGTCCCTCGACGAGCGACTCCACTGCGACCTCGACCGCGTTCCCGGCTTCCCCTCTCTGCAGCTCCCCGACAGACTCCGAACCCCGTCAGACCGACTCTCCTCCAGACCCGTCTTGACTGCTGCTGCCACACTCCGCCGCCGCCACACCTCTCCAACTCGCCCGAGCCCAAAACTCCGACTGCTCCAACTGCTTCCGACCCAAAACTGAACTGACTTTGCCCCGTGCTCGGCGCTTTGTAGTACGGCAGGAGAACCCATATGCAAATTTCCGGATCAGGATGAGCTCGGGGGCGGAGCCACGCTCGCCCATTGGACGGAGGAAAAGTGGGCGTGAACCTCCCCTGATCCTCGAATTTGCATATATCGATTCTACTCCGACGCGCCTGGAGGCGGGGCCAAATCGCCCCGCGCTTAATGATTGGACGGATCGGAAGTGGGCGTGTATCATTCCTGATCCGACCTCTCCTCGGAAAGGCTGCTTTTTGCACCCGCGGCTCAGCGCGCGTCCCGCATGAGGCCAGGACAGCCTGACGCTCGGCGTTCACAAGCGGCGCGGGAATGGCCGCAGAAGGAGAGGTGAAGGTGGTGGAGGGTCTAAAGTGGCGGTCCCTGGCCACGGTGACGCTTGGAATGGTGGTAATGCGATGATTGCGAGAGCGAGTTGTGAAGGTAAAGGTCGTGGCTGTTGGCGTTGTTGTTGTTGTGAAGCGGCGTTGCGGTTGGTGGTTGTTGTGTGATGGTGGTTGAGACGTGGTTGGTTCAAAATAAAGATAGAACAGAAAAACGGCTATCTTAAAGGGTCGCAGCCCGAATGAATCACATTTATTCCCTCTAAACAACGGGTTTGGGGCTAACTACACATGTACTTGCAGAGATATCTCACCTACGGGACCTGAATGGTGGTTTGCGAATTTCCTCAACCACAACAATATATACATTATATATGTATATATGGTTGCCAAATAGTTACACGTTTTGCCTCATGATCACAGGGAACTCTTTGAATCGCACTGTTAGGAAAACTAACCCGAACAAAGGAAAAGATGGTCCAGAACCTACAGTGTCCACAGTTACCTGACTGTCCTCGGCGGCTACAGATCAAGGATAAAGGGGAACACTTCAAGTTGGAGGACCTTGTGACAAAAAGGACCAGTTCCTTCTTTGATGTTTTGATAGAAGGTGGAATAGCAACCTCTCAAACATTCTTGAAGAAACCTCCTGGTCAGTGGACAGATGATCCATTGTACAATGACCTACGGGCTTGGTCCTTTCAGCTCAAAGTAGTAAATGACACTGTGGAACGGGGCATCAGCCTAATTCAAAAATATAATGAAACATTAACCAAGGATGAGGACAATTCCTGCTTAGACTGGTATCAAACCACCATAAGATGATCCCAACTCCAACTAAGGCAGCAGTACAATCATAAATTCTTATGTTACAAACATTTGTATCATATCATATGTGGGACCCCTGATTTCGGAATAAAATGGGGGTGACCCTTAAATATTGTTTTCTTGAAGAAAAAAATTTGTGTGCTCTTTCGTTATATATGAAGGCATAAAAACTGCCTTGTGGAGAGAGGAAATGTGTTCATTATTTTTTCTGGACCACCCTACTGGTCATGTTGATGTTTACAAACTGCGTAGATCTCTTATCTTGTATAATGAGGTTTAATATGCATTCTGTAATATGGAGATCACCCATAAGCCCAAAGGATTTGTGCGGTGGTGGGGTTATAACTATCGGACGTTTATTTCATAATTGCGTGTCAATCAAATTCAGTCATGCCACGCGCCGTACGGGACCAATCGGCAACGGCCAGAAAGGATCACGTGTCAAGTTAGTTCTTTAATTCCTTCCAACATCTTCGATTGGAATCTACTTTCCTATCATTTCACCCTCTTTATAATGTGTGCGTTCATCCGAGGATAATTGTACTCTCTCTCTCTCTCTCTCTCTCTCTCTCTCTCTCTCTCTCTCTCTCTCTCTCTGTCTCTGTCTCTGTCTCTGTCTCTGTCTCTGTCTCTGTCTCTGTCTCTCTCTTTCCTTAAGCCCAGCCCTCATGTACACATGGAAATGCCATGATGTATGATGTTTGACATGGACAGGCATGTTGGGGGGGGGGGGGGGTGAAGAAGGCTCTGGCGTTCCAAGGGATGAGAGGCTTCAGCGAGTGTGTTGGATTGGAAGGATACCCGCAAGGTGTAGCAAAATCCCCTCCAAGCTGCTAACCTTCGTTCAAATCCCGACCCAGCTAAAAACTTTTATCCCGGTGTTTCACAGGCAGCGCGATTCATCAATGTGTGTGTGCCATCCCCCTAACAGGCTCAGCAACTTGGCAATCTTGTCCTGAGAAAGTGGTATTGCCCATAAAATTAACTTTGATGAGATTTTGAATGATTTTGCCACATTGAAAGCAAAGAGGGTGATTTGTACATGCTGTACTAGTGACTAGTGGGCCTGTTGGTCCCATGGACCCAATTTTCATTGGTCTAATCAATGTAGAAACTCATGGCGATCAGTTTGGTGTATCACTCCACTTTGGAAAGCCCCTTGCACTTTCTTTGGAGATCATCTCACCTTGCCTTCCTCCACTGCCCTGTCTCATCAGCTCTAGCCTCCAGGTCATAGAAGTACCACACCATGCTGCATGCATGTTTGATGTAGTTGTTAACGGCCTTGTAGCATACCTGCCTGCTGTACTGCTTCAGCATTATCTTGCTTTTCACCAAGCCCAGATCTGTTTGGACCAGGGTGGTGATGATAACGTTTGTTATTATTATTATTGCCAAATAGTACTGCTATTATTGCTTCACTATCTGTCACGATCTTTCCTGGGAAAGCCACATCTCCTTGCTGGCCTGCAAAGTCAGTCACCGACTGGGCATCCTACTTCATGCAAAGTCCTCCCTTGGCATACCTGAGCTTCTAATCACTTACATAGCTTTCATCCGCAGTCTGATGGAGTACTGCTCTCCTCTCTGGGGTGATGAACCTGCCTCACACCTTGCTCAACCTCATGCTGTGGAAACCAAGGCTTTCAGGATCATTGGTATCTCCCACGATGAAGCTGAGTCTTCGGGTCTCTCACTCTCTCACCATAGGCAGGTTGGTGATCTTTCTGTCTTCTCTCCTGTCTCCTCTCCAGCCTTCCACCCCCCACACTGCTCTATTTGTGATCTGTCCCCCCCACCATATTTTCGCAGGGCACTCAAGGTCCACCAAACACCCCCTTCTGGTGAAACTGCCAAAATCAAGAATCACTGCTCACTTTCACTCATTCATTCCTCTTTTTTTCCTGCCTCTGGAACAAACTACCACACATTCTTCAATCCCACTCCTCCCTCCAGGTCTTCAAAACAGCTGTTCACCACCATCTCATATCTTCCCCCATCCAAAACCACAATCTTTTCATATCCCATACATCCACCCCTAACCCACCTCCTTCAAATTCCCTGTTTTCCTTCCTGAAAGTCCCTGTAGTACCATCTTGTTTACCCCGTGTACCCCACCCCATCCCTCTTCCTTCCACAGATCTCCTATTGTCTTTGTTCCCCACTATTTTGTGCTTCCCTCTCCCACCCCTCTTGTCTGCTGCCTTGTTATACGTTTCTGTGTGTTACCTTTTACACGAGCCTCGGCATTAGGGTGTTTCATATTGCAACTTTTTTGCGCTAGTCAAGTTGGCTACCCGTCGTAGCTTTCCAATATGGATAAAAACCCCACTCGCCGATTTTTAGAATTTTCCTCCCAAAAATGGCCGCCGGCGGCCATTTTTTCCAAAATGGCGGCCTTTTTCGCGTTTTGACACAAATCGACTCCTACACCTGCTAAAATACGTTAATGTTACTTGATATGTGTATTTGTAGATGATTATGATTGCTATGTCTGCTAGCAGTCGGGGACTAGACATTAGGCATCCAATATGGCGGAAAAAATCCAAAATGGCGTCCAAGATGGCCGATTTTTGGCCACTGGAAAGTTGTTCCCTCCGATGTGGGTTCTAATATGTCTAGTTATAGGTTTTTGGGTGTGCTGAATTCGTTTTTATGCTCTAAAATGCAGTATATCTGTCACAGAGACGTCTACGGGGGTCATGCTCTCGCGTTAAGTTGTTCTTGCAAGTCCGAAGAAGAATTTTGAATATTCTCACCCTCATTGATATCAGAAAATAACAATTAAATATTCGAAGGTCAAACATGTATTTATTTAACATGTACAGTATATACACGAATTACGAGTATACGAATGCCATAATGAATGTTCTAATATGAATTCATGTATGCGTGCCTATCAGCCTCGATAATCAATAATATTGGCCATGGCATGGCATACATGGCTGTAGCGACATTTCAAATTAAAATTTCCAGAGCTCAAAAACATCAATGTTCACACTTCGCTTCATATAGTTATCTACATTTTCTGAAGAGTGGATTTCGTGTATCCAGAATAATTCTGCCTTTGCCACTCAACCACTTGAAGCAAAGCTTGCCTTTGCTGTTCATCCCTCGTTTTTTTCTATAAAATCCGAAATAAACTTAATTCCACGCTCCGCAAGGTCGTTAACTACGTGAACATTGTGCACATAGTTTGCGAATTTTTGGTAACCATCACTTTCTGGCCATGTGCTTGCAGGCTCACACATCCATTCTACATCTAGTACATCATATAGTTCAAGAAGATTGAATAACCGCCATGAGTCGTCATCTATGAAACTGCTGAGACACAGGTCACTACTCTCATTCTCATCCACGGCCGGAAATTTTGGCTTTCCTGAGCTGAGTTGATCATGAGGTAGTCTAGGTGTCTGATGCAACAGTTTTGCCATCGTTTCTCACTCATCTGTGGGCACGTTGGAATCGGCAAGAGCGAAAATTACCTATTGCGGTGTCAAATACCATAGGTGTCGATCACTCCTTCATATATACGCGAAAATGAAGATAACTATATGAAGCGAAGTGTGAACATTGATGTTTTTGAACTATGGAAATTTTAATTTGAAATGTCGCTACAGCCATGTATGCCATGCCATGGCCAATATTATTGATTATCGAGGCTGATAGGCACGCATACATGAATTCATATTAGAACATTCATTATGGCATTCGTATACTCGTAATTCGTGTATATACTGTACATGTTAAATAAATACATGTTTGACCTTCGAATATTTAATTGTTATTTTCTGATATCAATGAGGGCAAGAATATTCAAAATTCTTCTTCGGACTTGCAAGAACTACTTCTTCACGTGAGAGCATGACCCCCGCAGACGTCTCTGTGACAGATATACTCCATTTTAGAGCATAAAAACCAATTCAGCACACCCAAAAACCTATAACTAGACATATTAGAACCCACATCGGAGGGAACAACTTTCCAGTGGCCAAAAATCGGCCATCTTGGACGCCATTTTGGATTTTTTCCGCCATATTGGATGCCTAATGTCTAGTCCCTGACTGCTCGCAGACATAGCAATCATAATCATCTACAAACATACACATATCAAGTAACATTAACGTATTTTAGCAGGTGTAGGAGTCGATTTGTGTCAAAACGCGAAAAAGGCCGCCATTTTGGAAAAAATGGCCACCGGCGGCCATTTTTGGGAGGAAAATTCTAAAAATCTGCGAGTGGGGTTTTTATCCATATTGGAAAGCTACAACCGGTAGCCAACTTGACTAGCGCAAAAAAGTTGCAATATGAAACACCCTACTCGGCATGGTATACAAAAAAATATAGTATTAATAAATCCTTTGTTACAACGTTATCATTGTTTTTGTTTTTTCATGGATGGATGGACCTATTAAACTGCTCTATTCACCTAAACATGGTGCACGTTTATATACATGGGAATTCTTCTGGATTATTTGTAGTTAATTGGTCTAATTAACTCAGGAGATCATGACTAAATCTAAATCTATTCTCATTTTGAACAGCTTCCAGGGCTCTGCTGCTGAGCCCTCTGGGGAAGCTGAGAGCCATTTCCTCTGCCCCCCCCCCCCCAATATAAATTCCTGACTATGCCAGTGCCTGTGGGGCGATATTATTAACCATTCGCCTCGAGCACCACAGACCCTAACGACATCACTGCTTAACCCTTCTCACGTAACACTCACTAAACACAAATTTTTCATCTGCATATAATACTCATGCTTCACCATCCCAACATCACTTCATATGTGACACTCGCTCTCATTCTCCCTCTGCACATATAATGCCTCGTTCTGTTTGAATGAGTTCTCCAAACACCTTTAACCGACGTTTGGTTGTCCTGGTCGTTTCGGAATCTGTATCCGATGACACATTGTCACTCTCAAATCCTCAAGGACACCCTCACCGCTGATCTTTTTCATGCGGTCATCAAACCCGTGTACTTTTCAGTTGTATGTATAATAATGACTTGTAGAATAATTTGTTATGACTAATTGATAATAATCTGTGACTCCAAGTTGAATTCACATCCGCTGCTTCTGCCATTTGTATGTGTTCCTTGTCTATTCTCTGTGGAAGTAATTTCATCATGGTGTTTGCAGTATTTAGTGCTGCTGGACAATTGAGAAAGCAATTTGTACAAAATTTGAATTACTTACCCTGTTCATCATTTCCATGTAAAATCTCTATAAAACATAAAAATCACTCTGTGCTCTTTCTAACGGATCATTTATCTCCATGTGACTAGCCAATGGTTGAGGATCTGAAATGCTTTCTTCCTTGCTCCAAAGTGACATTTGGAGAGCCAGGTTGGAAGAAAGAGATTCTATCAGGTGGTCAACTACACGGATTTCACGTTTCACTTGCTTTTCACTGCTTTACATGCAGATCACATTTCCATCGGCGAGTGGAGCACACGGACGGAGTTACGTTTCCAAACATGTTCACCATGCTCGTTCTAAATGGTCGTGTAGATCACTCACCGTCTGGTGTTTTCACTAACATACACACTTTTTAATTTGGGCAGGGAGGGGGGAGTTCTTCATACAGTCTGTAATTATCACCGGTTGTGGTGTGTTGAGCACATGTTGCCCTGGGTCGACAGGCACGATGTAACCACCGTATGCACGGGATTTGGGTGTTGGTGGGGGAGGAGGGGGGGTGGGCACGCGCCTTGTATTCTCATTTGAATTGTGAGCTGAATGTGTTTGTGCTTGAAGGTGCTACAGCGAGTGTTTTGGAAGTCTCATTTCACGTAAAGGTACCCGAATCCTTCCCTACTTTACATCACCTTTACCTGTCTCTCTCTGTTGCAGCTCTGGTGGACAAACGCCACATCGTGATCTGGATAAGGTCCTTATAGGAGACGAAAAGTAAGTCCTTGTGCCTGGACGTCTTAGCAATTTATTCAATCTGCCATTTGATCAAAGCTCGAGAGATGTTTCTACCTGGAAACAGTGTTGGTACTTGTTAGTAAAATCTGTATTTTGTTTTGATTTATAAACTTGATCATGATTGAAGACTTGCAGGGATATGTAAAAGGGCCGAGTAAACTTGTGAAATGTTTATTTGGTGAATTTAAAGTACATGGCAAAACAACAATTCAACTTTTCTCCGAAAAAATTAACATTTCACAACCTCCGTGCTTTTGACTTACCAAGTAAAAGATGCTCGTGCCATAGACAGGAAGAGAACGTTGCCATGTTTGCAGGGCATTGCGCCCAGGAGATCCTGGCTTCTGCACCCGTGCCCGAGTACCCCTGCCTTCAAATCGCGACTACGTTGTGAGGCCCAAGTGGAACATTGAGGTCGAGTCTGACAACAGGGTACGTATCTATGTGTACATGCACGTATGCATGTGGTGTTATTTTAATGTGCAGGTTGTTTGTGTTGGATGGAGAGTGAAATGACCCAAACATGAAGAATCTTGTGAGGGGATGCAAAACCCAACATTTTGGACCAATCCATTTCACAAACTATCAGACTTGAGACTTTATTAAGAAAAATTAATATTGTTTTCGACAGTTTCATTCCCATCCGTGCCATACATTTGGTCATGGAATATGGTAATTATTTTGTCTTGCATGTTAATCTGTTTTGATCCTCACCCATCCACAAAATCCTGCATTATCTCATTTTTACATTCAGTGCCAAATTGACAGACTGTCTCAGCTCGGTGTGTGGTTTCAAATCTGATATGCCCAACCCATCCCACGCTCTCTCCCCGTCTTACCCCCATTGTACTCACTCCACAATGGACTGTGTCTTTCACACCCGAAAAGGTAGAGAAAGTTCTCACCAGCATCAGCGATACACCCAAATGTCATCAGTGCCCGTTTTGTTTTTTTTTTCAAATCGTGTTCTGCTGCTTTTGCTTCTTCTCTGTCTAGTCTCTTGAGCCTGTTTTTTTTCCTTTGTCGGCCTTACATCTGCTTAATTGACAGCTAACATCACTCCATTTCACAAGAAGGGTGCAAAAGCAAATCTCTCAACTATAGGCCGGTAAGCTAACTTCACATTATAAGGAAAATGGTGCAATCCATCATCATTGCTGGAATCACTTTTTTTCCTGTTTTCACATAACCTGATGACCATCAGAATGGACACTGGACATGCTGCTGTTTCTCTCTCAGTAATGGTTGGAGGCGCTCAACCTCAAACAAGTCGTTTGGATTTTCTCTTTAGATGTATATCGAGCAGCTGACACAATGTGGCATTCTGCTTTGCTTGTCAAGCTTCCTACCTGTTGCAAAGAAGCCCACCTTCATTCCTGGATTTCTGACTTCCTCCATTCATGCAGTCAATGCTATGCTTTGCTTTCGATGAAATCCTCTCCACTCCACCTCACTCCATCCAATCCCGTCAAGGTCAAAGTTTTCCAAAGCAGTGTTGGGCCCAGTCTTGTTTTTCTCGACAGAAGTGACATCTCTAATACTCTGAAAAACCCTCTCTTCCTGTTTTCAAGCAAGTACACATTGTGTCATACAGTATCCCCATCCCACTGACAGACTGCAGCTACATCACACTCTTCTGATCTGGAATTGATTTGATTCTTGGTATAATAAGTGAAACGTTTTTTCAATCCAAACAAATCTCTGTCTCACCCCGCCACTCCGGAAGTATAATTAAGTAAATCCACATATCTACTTTCATGGTTACATTTGGAAGAAGTTTAGTTTCTTGAACTTCTAGGCCTCATTGTCAGCTATGATCTCTTCTCAGCCAACTACATAGCAAAGTTGGCCTAAAAATCTAGCTGTTGACTGAGCATCTCTGTTTTCCAAGTCTTTACTTGAAAATTCAGCACTACTCACAGCCAAAAAGACCAATGTCATATCCCAGGCAAAAATGCTATAGTTACCTCCACCACCAAAAGTGGGTGGAGGTTATGTTTTCACCCCTGTCTGTCTGTTTGGTTGCCGGTCTCTCTGTCTGTCTTCTTCTTCTTCTTCTTCTTCTTCTTCTTTCGGCTGCTCCCGTTAGGGGTCGCCACAGCGGATCATCCATATGATCTGCATAGTGATTTGGCACATGTTTTACGCCGGATGCCCTTCCTGACGCAAACCTGGTCGCCTCTTACGACACAGGGATATGGTACACCTATTTTAACCGGGGTATACACCGGCCCAGTATACTGGTACTCATTTCGCCGACCTCGGAAGGATGACAGGCTGAGTCAACTCCCTGGTGTATTAATTCAGTGGCCCAACGGGGCTTGAACTCAGGACCTTTTGGATCCCAAGCCACTGCCCTAACCACTGCGCCAACACCAGGCATCATCTCTCTGTCTGTCTGTGAGTAGGATATCTGAAAAATTTATGGACGGATTTGGACGAAACTTGGTGGACAGGTCAGTTGTGTGACAAGGACGAACTGTTTTTTTTTTGTATACCTTGCCGAGGCTCGTATGAGAGCTAGCACACAACGCACAGCAAGGGGGGCATGAGACAAGAGGCGTGGGAGTAGGAAGGACAAAACAGTGGGGAACAGAGACATGAGGAGATCTGTGGAAGGGAGAAGGATGGCACGGGGAACACAGGAGTATACAAGATGGACATTACAGGGACTTTCAGGAAGGAAAGCAGGGAATTTGAAGGAGGTGGATTAACGGGGGTAGAAAAGATCGAGGATTTGGATGGGGGACGATAAGAGGTAGTGGTGAACAGCGTTTTGAAGGCCTGGAGGGAAGAATGGGATTGAACAGAGTGATGGAGTTTATTCCAAAGGTGGGAAAAAAAAGAGGAATGAAAGAGTGAAGGTGAGCAGTGATTCGTGATTTTGTTAGTTTTACCAGAAGGGGGTTGTTGGCGGACCTTGAGCGCCCTGCGGAAATATGGTGGGGACAAATCACAGACACAGCGGAGGGGGCAATACCGGAGAGGAGACAGCAGAAGACAGAAAGACCACCGATCTGCCTGTGGTGAGAGAGTGAGAGGCCCAAAGACTTGGCCTCATCGTGGGAGATGCCAATGATCCAAAATGCTCAAGGATCCGTATTCCGCACTCAAGTATCCAAACAGTCCTTTCGGAGAGACATAATGAGAGTGAGAGATTTCTCCGGATTGAAAGACAAGTTCCACGTGTTGGACGAGTTTGTGATTTTACTCAGATCTACAGTGAGCGAAGAAGCTGCTGCTTGCCAGTCTGAGGGATGACAGATGGTACGGCAGAGGATGGAGTCATCAGCAAAGAGATAAAGAGGATTTTCCAGAGAGTCGGAGAGATCGTTGATGAAAACCAGAAAAAAGAACAGGGCCCAGAACACTGCCTTGAGGAACTCCAGCCTGGACAGAAAGAACTCCCTTTAGGACCACACGTTGACTGCGACAGGAGAGGAAGTCTGCGAGCCATGAGTGGAGATTGCCTTGGATACCATAGGAAAAGAGTTTGGTGAGCAGGGCAGGGTGCCAGACTGTGTCAAAAGCACACGATATGTCTAGGGATACGGCTCTGATTTCATGTCCGGCATTGAGGACCTCCATCCATTGTTGGGAGAGCAGAAGCAGCATATCCAGAGTAGAGTGACCTGGTCTGAAACCAAATTGATGATCGGAAAACAGGCCATTGGAGAAGAGGAAGGATTTAATGTCTGACGCAATGATGGATTCCATAACCTTGCTGATGATTGGGAGAAAGCTGATTGGTTTGTAGTTGCAGGGATCTGTTTTTGCACCTTTTTATGCAGGGCAGTGATGTTTGCTGATTTCCAAGCAGATGACCTTGAGCAAATGAGAGTGTGAATAGAACAGAGAAAGGGTGAGCAAGAGCAGAGCAGGTTTTTAGGACACGTGTGCTGATGCCGTCTGGACCGGTTTCAGAATCTGAGTCGAGTGATAAATGATTTTGTATTAGGGATTTGATTTTGGTGAAGATCCGAATACGGATACTAGAATTTAAATTTTTTTATGTAAGTGATTCTTCACTGTTGAGAGTTGGGGCTAAAAAGGTACAGAGCATGATATTTCAAAAAGTTATGGATGTGTTGTGACAAAACTTGGTGGACGAGTAGGGGAGGTGACAAGAACAAGCCGATTCGATTTTGGTGAAAGGCCGGATCTGCATCCGGACTATCAGTGGGATACAAAACGTCAACTGTTCAGCCTGGCGGAGGTATGCGCTCTACCGAGTGCCATGCTAGTTTTAACTGTTGTTGCACTCCCATATACTTCCTGGCAGTTTAAGTTAACTTTTAAATTACTCTCGGTTGCGCTGTTGTGGTTTGTACACTGCAGTCAGGATTGCCAGTCACTGAAGTGCTTCCAGTTCTAATTACAATTGTCTGCAGAGAATAACTGCTTCAGACTATAGTTGGAACTGTTGTACGAAATGTGGTAAAGAGAGGCTAATTTCCCCTTGGTAGCTCAATGGAGTACTGCTCTCTCCCATGCTGGGCTGGCACTCCATCATTACATCTCTGTCTTTCCTGAATTCTGTGAAATCAAAAACTTTCAACATTATTGAGTCAGAATCACAAGGTGCATTTCTCTCACATTGCAGACAGGTCTTGGACTATTTTAAACTACATCTATTCCATTTGCTTTATTTTTAACCACCTCCACATTGCAGACAGTGTTGTTTAATTTGCTCTCTTAGGCCTCTGACATTCCCTATCTCCTCAAGTATGCCCATTCTTCCAGTAAACCTCCCCTCGTTAACATCCTAAAAACCAATCTTGCTGCACACCTGCACTCTTTTTTTGTTCCTTTTTGCATTCAGCTGTACATTTGTATACTTACCTCCACATCTTCAAGCATTGGATTAGTACCATCTCCTGTCATCCCACATTCCTGACCCATGATCTTCTCTACTCTCTTAACCCTGCCGAACACAACCCTCTTACTCACAGATTTGTGTTTCCTCTCCTCTTTTCCTGTTCGTTCATTCCTTTGCTTTTTGTATCCACCGGTGGCTCAACTATCAGTTTGTTACCTTTTGACGTTACTTTTGCACGAGGTTCGATTTCTTGTAGAATACAAAATATATTGTGCATGTGTACACAACCACTAGCCCTTGCCTTCCTCACACTGTCTCACCTTTACCTACTACTTCATGCTATTTTGCATCTGTAAATGTCTACTTGGACAGGATCCCACTTCAGGTCAGGGTTGTGCGAGTTACATTATGGCCGGGCGCGTGAGCAGGTTTTTGTTTATTTGTTTTTTTTTTGTCATGTTTTGAAGACTTCAACTTGTCTGTCCCAATGTGTCCTTGTCGTGAGGTTATTGATTTAGTTTGTGATAAAGATTGTGATGTAACATTTCCAGATGCATAATCAAAGCTAATGGAGGAGCTTGTCCAATTTGGAAGCTTATCATGGAATAGGTTCCAACATTCCCACAGATGGAATAGGTTCTACTTGGTGCACCTAGAATGAGGGAGAAAACGTGTCGGTGTGAAGATAGCTTTGAGGACATGTATGATAAATGAAGCAGGCAAAGTTGTCTATCCTAATTTGATAGACCACTGTGTGCCAGTCGCTCGACCAAAATATGTTTTTTTTTTTTTAATATTGACCAAGTGATTACTCGTTTAGTCTTGCAATTAAAGAATGTTCTTATGCAGTTGGTGGTGTTGATGCTTGATATTTTAACTATTTGCTTTCCATATCCCACCTGGCACAGCATTCTTCTAAAAAAGGATTGAACAGGCTGGACAAGCAGATGAGGAAATTCTCGAACATCCGCCGTTCCACAAAGGTGAACCGTGCAGTGAGACTCAGCGTGGAGGGAAACAAGATGCCTTTGTGACCTGCTTGCCACTTCAACACAAAATGTGATGTAAGGCTTCGGCACAGGCCGAGGGCTGGATCGAGACCTCTGGCACACGGCGAATAGCGTTCATTCGCCCATCTCTGAAACCCATCAGAAAATGTTTGGTGTTTTTTTTTTTGTGATATCGCAGCTTTATTTGTCACTTTAATGAATTGTAATAAATAATCTTTCCTTCAAAGCGTCATGGAAATGCTTTGGGATTGTTTTGTACGTTCTGTATGCGATCCCTTTACCGTTTTGCTCTGTTGTATAGTCCAGACGAAAAGAGAATGTTGCAAAACGTGTTGTCCATTTTTGTACGAAGGATTCCTTTTACTTTTATTACAGCAGAGTCGTGTCCATGTCGACCGAGAGACGACCACAGACAGCTGTGCGTTTGCACGGGTGTACGTACATGTGTGTAACATACATTATGATAAAATGTGCTCTTTGATACGAGAAACAAACTTGCATTTTTTTTTCCCTCCCGAAGCACCCTGGGAAATTGTTCAAGGAACATTTGTGTACCGATTCGTGTCCTATTTTATAATATTAAACAAACCAATTAATGTTGTGGTCATGATCGTGCATGTATTGCTTTAATAAGAGTTGTCTCTCTTTCTCTTTCTCCCTTCTTCATGCTTTTGGTCTTTATGGCTTTTTGTGTGCAATTAAAAAAATTAATTAGAATCCAGAGCCTAAGCATGTGGAAGAGCAAAAACAGAGCAAAGCGGATGAAATAGTCACATGGACAAACAATGGATGTTGATCGGAATTGGGGCAGGAGAGGGTGCAAGGGGTGGACAAGATGGATACAGAAGGAAACTCTTAGGAGGGAAAAACTAGAAATTTGGAAGGATGGCTTGGGGTTGGGGAGGGGGTTTATGGGGTAAAAAAGATCATGGTTTTGTATTGGGGATGATTTGAGATAGTGATGAACAGGTGGCTTGAACACCTGGAGGGAAGAATGAGATTCAAGAGGATGTGGAAGTTGATTCCACAGGTGGGAAAAAAAGAGGAACAAATGAGTGGAGATGAGCAGTGATCCTGGATTTAGGTAGTTTCACCAAAAGGGGATTGAGTGAGACCCAGGAGTTTGAATGACTGAACTTCAAGAGGATTGTTAAGAAAGTAGATCGGAGTGTTTTCCAGGCAATCGTTTTGGAGAGAGAGAAGGAGAAGGAGAAGGAGGAGGAGGAGGAAGAAGAAGAAGAAGAGAGAGAGGTCAGGATTGAAAGACATTTTTCCCTTGAATGTGGAATAAGTGTTTGATATCATGTATTTGACCAGCTTGTGATTTTTTTTAAGGTCTGAAGAGAGGGAAGAGGTTGCAGCGTGCCAGGATGAGGGATGTCACGGCAGAGGGTGGCATCATCAACAAATCGATAAAGAGGAGTTTCCAGAGAGTCAGAGAGATCATTTATGAATATCAGGAATAGGACTGGGTCCAGAACACTGCCTTTGACCACTCCAACCTTGACAGGGAGAGGATATGAAAGGATTCCTTTGAGTGCCACATGCTATGTGCCACTATACATATCTCACAGTGCCACATTTCTCCACTTGAGTGGAGAAAGTCAGTAAGCCATGTATGGAGTTGACATTGGATGCCATAGGCAGAGAGTTTAGTGAGTAAGGCAGGATGCCAGACAGTATCACAATGAGGACATTTGTCCAAAGACGGCCCTGATCTCATATCTGACAATGAGGGCCTCCATCGATTGTTGGGTGAGTTGAAGCAGCACGTCCAAGGTGGAGTGACCTGGACTGAAATGAAATTGGTGATCTGAGATGAGGTTGTTGGAGAAAAAGGAAGAATTTATATATCAACTGTAATGATGGATTCCATGACCTTCCTGATAATTGGAAGTAAGCTGATAAGTCTGCAGTTAAAGGGATAAATTTGTGCTGCTTTTTTAGTTCACCTAGAACGTAGTTCCACGGAGCTTATGGGATGGCATGTGTCCGTCCACAAATACTTGCAACTTCTTCCCTGAAATTACACAAGATTTTGATGAAATGTTACCACAATGTTCATTACTGTGTATGTATCAAAGTTTGTTCATGGCTTTTAAAAAAAAACGGGCCCGAAGTGGGTTTATGGGAGTTACCCCCCAAAATAGGTGTTTGCTTTCTTCTCAGAAATTACACAGGCAATTCTGATGAAACTTGACCACAACCTTCATCACCCATGATGTACCAAAGTTTGTTCACGACATTAGAAAAAAATGGGATCTGAGGGGATCTCTGGAGGGAGCTTACGGGGGGGATCGCCGCCCTCCAAAGAGGTATTTGCTTTCTTCTCAGAAACGACACACAATTCCGATGAAACTTGATTATAACCCTCATCACCCATGATGTGCCAAAGTTTGTTCATGCTATTTTTAAAAGGTGGGGTCTATGGGGGGAGGGGGGCTTCCCCCAAATATGCATTTGCTTTCTTTTCAGAAACTATACACACAATTCCGATGAAACAACCACCACCTTCATTACTTTACATGCACACTTCATCTCTGGACGCGTCTGGTGGGCTTTGTCTCCGGAAGTGTCTGGGCGGTGTTTGTCTCTGGGGCCAGGTTTATAGTATAACCGGTTGAAAATGCATTTCAGACATTATTTTGTTTCCATCTTCACTGTTATTCTATGCAGAATCATTTTGATGAAACAGTTATATGATTTATATGAAACAGATGAAACAAATATATATATATATATATATATATATATATATATATATATATATATATATATATATATATATATATATATATATATATATATATATATATATATATATATATATATATATATATATATATATATATATATATATATATATATATATATATATATATATATATATATATATATATATATATATATATATATATATATATATATATATATATATATATATATATATATATATATATATATATATATATATATATATATATATATATATATATATATATATATATATATATATATATATATATATATATATATATATATATATATATATATATATATATATATATATATATATATATATATATATATATATATATATATATATATATATATATATATATATATATATATATATATATATATATATATATATATATATATATATATATATATATATATATATATATATATATATATATATATATATATATATATATATATATATATATATATATATATATATATATATATATATATATATATATATATATATATATATATATATATATATATATATATATATATATATATATATATATATATATATATATATATATATATATATATATATATATATATATGAAACAATCGTAATTAATGCTCCACTGCACGTCCGTGTTCGTGTGCTCTCTCTCCCACTCTCCCACTCTCTCTCTCTCTCTCTCTTTAAGCCCAGCCCTCATGTACACACGGAAATGCCATGATGTATGACGTTTGACATGACAGGCATGTGGAGGGGGGGTGAAGAAGGCGCTGGCGTTCAAGCAACGGGTGGTATTTGCTAGTGTTAACTAAAGGTGTGCATATTCACACTTGGACCCGGACTCATAGCTCAACACCCTTAACCCCAAAATAGTTCACAACCTCCTCGTTATGACTTTGGAAGGACCTCACGTGTAGCTCCCCCTGTACCTTCCACAGAAGGCTCCAATTGTTACTTTTTGATCAAGTATCTGTTCTCAGGAATGGGACTCAGTGGAGCATATACCTCCACCAAGCTGAACAGTTTACATTTTGTATCCCACTGAAAGGCTGGATCTGGATCCTGACCTGAACCGAAATCGAATCGGTCACCTACATAATTGATCCACCAAGTTTTATTGTAACTCGTCCACAACTTTGAGATTTTTTTTTTTTTAAATAGTTTTGGCTCTACATCAAAATGGTGAAGAATCACTGAGAGAAATTCTAGTGTTTAGATTCAGATCTTCACCAAAATCGCATCATTTCATCCTTGTCACACACCCAACCTCTCCACCAAGTTTCATCCAAATTCGTCCACAAGATATCGGGCTCACAGACAATCAGACAGCCCGGATGAAAACATAACCTTCACCATCTTCGGTGGAGGAGGGAATAAAATCGATTTCTTAAATGTGAAGAATATGAGTACGAGGATCCCGATGTTGTGTTCACGCATCTGGTCTGGGACTAAAATCCTTCATTTCATGGACATTCAGTTTATGGGAACGTAGATCTGAAAGATCATTTTTCTGATCCACTTGCGATGTGTTCCATTACCAAGCATCTTGTAGAGCGCTATCCAAGTGGCTGAAGCACTCCAACGAAGCGGTCGATAAGGAACGGCTGGCTTGGCAACGGAACACACCCCCTGTCGAATAGTTAGATTTAAAGACATCGGGTATGATGAAGATACCTCAGTTTTATACGATTTATAAAGAGGTACATTCAAGGTACATTATTATAATAAATAATAATCGTAAAAATAATTAATTTCTCAATCAATTGCCGAAGAGCATTCCAAAACCACTACTGTTTTATCAGCACCTATAACTTTTTTTGAAAATTTAATTATTCATCGATTAATTGATAAATCAATAAATGAAAAATACCCTTAATAGTCAAATCACTTGTTCATTGTCGTGTCCAAATATCAGCTTCCGAGCTCAAAATATGCCTGAGATATTGCCAAGATGAGAAATAAAATAAATAAGGAATTAATATATCAATAATAATGAAGTAATTAATTAATTAATTAATTACTCCAAAAAAAAATAAAATGTTGTTTTTGCCAAAACACATCCTCACTTTTGTCCCCAAATTTCAGCTTCCTTGCTCGACGGATGGCTGAGATATCGTCCGGACAAACAGGAAAACAAACAGAGTAAAAGCTGAGTCCGGCACTCCCTTGCTTCAGTGCCCAGCGATGACGTCATACATCGCGTGGATATAGAATTGCGAAGGAGCATTGTACAACAAGAGGTTGACTTGTCCTTTTTTGTTATAAATTCACTTTGTTTTGAAAGAAGTACATTTTACTAGTTTAAACATAAATGATGGATTTCGTGCAGAATGTAAAGTTTACGTTTAGAATCAGGGACTCAGGGGGGTGATATTCCGTTAACCAACAGCTTGCTATCGCTGTCCAAGCCAGTCGTTCCGTATCAACCGCTTTGCAAGCCGCTCGGCAAGTGGAGCAAGCAAGTCAGAGAGATGTTTCGTTCTGTTTGCTAAAATGGCTGCCGTAGTCGGATTCAAAACGGCACGACAACCAATTAAATGTTTAGAGATATACCCTGTAATGTATACTCTGAATATATAGACTACACCATAACTACGAGCTCATACTCTCCCCCCCCCCCCCAACCTTTGGGTGGTATGGGGAATCGATTTGTGAAATATGAAAGCTAAATCTTGAACGGTTTTTGAAATAACACGCACACAAGCCAAGTTACCGAGATTCTGAGATGAATGTGTACAAATGTTTCAAACAGGCAATTAAAACCGTTTTTGCTTGAATAAGGTTTCTTGTGTAAAATGTGTTATTTTGCTTAGTAAAGGCGACAATACATCTATCTATAATTCCAGCAATGTCTGTGTGTCTGTGACCGCTGTTTCGACAACCACTGATCCGATCTAATTGAAACTTGCCAACTACATTGCTGGGGACCTGAGGATGTGCCTTTTCAAGGTTTGATATTAATCAGACAAGTGCTTCCCAAGTTATGGCCATTTATTTACCACAAATGATAGGACACGTTGCTGCGTGGGCATGGCCGATGGGGGAAGAGAAACTCAGCCGCGTTCCCCATTACGGGTTACAACGTACGGACTTCCGGATAGTGATGACTTCGTGTATTCTAATAATTTCTCGATTTCTTATGCGCATTTATAGATAAACACAATGCCCCAAGTTATGATCGTTTTCATATTAGACGGTGCATAAATTTCGGTAACATCAGAGTGCTGGTATGTTCCAAACCAGGAAGTAAATTTTTTTTTTCTCTTCTCTTCTCTTCTCTTTGTGTTTTTCCTTGCGACAACATTGCGAAAAGGCAAAATACGTTGGCACTAATTGAATAATTGGCCATTAAAACTAAATATCGAATAATCGTAACTGCGATATGCGAACTTCCGGGCCATGCAGTACGGGCACGCGAGAGTGAAGAAACGGCCTGTGTGGTTGTTTCTTGCTCGCAGTTTGAAAGTTGTTTTTTTCTTTTTTTTATGGGCACGTACTAGTACTATTTAAAATGGGATATTCTTGTGATTTTATTGTTGCGAAACCTCAATAATTTTTCAAGACATCAGATTGAAACTTACACATCTTATTTGTATGTATGTGTAGTGTATGTGTAATATGGAATAGGCAAAGCCCAGAAGCGAACGAAGAATTCTTCTTACATTCGCTTCTTAAATATATAAAATTAAACAGTCTTTTTGCTATGAAAAAATAAATATTACCTTAACATTACCTTCACAACAACTACACCACCTAGAACAGGATCTCATCTAAAAAAAATAAATACTAGCTTGAACGTATAATTCTTCTTGCATTCGCTTCTGACTTTACCAATAACTTGTTCACAACTGTATACGCAATTTCCGGTTACTTCGGCCTGGATTCGGGATCAGCGATCAAATAATGTAAATCACGATTAAAAATTATTTTTTGATGATGCGGGAGATATCTTAATTAAAATCAGTGGAGGAAATATACATCATGTCTGATATTATTTGGGTCTTTCATGTCTCCGACGACGCCTTTATATTCCGGCATGCATCATTCCCCATGACAAAAACCGAAAACAAAAAAAAAAAACAGAAGCAAAAAAAAAAAACAGAATCAAAAGGATCATAGCCAACGACACGGATTCCAAATTGCCAGGGGTATTGTGTTGTTGTTGTTGTTGTTGTTGTTTCCTATTCTCTCATGTGCACACGTTAAGTATGAAGCTCACAACGTTCGCTATAAAATCTGGTCAAAATTAATCAAAGGTCAAGGTCACTGCCATCCAAAACATGTAAAACACCTATTAGGCGGCAATTCGAAAATGTATCAACCACATTTGTTATTCACAACATTCCATCATGTGAACCACTTGATAGATCATATTTTCCAAATTCCAGAATTGGTTACCGTGGCAACTATTGTTTATTTGGGTTGAGGAAGTATCGTGCTATGCATGACATATTTTTATGCCTCCGCACCAAGGGTGCCGGAGGCATTATGTTTCCGGGTTGTCCGTCTGTTCGTCCGTCCGTCCGGATTTTCGTTTACGCGATAACTCAAGAACCAAATTGTGGAATTTCATAAAACTTTGTAAAAAGGTAAAGTTAGACAGGGCAATTAAGTGATTAGATTTTTGGCCAGATGTGATAAAGGTCAAGGGTCAAAGGTCAAGGTCAAACTCTGACATTTTACTTTTTACACCATAACTCAAGAAATATTGGACAGAATTTCATCAAACTTGGTACAAAGGTAAAGTTAGACAGGGCAATTAACTGATTAGATTTTGGGACAGATAAGATAAAGGTCAAGGGTCAAATATGTCAATACTCAAGTGTTTGTGCGGAAGAGCGGAGGCATACCGGTTGACTGCGTGCAGTCGAATTACTCTCGTTCTTATTTGTTTCTTTGTCTGTGAGCAGGATATCTCAAAAACATTGTGGACGGATTCTGACGAAACTTGGTGGACAGTTTGGGAGTGTCACAAGGACAAAATGATTCCATTTTGGTAAAGATTCGGATTCGGATCCGATAATTTAAATTTTTTAAGTGATTCTTCACCATTGAGAGATGGGGCCAAAAACGATATCTCGCAGGATATCTCAACAAGTTGTGGATAAGTTATGATAAAACTCGGTGGATGAGTTGGCGTGGTAACAAGAACAAGAAGATTACATTTTGGTTCAGGTCTCGATCCAGATCTGACCAATCAGTGGGATACAACATGTAAACTGTTCAGCCTGGTGGAGGTATGAGCTCCACCTACCGAGTGCCTTTCTCGTTACATACTGTTTGAACGTCAGTTTTACCTTGACTACGTCTATTAATTACGTACTATTGAAACACATTTTAAGCCTTGAGTTGAGACCCTGTATACTGCTTCGACGCCTTTGGACCAGTAGACCTTTTAAGACCATTTAGATCGATATTTTAGACCCTTTAGAGTCCATAGTTTAGACGCCTTTTAAAATTAACATCCTTTGGATCTATTTGACCCCTCTCGACCTTCAGACCATTTCAGACCTTACTCTGAAACTCGTTTGACTTTATAGACCCCTTGCACCCCATAGACACCGAAACTCCTTTGATTGGCCCCTTTAGACCCTATAACTGCGACTGGAACATACCCTTTAGACCCTATAACTACTACTGGAACATACCCTTTAGACCCTATAACTACTACTGGAACATACCCTTTAGACCCTATAACTACTACTGGAACATACCCTTTAGACCCTATAACTACTACTGGAACATACCCTTTAGACCCTATAACTACTACTGGAACATACCCTTTAGACCCTATAACTACTACTGGAACATACCCTTTAGACCCTATAACTACTACTGGAACATACCCTTTAGACCCTATAACTACTACTGGAACATACCCTTTAGACCCTATAACTACTACTGGAACATACCCTTTAGACCCTATAACTGCAACTGGTACATACCATTTAGACACTAACTACTACTGGAACATACCCTTTCGACCCTATAACTGCGACTGGTACATACCCTTTAGACACTAACTACTGGAACATACCCTTTAGACACTAACAACTACTGGAACATACCCTTTAGACCCTATAACTGTTACTGGAACATACCCTTTTGACCTTGAGAACCCTTAACACTCTGATAGACCCTTACTACCATTTGCACCCCTTTAACCTCTTTGACCCCAAAGACCTTTGTAACCTCAAGACACTTTTAAACATACACCACACAAACATCAAAAGAGTCTTCTTGCATATTATACTTTTTTTAGCAGCTAATGTGTAAACTTTACCCACCAAGAGGGTTGGTACTCCGTTAGTATTGATTGAAACATGCATTCATACTTTTATTATTACTTTACTTTTCATTCTATTTCTAATACTTCAAGATCAACAAACATGCAACCCCGTCTTTCCCCCAAAATGCACAATCGTAGGTGCATAGAATACCTCAACAGGGTTCTCCTTCTGACTCCCCATTTATTTATCTTTCTTTCCCTCTTCCTCGTCCTCTGTAGCCGCTGCGAACACAATCGATTCGTTTGGGGAAGTTGTCACAAGAGGATCGAGTAAAACTGAAAATGACGGACTCGAGAGCATTTGCTCAGAGTACCACGATAACACCGTTTCCATGGAGACCGCCATGTTTTTTTAAGCGGTGCCGAGCACTCCGCTCCGTTGGAGTGATTGCTTGAGGTCTTTGAATCAAGCAAGCCGCTTATCAAGCGATAGCAAGCTGCTTTCTCACGGAACACACCCTTGGTGCTCCACTGTCTTGTATTTGGATATTTTTCGATTAGAAGAGACTCATTGGGATGAGAACTCTGGAGTCCATCGGTTGAGGATGATGAAAGAGAAGTTGATTTGTTTTTTTTTAATGGATTTGTTCCCTTCGCATTCTGCGAAAGGTTATGTTTTGGTCGGCGTGTATTTATTTATTTATTTATTTGTAATCTTGTGATTCGTATAACTCAAAAAGTATTAAACCAAATTGCATGAAATTTGGTGGGATGATTGGTTATTAGCCAGGAAGCATTCGATTAGTTTTGGGATCGTTCGGGTCAAAGGTCAAGGTCAAGGTCACGAAAAGGTCAAAATCGTCTTTTTACGATAACACGGTCAATTTTTATTCAATTTGCATGCAACTAACGTCAAAATGTTCAGAATTCAACGCCTCATCTTGTGATATGCAATATGACACAATGACGCCAATACTCTTGTTACCGGTTAGGGGTCAAAGGTCAGGGGGGTCACGACCTTGAAAAATATGCGGTTTTTGTCATAACGCGGTCAATTCTTGTCCACTTTACATGAACCCAGCACCAAAATGTTCAGAATTTAATGCCCAATCTTGTGACACAATGACGTCATAACATGTCACCGGTTGGGGTAAAATGTCGGGGGGGGGGGTCACGCCCTTGAAAAATATGCAGTTTTCGGCATAACTCAGTCAATTCTTATTCGATTTGCATGAAACCAGCATCAAACCAGTTCCCCACACTCGTACCAAGAACAAAAAAAGTAGTGGCGGCGAAGGTATGTGCTCTATGAGTGCCCGTTCTAGTTTATTAATGTACCAAGTTTAAGTTTGGAAATTTGGAAAGACATGATATAATTGTGCAGTTAAACCAATATTCCTCATTGGTGGAGGACTGGAGACTTTAAACCACACTGTCGATCCAATGGTGGATCGACGCCGAACCACGTCCTCGACATGCTCGGTCTTTGGCAGAATTAGGGAGAGACAATCAATTAATAGATGTCTGGCATATTGAGCATCCTCAACGACGTTCTCTTGTTCGAGGTGTGTACTCCAGGTGCAATGGTGCATGCATACACCTGTTCAGAGTCGGTAGAATCTAAAGTGCTCATATTTTCTCCACATTAACCAATAACTTGTCAAACCCCCGAATTAATGATTAAATAATACGTCATGGCTTCAAAGAACTGTTCCTCCACCCTCAGGATAAAGGTCGAACTCACGAACTGCACTGGTGTGTGCGCTTATCCCCGTGCTTTGTGCAACTCCAATCTCCTTCCTTCCTCACCTTTACTTGCTATCGGAACATATTCACCGAGCAAGACTTTCGTGAAGCTCATGGTTTTGAAGACATTGCTCGAAGTTAATGATCCTGATGTTATTGCTCAAGATTAATTATGTGGATGTTATTGCACTATATTATTGATGTTAGTGTTCTTGCCTGAGGTCAAAGATCCTGAAGTTATTGCCCAAGGTTAAAGATCCTGATGATATTGCTCGAGGTTAATGATGCTGATGTTATTGCCCGAGGTTAATGATCCTGATATTGCTCAAGGTTAAACATACTAATGGTATTGCTTGGGGTTAATTGCATGGATGTTGTTGGACTGCATTATTGATATTGATGTTATTGCCCGAGGTTAAAGATCCTGATGTTATTGCCCGAGGTTAAAGATCCTGATGATATTGCTCCAGGTTATAGTACAGGCATTATATGACATGACCTCACACAAATTGCAACAGAAACTCTTCCAACTGGTTTATTCTCATAAATATGTCCTGTATAACATAACATAAGTCCTAAGGAATCCAAGTGGTGGAAACTATTGAAAAGTACTGAAATCGGTGATGGCATTTTTCTCCATTGCCGCCCATGTTAAAATAATGGATTTTTGCATGTCTGCTTGTCTGATGTCCACACAAAGGGTTCAGTACTATCCACAATCTACCAGAAACCTTGTTTTACATGAGACATGATAGTGTGTGCAGTACAGTGCATGTTCAAAAGGAAATTCACAACAAATTGAAGAGATTTGCATTGTAAAAACGGTCAAGTTGAAAGTTGCAAAATGTGCAATCAGTGAAATTCATGTGTGGTTATTTGGCACAGTTACTGTACTTTAAAAATGAATACTCATGTTTTTTTTTACATTATTGCAGTGCCATCACATCCTGAACAATGAGTGGCACTCCAAGATGTGCCATTTGTAAGGACCCTGCAGAGGGGGGCGGACAGCCACCAACCACACTTACTGAAAAGGGGAGTGACACCATTAACCGAGCAAGTAAATCCAGAAATGATGACAGTCATACATCACCTGGGGAACTGGTTCATCAAGTCTGCCTCAAGAAATATACCAGCCAACAACAAATAGCGAAAGCACTAAAGGAGAAAGAACAAGAGCAAGTCGACAGGCATGAGCGACTACGCTCAGCTGATGAGAAGGAGTTCCATTATGACAGAGACTGTCTGTTCTGTGGGAGGTCAGCACATGTTGGGACCAAGAGGAAGAGTTCTGATTGGACTGTATTCCCAGTGAGGACAGTTGAGTTCAAGGATACGCTCTTGAAATCTTGCAATGAAAGAGGAGATGCCTGGGCAGTCATAGTGAAAGCTCTTGTGTTGCATGTGTATGACCTGCATGCTGCAGATGCAGTGTATCACCAAGTGTGAAGCGTAAATTTCCGTACCAAGAAGCAAATGCCAACAGCTCATCAAACCAGCGAAACTGAGGTAAAGAAAACAAAACTGGGTTGGCCACAAGACAAAGAAAGATTTAATGCCTTTCTGGAAGTTGCGAACTTTCTCGAAGAAAATGACAAAGAACAGATCACGATCAATGATCTTGTTAGCCAGATGGAAAACAATCTTAAAGGCTCAGAATGTTAAGGCCCAGTCACACCTTGACGTTTTAGCCAGCTTATGCCGATTTTTTGAAAATTTGTCTAAAACGCTGGTACACGTCGAATACGTTATGGGTAAGTTTTGATAACATTTAGAGCACGCTGAAAAACAATGCCATACGTCGTTGTACTCTGGCTTTAAACGTTGAACTTTTGGGTTTTCCTCAAATTTTTTCATGCTCGAAATTTTACGACGTATGCCGGCGTACGACTCACACGTTCCGCTGCGCTGGCCATAAGCTGTAGGCACGTTATGCGATCGTTGACACATGTTGAAACACGTTACTTGTAAGTTACTCATAAGTCAAAACACGTCGAGGTAATGTTTAGCGTACCCGAAACTTATTTCTAACCTATGAGTAACGTTTTGTAAGCACGCAACACGAACATTGTTCATACTTTGCAACACGTTACTTGAAAAGTACTACTACTACTACTACTACTACTACTACTACCAACATCGACATCAGTAAATTCTCTCCAACTACTACTACTACTACTACTACTACGAATATCGACATCACTAAATTCTCTCGAACTACTACTACTACTACTACTACTACCAACATCGACATCACTAAATTCTCTCGAACTGATACTACTACTACTACTACTACTACTACTACTAACATCGAGATCACTAAATTCTCTCGAACTACTACTACTACGACTACTAATAACATCGACATCACTAAATTCTCTAATTCTCTCGAACTACTACTACTACTACTACTAACATCCACATCACTAAATTCTCTCGAACTACTACTGCTACTACTACTGCTACTACTAATACTACTACTAACATTGATAAATTCTCTCCAACTACTACTACTACCAACATCGACATCACTAAATTCTCTCCAACTACTACTACTACTACTACTAACATCGAGATCACTAAATTCTCTCGAACTACTACTACTACTAATAACATCGACATCACTAAATTCTCTCGAACTTCTACTACTACTACTACTACTACTGACATTGACATCTACTCAACATGGAGTCTGGAACACTGATGGGTTCCTCTTGTGAAGCCCATTTGTATATACCAATTCCCCTAAACGATACCAATACGCCATTATATGGTAGCTGTAAGTTAGAAACACGTTCAGTAAGTTCTGTGGTCGTCCGGAATACGGTCAATAACATTCGTCTACATACGCCAATGTGCGTTTGAGATACGTTACACATAGGTTGAAAGCACGCTACTAATATGTTCAAAGCGCGTTACTCGTAGGTTAAAAATTAAGTTTCGGGTATGCTAAACATAACCTCGACGTGTTTCGACTTATGAGTAACTTACAAGTAACGCGTGGCCGACGTTTGTAAACGATCGCGGAGCGTGCCGAGAACTTATGCCAGCGTATGCAGAACTTGTGAGCCATACGTCGAGTACGTCGTAAAATTTTCAGCATGCTTGAAATTTCACGACGTACTAGACGTACCACGTAATATGCCAGCGTACTTCATTGTTTTTCATCGTGCTCCTAACGTATACACAACTTACCCATACCGTATTCGACGTGTCCCAGCGTTTTAGACACATTTTTCATAGGTCGGCATACGCTGGCTAAATCGTCAAGGTGTGACTGCGATGTTGACACTTCCGATTTTCAGGCGGTTTTTCTGCGTGCGGCAGGTTTTTAACAGAGAACGTCACGAGTTCGTCGGCGATACGTGCAGCGCGCTATGACTAAGTTAAACTATCGTTGGGCATAGGTTGTGAACGCCGACAACAGGCTAAGCATTTGTTGGTATAAGTTATCTATAACACAACGAAACGTTCTGTGCCCGTTACTAATACGTTATGCATACGACCAACATGTTATGAATACGACCAAATCTAAAAAAAAAAACTGAAAACTTCAGCGTACGCCAACGTTTTACGTGCATTTTTATACGTTGCCATTCCTGGCTAAAACGTCAAGGTGTGACTGGGCCTTTAAGTTTATGGCTACATGCAAATGAAGTTCAAACTGAAGGAACAGTTTGGTGACAGAATCATCCACACCGAGATTAATGGGAAGCCAAATGTGGTTACCTTCAGAAGCACAGCCAAAGGGATCCCCCAGATATTTTATGCTCACAGAAAAGCTGATCCTGAAACAGAGAAGAAGAGGATTATTGAAACTGCTGCCAAACTTATCAAAAATGACATCAAATCAGTGGAAACATACCATGATGTATATCCTGACTGTGAATCACTGAAGTCTGAAGAGGATGCCATCCACTTTCTTCCAGAAAGCCTCAGGGTTCGACTGAAAGGGTTGTTTGGGGTAAAAAATGCTGGCATGAAAACTGCCTCCATCGGACAAGCAATCATGCAGGCGACCCGACCAAGAGTTATTCTGGCGCCACTGCAGATTGGGATAGGAGTCCAGGTCCACCACCACTTTGCATCACGCTTCCTGGTCAATACGCTTCACAAGCTTGGATTCTGCTGCTCCTACAAGGAGGTGCAAACATTTGTTTGCAATGCTGTGGTGTCGCTTAGAACTGACATTCCTGGCATCTCCGGTGAGTTCGTCCAGTACGCCGGTGACAATGTGGACCACAACATTCGCACCCTGGATGGCAACAACACCTTTCATGGTATGGGGATGATTGCTGCAGTTACACCAGCTACCAAGATCATCAATCCCATCCTGAGAGCAAAGGTCACCCCTGATGTATCCATGGTGGGAAGAGTTCCAATTCTGTTCCACAGGGAAGCAGGTAGCGGAACAGACGCAGTGACGTAACAGAAGCTTGTCACTGGAGGCACAAGACCCAACGGCAGACCTAGATCTTATATGGAAGACAGCCATCATTTTTGCCTCACCAAGGCCAGCATGGTCTGGGATGATGCAGTTTGTACAGCATGGCAATCATCCAGGGAAATCATCCTTCGTCTTACTTCCAATGATCAACATGAATCCCAGTGACACCACATGCATCTTCTCAACACTGAAGTTTGTAAGTGAGCATGCCCGCTGCCACAATGCCACACCAATCAGTACCTTTGATCAACCACGATGGTGGAAGGCCCTCTTGATCATCGATGCTGAACCGGAAGGAAGCGACTTGAGCAACATAGACCTGAGACTTGGAGGCTTCCACACCGAGATGAATTTCCTGGGGTCCATCGGGAATTTAATGGCTGGATCTGGGTTACAAGAAGTTCTGGAGCTCGTCTATGCAGACAACGCCGTGGTGCACATGATGACAGGGAAGGCAATTGCACGGGCTGTGCATGCACACCTCCTTGTCGATGGTGTCCTCAATGCCATGATTGTGTCTGACGCACTTGATGTAGCTCTCCCTCAACAGTCTGGTGAGCCAGAAGATGCAGATTCACAGGAGAACACTGATGCACAGATGTCATCAGATGAAGATACTCCAGCTAGAGATGGGACAGGAAACCCTGATCTGGATGAAGTTGCTGTCCTCTATGAACATTTTATAGAGGGATCAGTGCCTGCAAAGGAAGCTTCTCATGCTGATGTGGTGCTCAGAATTAAGGAACTGCTAAGAAACAAAACCAAATCCCTGAAATCCTCAAGTAGAACTGCTGCCCTCTGGTTGCAGTATATGGATATGGTTGACATACTTCGCAAGTTTCTGAGAGCAGAACGTACCCGAAACTGGGCACTGCACCTTGAGGAAATATCAGAAATGCTTCCCTTTATTGCAGCATCTGGGCACAATCTCTACACGAAATCGGCTAGGATCTATGTGCAGCGGATGTGCAAGCTCCAGGAGGAACATCCAG
This sequence comes from Eptatretus burgeri, assembly GCF_056783735.1. Taxonomy (NCBI): domain Eukaryota; kingdom Metazoa; phylum Chordata; class Myxini; order Myxiniformes; family Myxinidae; genus Eptatretus; species Eptatretus burgeri. The sequence continues at coordinate 27,295,347 of NC_140974.1, read as the reverse complement.
ATGTCTACCGGTGTTTTGAAGAGGGATTCCATGTGGTCAGAAGAAGTGATCGCCTATGGGCTGGCCTGTCCGTAGATCTCATCATTGAACAAGTGTCAATGAGAAACATGAGGACCAGTGGTGGCCTCACAAAAGGGCGAGGGATGACAGAACAGCAGCGTGTAATATGGCTCCTCACCATGCCAGCTTGCGCTGAAGTCAACAATGCCATGCAAGAGCTAACATGAGTCAATTACAACACTGGTGAGCAAAGCAAGGACATGACAGATGCAAGGCAAGCACGTGACCTGAAGGACACACATGCAGTTCTGAACTATCTCCATGAAAGAAACCCCTTCTGCCCTGATCCAAGCTTGCACAGTGTCTCGACTGGGGTCCATGCACACACTACTGTGAATGTTGACAAGGCAAAGACCATCGGGAACATAATCTTGGCCAGCATGGATGGACCACTGCTGCATATGGTCCTCATTGGTGGAGGACTGGAGACTTTAAACCGCACTGTCGATCCAATGCTGGATCGACGCCGAACCACGTCCTCGACATGCTCGGTCTTTGGCATATGCAGACACACCACTGCTGAGTACACATTCATGAAAAGGGATCAGGGAATCACCTTGAGCACGCAATCATCAGTGAAGATTGGTGGCGAAGCAGTGCAGGTGGATCCTCAACTACTTTTCCAGCGACTCACAGTTGCTGCAAAAGCATCACGAGATCTGGTGTCAGTATTCAAGTATGAGCTGCGCAGTCATCCACCAGCACTGTTTGACACCTCCCTAATGCTCCGACAGCCACAGAAGCCAGTGTGAGCAGATGCCATCTTGGCCTTCCTCACACCTGACCTTCCAGGGATCACAGGCCAGGTTCAGTACGTGCTGGATGGTGGAGCACTTGTTCAGCGCATCCCATGGACACATGGATCCACATACAATAACATCTGCAGGTTGTACACCGAGTATGTCACAAGAAAGTATGGGGATGCAATTGTCGTTTTCGATGGTTATGAGGGTACATCCACCAAGTACATGACACACCAGAGACGAGCAGGTAGGAGGACTGGAGCAAACGCGACTTTTGATGAGGGCATCTCTGTTACAATGAAGAAAGACGAGTTCCTCGCAAACAACACAAACAAGCAACAGTTCATCAACATGCTCAGTGGCAAACTGCAGAACAAGAACTGTCAGATGGATCATGCTTCAGGTGATGCTCATCTCCTCATAGTGCAGAAAGCAGTGGAGTCTTCAACCACAACAAACACTGTGCTCATCGGTGATGATACAGATCTGCTCATGCTCCTTATCTACCATACCAAGCGTGAGTCACATGACCTCTTCTTCCAACCTGAGACAAAGAAGAGCACAAAGAACCCACATGTCTGGAACATCAAGGCTCTCAAGCAGCAAACTCGGTCCCAGTGTGTGCACTCACATTCTCTTCATCCACGCGATCCTTGGGTGTGATACTACATCCCACCTGTATGGCATTGGTAAAGGAGCCGCCCTCAAGACATTCACAACCAGTGATGACTTCCGTGAGCAAACTACAGTGTTTGACACACCGTCAGCTTCCACAGCAGATGTGGCAGCAGGAGGGAATGCTTTGGTCTGCCTGTACAATGGTAAGCCTGGAGAGGGACTCAACTCACTACGACACAAGCACTTTAGTGAGAAGGTGGCTACTAGAACTTCTTATGTACAGCCACAGAACCTACCACCTACCTCTGCAGCAGCAAAGTACCACAGTCTTCGCGTATACTACCAGGTGCAGCAGTGGAAGGGAACCGTGGATTAACTCCTGCCGCCAGACTGGGGATGGAAAGAAAGTGATGGGGGGCTCATCCCTGTCCAAACTGACTAACCACCAGCTCCCCAGGAACTCCTGCAGGTCATCAGATGCAGCTGCAAGAAATTGCAGCAGCCTAAGGTGCACATGCAAGAAGCACGACATTGAGTGCTCTGTTGCATGTAGCAACTGCAAAGGATCAGGGTGTGCAAATTCATTTCAGACTGAATGTGATGATTATGACGATGATGAAACCAGTGGTTGAGTAACCAGACAACTTAAAATATTATGTTGCCTTATATAGTATAATAGTGCTGTTACTTTAAAATAATGTCTTCAGAAGCACATGACTTTTTATCGTTACACATTATTAGTTGTGTTGAACATCAGTGCATGCACTAATAAAGTATATACGCCAGGCCATAATAAATGGATTTAAATCATTTAGAGGTCTTATCTGAAGGCACGGGTCATCTTAATAATAAAACCAGACCATCTTTCTATGGAAATATGTGTTTAGTATTACATATATAGTTAGAGCGTTGCTAAATATCCCATTATAAAGTAGCAAAAAGTGGTACCAGAGTACGGCTAAGAAACATTTTGGGGAAAAAAAAATTCACTCTTTCATTCCTCTTTTTCCCACCTTTGGAATAAACTCCCTCACGCGATTCAATCCCACTCTTCCCTCCAGGCCTTCAAAACAGCTGTTCACCACCACCTCTTATCATCCCCAATCCAAATCCTCGATCTTTTCTACCCCCGATAATCCACCCAAGCCCACCTCCTTCAAACTCCCTGCTTTCCTTCCTGAAAGTCCCTGCAATGTCCATCTTGTATTCCCCATGTTCCCCACCCCATCCCTCTCCCTTCCACAGTTCACCTAATGTATCTGTTTCCCACTATTTTGTCCTTCTCACTCCCGCCCCTCTTGTCTCATGCCCCCTTTGCTGTGCGTTGTGTGCTAGCTCTCACACGGGCCTCACCAAGGCATACAAAAAAAATTAAAAAAAATTAACATTTAAAAAAAAAAATCATTTTCATTTCTAAAAAAATTTTTTTCCACCACTTGGATTCATTAGGACTTTTTATATGTTATAGAGGACACATTTATGAGTAATGAACAGTTATCAGATTTTCTGTTGCAATTTGTGTGAGGTTCAGTCCTTATTTGTCATACTAGTGCATGTCCATAGGTGCAAACAAAAAAAATTAAAAAAAACTTTCAAACCTCGTGCCAGAAACAACAACCACAGGCCGTTCCTTCACTCTCACGTGCCCGTATGTGCAAAAAAAAAAAAAAAACTTTAAAAACACTTGCAAGAAACATCCACACATGTTGTAAAAACAACGTAAATGACGACTGGATTGGGGCATTGTGTTTAAGGAAATCGAGAAAGAAAGAGTACAGTAAGTCGATAAATTGAGAAAAAAAAAATCGAGAAAGAATACAGTAAGTCGTCACAATCCGGAAGTCCGGAAGTTAAGTCCTCACTGTCCGGAAGTTCGCATATTGCAGTTATGATTCTTCGCAATTTAGTTTTAATGGCCAATTATTCAATTAGCGCCAACGTATTTTGCCTTTTCGCAATGTCATCGCAAGGAAAAACACAAAGAGAAGAGGAAACAAAAAAAAAAAACTTTCAAACCGCGAGCCAGAAACGACAACCACACAGTTCCTTCGCTCTCGTGTTCTCGCGACAACCACACTTCCACACACAGAGTTAATTAAAATCCAAATTAAAATCAAGTTTACCTCCCTGTCTTTGCTTGCCATGACATTCGCTGCCATGTAACCGGCACGGCCCGTGACATCATCGTCGGCCGGCCGAGCACTGGCTTACGCAGCAACGTGTCATGTCATTGGTTGGTAAATAAATGGCCATAACTTGGGAAGCACTTGTCCGATTAATAGCAAACATTGAAAAGGCACATCCTCAGGTCCCCAGCAATATACCTGGCAAGTTTAAATTAGATCGGACCAGTGGTTGTCGAGAAACAGCGGTCACACACACACACACACACACACACACACACACACACACACACACACACACACACACACACACACACACACACACACACACACACACACACACACACACACACACACACACACACACACACACACACACACACACACACACACACACACACACACACACACACTGCTGGAATCATAGATAGATAACGCCTGGACTAATTGTATAAGCTCTAATACGAGCCTTGACATTGTATCAGCTCTAACACAACCCTTGACATTGTTTTTGGTCTTTTTCAAGCCTTGACATCGTCTGCATTAAAATGGTGAATGAAAAAAAACATGGCCAAGACACTCGGTGTCCCATGATATTGTTGCGGTTCTCAAAACCGCATGCATACAACAGATAGGTCTCCCAAGACAGTTATGCTATTATTATACGTGAAGGTCATCCCCTTCCTTTTGTTTAGCGGAACAGGGAGTGCATTGCGATGATCTAATAGTTAGGGTTGCTAAATCATTTTCTTTTCATCACCACTCTTCTTTTTTTCCGGGATAAATCAGTTACGTGCGCTTTCGAAGGATCCGCTGTATCCGGAGTCTCGTTCCCAGGCGAGCCCGAAACCCGGCATGTGCGGCAAGTCACGTGCGCTTTCGCAGTAAGGTGGGCAAACTGCTGTGCCACCGCGAAGGATCCGCTGTATCCGGAGTCTCATTCCCGGGCAAGCCCGAAACCCGACATGTGCGGCGAGTCACGTACGCTCGGTGCTGGACTGTCAATTTGAGCTTCCAATAAGCTGGGGAGAATTGCCGATTGCATTGGAAAGGCATGCGAACAAATATCTCTTGAAAGGATGCACAAAATGGTGTTTTTCACAGCAAGACTATCCACAGTACCCTCTGCCCTGCTTGCCCTCGTCTCGTTTACCACAGCGTACCGTCCTTCACCTGACACGACGTGCAGTCCACGATGACCCGAGATCTCAGAGCAAACACCCCGGGATCCACGAGCGGCTCCGAATGAGGATATGTGGTCGGTCCGGGAGGTTCCCCGGAAGACCACGGGTCCATGGTCGGTTCACCCGAAGGCAAGGGGTCCAGACCCGATGAAGATTTACTTGTGATTCACGTGCCGATTTCGATGTGGGCGATTCGTGTCATGTCATGGGGTCAGAGCGAGGTGTGTACACTGTCTGGGGTGGCCTTGCCAGAAACGAAGTGAGGCGGTTTCTGGCCCAAGCTGGTGGGCCATGTGAGGGGTCGGGCCAATCGAAGCGCCCGATTCAGGCGATGACGTTGAATTCGGCATGGCCCCCTCCCACCGGGCTTTGGGCCCAATAAAAGACGGAGAAGTTCCTCCGTCTTGTGTGTGTTTTCACACGGTGTGCTCCTGCTTCTCGTCTCGTCTCCCCCCATGCCTCGACGTCGACTCCACCCGCCTGCCTGGTCCCGCCCACTACTCGACCCTCGCACTCTGGACTCCGCCCTTCTCCACTCAAGCTCCTCCTTCACGAGCACAGTCTACACATGTGCGGCTGGGGCCAGAGACAACGCAACTACTGTCGGGTACCGCACCACGGAGCATACCCCCCCACCCCGAAACGTATTGGTGGCGAGTCGTGCCATCGGGCGCCCAGGTACCGAGAGCATAACCTTAATTCCCCTCCCTCCCTGGTTACAAAAGTACCTTCTCATCGGGGTTTCTTTTTCTGTGTGTGTGTGTGTGTGTCTGAGTGTGCTGGCGCCTGTCTGCTAAGTAAGTCTGGAGAAGATCATTATTGTTGTTACTGTTATTAATTTCACGTCAAGTCTGCTCTGTGTCTGCTTTCGTAAGTTGTTGGTGTTGTTATCACACCACACCTCTCTCCTCTATCACTGCGTTACATACCCCAATAAATCTTTACTGTGCCACATATTTTTCCTCACCCATTGTAAATAAATTATCATTATTAGGAATGTTCCCTGCTCGTCTTTGTCTTTTCTCCCATTGGTCCAGCATGGTCCAAATCCTACTCTAGCCAGGACTTTATTCCCAACGATCCATTCCTTTTAGCCGGTACGTCCTTGGCAGTGGCGCTCGGCTGCATCCGATCTGGCTAAGTGATCCGATCCGGTAGGATGATCCGGTTCGGACAAGGCGTACCGAGGGTGTGGTTCCCCAGTAATTAAATCACATGATTAATTAGGTAACCTGATTAAAAATAAACGGGAAGACCTTAGGTCACGCGGTTGAGTTATTGGAGTCCACGGTCGGTTAAGCGTCCCACTGCGTCATGGAATTATCCATGTGCGACGGCCTACAATTCCAGGGAGTCTGGTGGGAATCTACATAGCTTCCCCCACCTCGTGGTCTTCTCACCTGACCCCGCCGGCCCGCAATAATATCATAATTATCATTAAAATATTATACGTGAGTAATCACACTGATGGTGAAAACATTGTGTCAATCGGATAAGCAGTTGCAGAGAAAACAGAGAAAATCATCACAGGTGGACTAATGAAGAACCCAAAAACTTCATACCTCTGGCGACTTCGGCAGTGGAGGCGACTTCGTATAAAAACCATCGGGGCAATACCTCTGGGGGCTCACCAACCAGCGGCTGGATAACATAACCAGGGATCCACTGGTAGGCATGGATAACCCACGAAATACGTCTGCAACGGAAAAAGAAAGTAAATACCTGTGCATTTATTTTTGAATGCAATGAACACACCTTGGTACATCACTGGTCATAAAGGTTGTGGTCAAGTTTCATTGAAATTGTTTGTGTGGTTTCAGAGAAGAAAGCAAATACATATTTTGGGGGACATCCCCCACATACAACCCTTAGACCCCAATGTTTTTTAATGTCGTGAACAAACTTTCATACTTCACGGGTGATGAAGTCGGTGTTCAAGTTCGGAATTTTGTGGGTAGTTTCTGAGAAGAAAGTAAATATCTCATTTGGTGGGCAAACCCCTCGAAAGAGACCCAGATTTTTTAATACCATGAACAACCTTTGGAACATCACGGGTGTCATGTTCTGTGAAGCTACCGCCATGCGCATGCACAGTGTGTGCCTCCTGGGGTAATAAACGTGGAGCTTCAACGTATGTGGTGTCTGGCCTTTCACCCCGCAATCCTTGGGATACGCCACAATTGGCGACGAGTTTCGAGCTTTGCCAAGTCGGCATTGCTCACGATGGTGTCCGTGGGGACTCTGGTGGAGTACCAGCCAGATGAGAACTGGGAAGACTTTGCTGATCGTTGGGACAATACTTCATCGCTAACAAGATGGCGGTGGCAGAAAATGCTGATCGTAGCCGGGCCATTCTGCTCACAGTGTGTGGCAAAACAACATATACCCTGATGAAGGATCTGGTTACTCCCGATAAACCGAAGGCCAAAACCTTCGATGAACTGGTCGAGATTGTGGCCAGACACGACAAGCCGAAACCCGAGAAAATCGTATCCTGGAACAAGTTCTACACTCATGGGAGGAAGGAAGGTAGGTCGGTATCTGAGTTTGTTGCTGACCTTCGCAGATTGGCTGAACATTGTGAATTCGGTGCCACGTTTTATGAGATGTTGAGAGATGTTTTCGTTCTTGGCATCAATAAGGAGACGATCCTCCGGAAATTGTTGGTTGTTCCCGATCTCGATCTGACTAAAGCTGTGTCAATCGCAACTGCCTGCACGACTACGGATGAGGGGCTGCATGTTATCAGCGGCAGAGAGTGAGAGTCCCAGCCAAGTTCATGCAATGATGTGAACAAACTGAGCTCATTGTCATCAGCTGTGAAGCCCAGCTATCCTCAATTTCACAAATCTGCTCAACACATCACGTCATTCCATAATGCGAGTTCGTCTGTGCCAAAGCAGAGCAGTGGATCATCTGGTTCTCCAACAGGTAAACCGTGCTGGCATTGTGGGGGCAGGCACTTACCCCACCTGTGTCGTTTCAAACATTGCTCCTGTCATAACTGTGGGAAACCTGGCCAAGATGTGTCGCCAGACATCCCAAAACGGTACGAATCACATGATCGGTTTGGCCACGTGAATGACCGGTGGTGAAGCAATACCTCCTGGGTGTACTGTAGGCAAGGGAAAATTTATATGACAAATGACAGATTGTGTTTGTGTATTTTTTTAAAAAGGGAAGAGGGTGATAAATAAAAAGAAAAACGAAATTAAAAAAAAAAAAAAATTTAGAGCTTGACTCAATAAATATTCAAAATGAACAATTAAGGCAACAACGGCCTTCCTAATCCCCAATATGCACAGTGGCAAACCAATGGCAGAAATGACAAAGAACCAGCTGGTACATTCAACAAGAGGGGAATTTATTTACAATAATTGGGGGACGAGGGGAGCACGTAAGGGCAGAGTTATCCGAATAAAGAAGGGAATCAAATGTACAAGCAATTCCTTAAACAATTCTACTTAGAGACAGGGCCCACGGACACACAAATACCCCAGAAAGAGATGGACCTCGAGGTCTTTATTGCCCCTTCAGCTCGGGAGGGAAGATGAGCTGAGGGAAGAGAGCATGGCTGGCTACCTGGCCACGTTCGCGCGGCTGGACGACCTCACCTTCCCGGAGCATCAGGTGCCAAAGAACGGACCAGGGCAGCCGAACCCAGAGGAGGTGAGACGAGGTGATCTCCCGTGATGAGATGGTCGACCGCTTGTTGTAATGCGCCAGCCGAGACGCCTCAGATGCGCGGGATGCAGTCAGCCGCAGACCCAGACAGAAGAGCGCTCGAGCAGACGGGACGCAATCATCAATCAATTCCATCATTTTTTGGGGCCGGGTCCTCTCCCCAGTCGCCTGCTTCCATTGGGTGGATGGCCTGTCGCGGCTCCGCCTTCTTGAAAAAGGACAGCCCCGGCTTTGGTCCGCTCGTCACCCATTGGGCGGAAAATGACGCATACCCTTATTTGGCGCGAAACCAGAATGAAGCGCTCCATGCACATATTTGGGGCCAAACCAGAGTGAAACGCTTCGTGACCATATTGGGTGCGAAATCCACACCGCCTGGGGCATGGAATTCTGCCCACGCAGCATGACCGCATGCCGGCGAGCGCGCGAATAGCGCGGACAATGCCGCGGTCGACCAAGCAGAGGGTTATCATTGTTGGGGTAAAAATCCTATCTATAAAATAACTGCAGCGCACGCACACTTAATTCCCATTCGACATAAGGGAAAGGGACCTGTCTATCCACATTTACTAAACGAAATACCTGAGGTACGGGAACCTGAATGTTGAGTGCTCATGCTGCCAGATTCGTAACAATATGACCATGGGCAGATGTTATCCCTGAGGCAGTCATCGTCTTGCTCTCTTTTAGCATTAGTTTGCAACCTGTAATAAATGAAACTTTCCTGCACTTTCATGCTGTACCTACTTGACTTGGTTGGAATCATTAATGCGTCACACATGAATATCTTGCTGTCATGGTATTGGAGTGTGTGGAGTGGGCAATGCTGGTGACGTGCTCCAGGGTGGCCTGTGTTCAAGACTTTCTACTCTCCACACTTTGCTACACGCTGGCTATTCTGCTCCTGTATGCCTCCGGTTACACTGCATGTAGTGTGATGGACTTCGACAACAGTGCCTTGCACATGATGCCCTTCACATTCACCTATGCTCTGTCCTACACCAAGTTTAACCAAACATGGTTACTCATTCACCATGGCGGAGCATGAGATTGTGGTGGGGGAAAGGAGACTCGGTGAAAGACTCTACTCTGCAAAGTGGCGTTGGATTTTAGAAGGGAAATGCTTGTGGCCGCCTTTTCTTCCTCGTTGGAGAAATGCCATGAGCTTTCTCAACACCAAAGTTACTGTCAACAATTAATGACTAAAAAATAAAAACTGATCTCAATCATGAAATGCAACATTGCAGTGAGACAACACCATCCTCGTTGGAGGTACTGCATGCACCCAAGGATGATAAGCAACATGCAGGAGAACATTAAGGCCCTGAAACCCAGGACAACATAAAGTGCGCAAGGACTTGTCTGGACTAGTACCTCCGTCCTTGTATCACCGTTCGAGTGCGCAAGCACCTGTCTGGACCAGCGCCTCCATCATTGTATCACCGTTCACCTCCTCGCAAAGATGGATCAGCAAGCTGTGTGAAACTTTATTGGTGAACTTTGATGGGGGAGGGCTGGGCTCGGTGAACCTCACTTGGTTGCTGATGTCCCAGGAATATGGAATGTTCATTCAAGAATTGCCGATGTGAACTTTTTAAAATTCATAAATTTAAATTGATTGTGATGTTGTCTGAAATAAAAACAGGGAGGAATGTGAATGCAAATTTGTCCAAAATTAGCATAATTGGTTCTAGGGTGATAAAAAGATATAAAATGTTGCCAATTAAACTTGATTGATAATTAACTTGAAAAAAGTAAATGTTTTTAGCATATAGCACAATGTATTGTTACAACCCTTTAATGGAAATGTATTTCAATACAACATGATTATTACATCTATGTGCTTGAACATGTCTCTATTTTTAATAATACATTTACATTTTAAACGACCTTATATCTCTTGACTGTATTGGAAGGTTACCAGCCTGATAAGTTAAATACCCCTGTTCCCCAAAACATATTGGCCTTCCAATAGAATAGAATCATCTATTTATCTTATTGAGGGATTTTAATATAAATAATGAAACACTGGTGTCTGAAAGTCTCACTGAAAGCAGAAGTCTCGCTTAAATGGCATGTGTGAAGGTAATGTCTAGAACTCCTATCAACCTTCAGGTCGTACGTATTCCCCAACCCTTTGAATTAAAGCTAACCTCCGAATGGCTGCTGCGAGAAGGCTACGAGTGATCTTTCCCTTGAACCCCAAAAAGTCAGCCTTGGCCTCATGTCTAGAGGATGACCAGACCTTGTCTGACTGAATATTATATAAGAATTCAAAGTACGACTGCAGAATTTCTTCATGTACTACAGAATCAGAGGAAGAGTGTGTTGCTTGTTAATGTCACCTCTGGTTCTCCATATAGTCCAGTAAAACTATGCTGAATATGGCCGAACCTAGAACAAATTGCTTCAGAAGGTTTTTTGGTTTTAAATAGTTCCCTATAGCCCCCTCTACATCATATCAAAAGTTATCTCAAAGTTACCTCCCCAAGGGCCCTAATTTGCATAAATTAAAGATGGCCGCCATGTCAGAATTCAATGTACAGCAATCTTTTTTTTGCTGGGTGGTTTTAGGGCCCATAAATGTATTACCAACAGATAGGAATGTGATATCAATCTATCGAATAAGGCTACTTCCGTTATATGACGTCACTATGACGTAGTATTACGTCATGTCATGACGTAGTCCCTGATTTTACTGAAAATAGACATTTTGTACCTTGTTATTGTAATTCCCTGTAGAATTTGGTTTTGATTGCTGTTTCTTTCACCCTAGAAGACTCTTTGGGACCAAATACTACCTACTTACATGTAGTCCAATAAACCAGCTGCAATAACTTTGTCCAATAACGTTGGGTACATTTTCAGATAATAACTGCGAATTCGTTTTACTTCTGGAATTGTAATTATTGTTACATCATGTTCACACCACAATTATGTTTCTTTGTAACATCTGATGTAATACATTCTGCACTTTCACTTTCAATTTGTTACTAAAACATTACATTTGACTTCAGATGGACCACCAACAGCAGGAGCTGGCCAGCGGTGCTTCGGATGAGATCTGTATCCTCTGCCGTGAACGCCTTAGGAATTGACAGCCAACAGTCAAGATCCAACAGGCTCGCGCTGTGAGGACTTTCAATGAAGCTAGTGAAGCCCGTAGAACTCCCTCTATCCAAGTTAAGGAAGGGCAAGAACTTCACACGTTATGCAGGCAGATTCACATCGATAGACGCAAAATAGCCACCGCTAAGAGAAAGGCATCAGGGGAGAATATGCCCTGCAGAGCCACCTCGCCTTCGCTCTCGAACGCCAGAATTTTCATTTGAAGACCACTGCTTCCTTTGTGGTACAAAAGATTCTTACAACAGAAAGAAAGAACCGAGACTGTTTTCTAGTAAGGACATACGACTTTCAGAAATCTATCATTCAGGCATGTGATGAGCGGGGTGATCATGATAGCTGGGCTGGATATGTAAGGCATAGAATAAGTAACGCAATAGAATTACCGGCTGCGGACGCTCTCCATCATCATGTCTGCAGTGTTAATTTTCGCTCTAAAAACCTATCTATTCCTCTGCGGTACCAACAAAGTGATGGAAGGGAACGCAGTGTATCAAAACCAGGCCGGAGGTCCGATGTGTCACGGGAAGAAGCCTTCTTCAAAGTGGTTGATGACCTTAGACAAGATGGTGATGAGCAAACTACTGTTACAGACCTTGTGAGAAAAATGTCCCACATTACCCCAGATGCATATAGCCCAAAATATATGCGTCAGAAACTTGAGCAGCACTTAGGTGATTCTGTTGTAATAACGAATATTAACGGGCGCCCAGATGTGGTCACATTCCGAACAAAAGCTGCCAAAATACTGCAGACATTTTATGATACCCCCGTCGATAGATGAAAATCAAATAAAACAGCAAATTGTAAATGCTGCAGCAGACCTCGTTCGCAATGAAATCAAGTGCATTCAAACTTCAAAGGAGACTTATCCCGATAGTAACAAATTAAGCTCACTTGAAGATAACCTGGATTAAGTCCCAGGTTTGTTGCGCACATTTCTGGACCGTGTTCCAACAGGAAAGACTAAGGATCTCAAAGTTGCTACCCTTGGACAATGCATTGTTCAGATGACCAGACCAAGGATTGTTCTGGCTCCTATTCCCTTCGGTCTTGCTGTTCAAATGCACCACCAGTACGGATCGCAGTTCTTAATTGATAGTTTGAATAATCATGGGCTATGCGTGTCCTATTCAGAGGTACTGAACTTTGAATCAAGTGCGGCTTGTTTTAAGGGCACAGATATTCCAGTAGCTGGACACTTTGGTCAGTACATAGCAGACAATGTTGACCATAATCTGAGGACTTTAGATGGACACGGTACAGTCCATGCAATGGGAATCATAATGACAATGACCCCTGGTATGCCAAAAAGGCAAGGTGCTATTCCGTGACTAACCCACCTCTCAACTGCAGGTGGACTGGAGGATACCAAAATTGCAATTCGCCACTATAGATACCTTAAAGGGAAGAGCCTTCCATTGGTATTCAGGAAATTGCCCCTGGTTGAAATAGCCGATGAACTGCATGGAAAACTGGACACTTTGTGGAAAGTATCATGGTCCCTTCGAGCACGTTCTCCAGGCTGGAGTGGAATGATGCAGGCATTGCGCAAGGGTGACCATCCAGGAAAGGCTAGTGTTCACTTTCTTCCTATGTTGGATCTTGACCCAACTGATATGACCTGCATTTATTCTACACTCCACTTCGTGGCGATTGAAAGCAAGCGCCAAGGCACAGTTCCAGTGGTAACATTCGACCAGCCTCTCTGGTGGAAATCTAGAACAATCATTCCGAATGAAGACGCAGCCAGCATTCTCAAGCCAATCATACTGATACTTGGGGGTTTTCACACCGCAATGAGTTACCTTGGCAGTATCGGTCACATAATGGAAGGATCGGGCCTGAAGGAAATGCTGGAGCTAGTTTATGCTGGCAATGCTGTGGTGCACATGTTAAGTGGAAAGGCATATGCAAGGGCTGTTAGAGGACACTTCCTGGTAGACGCTGCTTTAAATGCGATCCTCTTAACACGATGCTATGATGTACCAGTTTTTTCAGAAGAGGAAGACGTCCCAGATACCTCAGATGACCTTCGGGAGGCCCTGAAATGCTGTGATGCTTTCCTGGCAGAGGAGATGACTGACGAAGTGATTTGCCAGCAGGATGTGTTTGACCGGATAAAGGAGAAAATGGGAGCAGAGAAAGAACGTGTGTCTGAGTTCCCAACAGGAAGCCTTTGGATCCAGTACATGGGAATGGTGGATTTGCTGAAGAAGCTTCTGAGATCTCAAAGAACGGGTGACTTTCAGTTGTATCTGAGGTGTCTCCAGGACATGCATCCCTATCTTGCCGCATCTGGACACAACCACAACGTGAAATCAGTGCAGAGCCATCTTCAGGATATGCTGGAATTGAAAGAAACAAGCCCTGATGTCTACAACAGGTTCAGTTCTGGTCTTTTTGTCATCCGGCGCAGCGACCGCTTCTGGGCTGGGTTGCCTAGTGACCTAGTCATCGAACAGGTTCTTATGCGGACAATCAAAACCACAGGGGGTTTTTGACAAGAGGCCGGGGTATGGAAGAGAAGCAGCGGACACGCTGGCTTCTTGCAATGCCCGCCTGTGCTGACATCAATGAATCGATGCAGGAACTTGCAGGTGCAACATACAGTACTAGTGATCAGCATAAGGACCTTATTGTTGCACGGAAGGAACGCGATCATAAAGACACTTACGAGATCTTCCAGTACCTCAATGACGACAACCCATTCGTGTCAGAAGAAGGAGGATTACACAGCGTAGCCACTGGAGTGACTGCAAGTGCCTCGTGTAACCCACATGAAGCAAGGAAAGTCGGAGAAGCTATCTTGGACAAAATGGAGGGACAAAACGCATTTGACTTTGTCTTCAGAAGGAAGGAACAAATAGAAAGAATGGGAATGAAACAGCTGGTTGTGGATGGCGAAAAACTGAAAGTTGACCCTCAGCTTCTCTTTCAGAGGCTGCTAATTCTAGCTAACAACAGTGACTATAGCTTAGAAGATCTATTGAAATATGAACTTTCTGCGCAACCGACAGCATTGTTTGATAAACACAGTCTTCTCAGCCAGGCAAACAAGCCACAACTGGCTGATGCGCTACCGTCCACTTCATCAAATGAAGGCCAGCAGACGCGTGACAGCAAACCAGTGTACAATGTCCTCGATGGAGGTTCTCTTTTACAGAGATTTCCCTGGAAAAGGGGTGAAACGTTTGACTCCATAGCTTCTACGTACGTCAAGTATGTGAACACGTTTGCAAATCCACTTGTCGTTTTCGATGGATATGAAACGGACAGCTACACAAAATATATGACTCATCTCAGGCGATCAAAGGGTGCAGTTGGTCCAAAGGTGTTCTTCACTGGCAGCATGGCACTAAAGTCGAAAAAGGAACACTTTTTGGCAAATGTCGAAAATAAGCAGAAATTCATCAATTTCCTGTCTGAAAAACTCCAAACCCAGGGTATCAAAACATTGCACTCCAAAGGTGACGCTGATCTTTTGATTGCATTGACTGGGGTGAAGTGCGCAAAAATTGGTGCTACACATGTTATCGAAGAAGACATCGACCTTCTGGTGTTACTTTGTCACCATGCTGAAAAGGACATGAATGAGTTGACATTTCGATCGGACAAAGCAGTGAAACCAGATAAAAACACTAAAATTAGAGAGAGGCAGATCAATGCTTTGCAGACTTCTCTGGGTGAAAAGCTTTGCTACCTGTTACCCATCGTCCATGCCGTTGGAGGTTGTGACACAACTTCGAGATTGTACGGGATTGGCAAGGGACGACCTCTCAAAAAGGCGATGTCAAACTCTTCGTTTGCAAAGCAGCTGGAGCAAGTGTTGGATTGTTCCACTCATGAGGAAATGAAAACCTCGGGGGAGAAGGTCCTAGTAAAATTATACGGAGGCAAGAACACAGAGTCCTTAGATTCACTAAGGATAAGGAAGTTCAATGACAAAGTAGTGAGGTGTGCTTCCAGCGTAGAGATACAAAATCTTCCACCCTCACTGGATGCCGGACAGTACCACATATATCGAGCCTTTTACCAAGCTAAATGTTGGATGTCAAAGGATGAGGAATGTGCATTGAGGGCAGTAGATTGGGGATGGCAGGATCTGCAGGGCAATCTTATACCTAAAACAATGGACTGTCAGCCTGCCCCTCACAATATTCTAAAGTTGATAAGGTGCCAGTGTGAAGGGGACTGCTCCACAAACAGATACAGCTGCAGAAAGCAAGGCCTGAAATGTACAAATGCCTGTAGTGAATGTCGTGGTGATGACTGTTCCAATAGCACAGCTATTGACGTGACTGAGGGCGACACGGACTTGTAACTCACGGGGGCTGAGCTAAGTAATGCAGCTGGTTTATTGGACTACATGTAAGTAGGTAGTATTTGGTCCCAAAGAGTCTTCTTAGGCTAAAGAAACAGCAATCAAAACCAAATTCTACAGGGAATTACAATAATAAGGTACAAAATGTCTATTTTCAGTAAAATCAGGGACTACGTCATGACATGACGTAATACTACGTCAGAATGACGTCATATCATAACGGAAGTAGCCTTATTCGATAGATTATCACATTCCTATCTGTTGGTAATACATTTATGGGCCCTAAAACCACCCAGAAAAAAGTTTGCTATACATTGAATTCTGACATGGCAGCCATCTTTAATTTATGCAAAGTAGGGCCCTTAGGGGGGGGTAATTTTGAGATAACTTTTGACATGATGTTCAGTGGGGTCCAATGAACCAGTCAAAGCAAAAAAACCTTCTGAAGCAATTTGTTCTTGGTATTTTATAATTTTACTGGACTAATATGCGTCTATGTATTCAGTGGTTCAAATGTACAAAAAGTATTGAGTATTCTTCAACACCGCATATCCATGACAAACAAAAAAATTCCCACTCTTTTTGACATAGTTCACATGGTTTGTCAGGCATATTGGATTGAAGTAAAATATTAAATAATGTTTTCTGTGGAACCGCTGCATCAATCAATATGAAACTGCAAAATTATGATTTAGCAGATATGGGGAATGTAGGTTTTTAATTTCAACCTGATCAGACGCAAGGTCTGCCACCCAGAATTATTGAATTATTTGAATCTGAGAACTTTCAGAATTTTTTTTTGAATAAGGCTCACTTGACTACCTGCGCCTGTATGCGTTTGAGGGAACAGAGTAGCAACGAAGTTGATACCAATGATGGCCCCAGGAAAAAAGATCAACTATGTACATAATAACTCGATGGAACTTGGCCTGTTATTCGTTCCATAGCTTGTGAATCCCGCGTCGGAGAGAAATGTGTGGGCCTCATTAGACTTAGTGGAATCTCACTTCACCCTCTGCACCCATGGTGTGAACATTTATTACTTTGTGTTAATGATATTTAAACACAAATTCAATTGATACTGACTATGTATCTAGGAAAAAGGGCTAACTACATTCGTAATAAATAGATTGAATGCGGCACGTTACTCAGGCCCACATCGTAGAGACGGATCAATCCCACATCAGAGAGAGACGTTTTGGGCCTTGTTAGACTCGGGGGAGTCCCAGTTTACCATGTTTACCCATTGTGCCAACATTTATTACTTTGTATTCAGGTTATTTAAATACCAATTCAATTCATACTGACAATGTCCTCAGGAAAAATGGCTAACTGAGTACGTATTAAATAGATTGAATGCACGTGTTACTTGGTCCATAACTCATCAATCCCACATCATAGAGAGATGTGTGGGGCCTTGTTAGACCCGTGGGAGTCCCTGTTTACCATGTGGACCCATTGTGCCAACATTTATTACTTCGTGTTCAAATTATTTAAACATGAATTCAATTGATACAGACAATGTCTTCAGGATAAAAGGCTAACTGCATACGTAATACATAGATCGAATGTGGTGTGTTACTCAGTCCTTAACTCATCAATCCCAAATCGAGGAGAGACGTGTGGGGCTTCTGATTACTCGGTGGGGGGGGGGGGGGGGTCCGGTTTACTCTGTGGAACCATGGTGCAAACATGTATTACTTCATGTTCAGGTTATTTGAACACCAATTCAGCCAGCGGTTCCTTAACGGCTGAGAACGGAGTGCTTGTTCGAGTGCTTAAGCCACTTGGTGAGTGCTCCTCAAGATGCTTGGTGCCTGAACACACCCTGGATTCATCATGCCTCGTCATCTGTGACCCGCATGGACTTCCTCAGGCCTTGGTTCGAAATGAGATAATGGAGTAAAAACGTTTTTCGATCCTTGTGGAGGATCTCGAAGTCTTACTCACGTTGTTGTTCTTCATCTTCTTCTTGTGGACTTTTTTGGCTCACAGCCTACAGTTTTCATCGAAACTTCCTGAAACTTGGCGTATATATGTAAAAATTCCCTGCGCAGACGGTAACCATCTCCGATTTTGAAAATTCCTCCTAGAAAAAAAGTTATGATGTCAAAATATCTCCGCTAATGGAAATCGCCTAAAAAAATTATCTCCGAAACTCGGCAAGCTTTTTGAATTCTGTTTGCGGGAATCGAACAGGGCATTAGCAGATATGAATTACCGCACATATGATACATCACTATGACGTCATTTCAATTTTTTATTACGTCATTCGTATTTTTGACATTTTTTGTTTCACAACCCAGAGTTTTCATCGGAACTTCGTGAAACTTGCCATGTATATGCAGAAAGCCCACGCGCAGGCAGTAACCATCTCCGATTTTGGAAATTCTTCCTAGAAAAAAAGTTGACGTCATAGTATCGCCGCTAATGTAAATCGCCGATACCATTATCTCCGAAACTAGGCAAGCTGTTTGAATTTTGTTTGTGGGAATCAAGCCGGGCATTAGCACAGATAACTTATCGCAAACCTGATACATCACAATGAAATCAGATTCGTTTTTATGACTTTATCATTAAGAGGACGAGGATCTTCGCTCATTTGAGCTTGTCCATAACAAGATGGAGGAATTTATAATTAGCGCGTCCACCAGACAGCCCGACACGGGGTTTTACAATCACTTCTGTCCGCGTGTCTGTCCGGGCCGTAACTTTGATACCGTTTGAGCTTTTGTCATCAAATTCTCAACAAAGATATATGATGAGACTATGGAGAAGCGAAATTAATAATTTTGTTTAAATTGTTGTTCTAGTTCCGTGGTGAAACGAGGACACGATCAATGCACCGCCAGTTTCACTCTTTAATCACGTGACCTCGATGACATACAAACATTGCTTTGTGACGCGCGTCACGTGAGTCATGTATTCGGTTTCAGTGATTAACTGAAATAACAAGAAGAAAACAAGTGGTGCCAGGCACAACAAATCCCACCCATTTAAGGCATAAAATTATTTTGGGGATCAAATTTAAATTTGATATATCCTTTACCTGAATGTTGATTATGAGGAATAGAATAAGGAATATTTTAGTCTTAGTTTGAAGTCAATTAAACCATTTTTGACGAAGTTATGACTGTAAAATGATTTTGACCTTTCAAGGCCATGTAAGGTCAAAGGACATGGTGTCAAATGAAAGCAAATAAAGGACTTGATATATGTCTTCCATAGTAAACACGCATATTCCTAACCTTTTTTGATTTATAATGGAAAATATGTAATTTTGACCGATGACCATGACCCCCAAAACTTCGGACCCTACCGATCTTCACAAATATGCATTTTTCACTGTACGAATGGGTAGGATTATAAGTGACAAATAGAATAAGGTTCACTATAAGCTTAGTTTTAAGTAAATCAGATCATTTTTGCGAAGTTATGAGCGAAAAACGATTTTGATCTTTTCGTGACCTTGGCCTTGACCTTTGATCCAATTGGACCCAAAAGTTAATGAACTTCCTCAGGCCTTGGTTCGAAATGAGATAATGAACCGTCACTTCAAGGTTCATTGCCCACCTGTGGATTAAATTTGATAGTGTTTGCTAAAGCCGTTTTGCCGTAAAGTTGCTAACAGACAGACAAACAAATGAAAAATCGTGCTTAGCATGACACTTGGCGAATTAGTTGACCCTTCCGTGTGGTGGTCCAAGCTGTAATGTCGTTGAATGTGTGGTGTTTATTTATTCGTACATTAATAAAATGACGAGACGTCACAAATAACAATTATCAGGCGCGCGTTGTCATGGTAACGGCAGCAGATTGAAAATTTTCACAACTCACTTAAAGCCACCATGTGACATTCAACTTATCATTGGTGCTTGTTGCCTTCATTCTGATAGTAGAAAATATTTGAAAATACCTAGGAACATTGCTTTTCAACCAGCTTTACGATCCCGTTATCACGTTTGAAATATGTTGTAAAACAAAATTGTATATTTAACCTCCACCATCGAAGATCGGAGGTTACTGTTTTCACTCCTTTCTGTTTGTTTGTTTGTTTGTTTGTGAGCAGTATTACGGAAAAACTCCTCGACGGATTTCGACGAAACTTGGTGGGGGGTTAGGTATGGTCCAAGGATCATGCCATTAGATTTTGGACTTTGTCCCCCCTCCCCAAAAAAAAATGTAGAGAAAAAAATTTTTTTTTTTGCATTTCTACATGTTTTAAGTGAATTCCAACCCCCCCCCCCAAAAAAAAATTCGAGAATTTTTTATGTTTTTGCATTTATGCATGTTTTAAATGATTTCCAACCCCCCACCCCCCCCCACAAAAAAATTGTCAGAGCAAAAAAAATTTTTGCAACTTTTTTTTCAACAAAATTTCGATTTCTTTTTTTTGCATTTCTACATGTTTTAAGTGATTTCCAACCCCCCCCCCCCCAAAAAAAAATGTTGGAGAAAAGAACTATAACTGTGGCACTGTTGACATCATATTTAATGAATAAGATATAAGGTTCACTTGAGTGACCCAGCAGTATTGGCGGCGGAGGTTTTGCACTCTCCAGAGTGCTCTCCCTCTAGTTTATATGTGTGTTTTTCATGTTTTGGGTGACCCTGACCTTGACCTTGGGTCAATTTCGATAAACTTTGTACACATGTTAATATTACATGCATAGACAGTATAAGTTTCAATATAATAAGTGCAAAACTGTTTGAGAAATAGCCATGTGTAATTCACAAAATTCCCCATTGGTTTATCATGGGCGATAATATAAAGTGATGCAGAATCCAGATCCTGATCTTGAACATCACCAAAAGTCACATATCTTTTTGCACTGTGGATTTCTATCAGCTGTTAAAATTTCATCCAAATCGGTTAAGAATTGTGACCTGTAGAACGAATAGAATTTTTTTTTTAAATCACGCTAATAGCTAAAAACTTTGACGTCATACGCTTGCGAAAACTGTGCATAATTTGTACTAACATGCATTTGAAAACATTTAGATATTCCATTGAAGTGTGTTTTGGCATCAACAGGAAGTCGCTACGACTTCCGGTCACTGAGTTATGTCCAAATATGTGTTTTCACGTTGTGTGACGTCACGTCGCGACGTTTAGTCGGATTAAGACGGGGTTTGGACGCGGACAGTCTCAGGTGGACTGCCTACCAGGTGTAAAAATTTAAGAACGACTGGTCCAGCCGTTTGGGCTGTAGACGACCGGACAAACAAACAAATAAACCAATTTCACCTGCAGGGTGACCCGTATCTTGTCAAAAGGTGACTACGTGTGACTTCTTTAAGGTCACACTGAGGTGAACAGAGCTGCTATCCACCAGGAGCGACTCCTTGAGGAATATCTGCCTACGAGAAATTCCGATGAGAATCATTCTACAGAGTAACCATGAAAAATATGCTTTTGCCTCATCACGTCACCAAATGACATCATAATGTCTCAAGCTTGACATATCTAGAAAGCACTCATCGAGGTGTTCAATTTGAGGTACTACACAATATGGTTCCTAAAACTTGAAAATTTGACCTTGGGGTCAAATATGTTTGACCTGAGGCGCTAACCATGAAGGTCAAGGCCAATCGCCACCAAAAATTAATCAACTGAGCGCCAGACCATGAACTATATTCCCATGAAGTTTGAAGACGATCCGATCAAAATTACTCAAAAAATAAGGGTTTCGTCGACTCCCCTGATTTGCGCCAAAGTGACTTTGACCTTTGACCTTCACCTTCAAAATTTTGTGTGCTGAAAGGGACCTCTATAGGCCTCTGATATGCGAAATTACAAAAATTTCCAATGATAACTGTGCTCTGCAGAGTGATTTATACGTGATTACAGACCAAAAAAAAAAAACAAAACATACAAGCTGACTAACATATCTTGCAAAACTTCGTTTTGGCGAGATAACAAACCAACAAACGGAACAGACAAACATACTTGACAAAAATCGAAGATTTCGCCAAGTAACAAACCGGACGATTACAATATCCCGCTCCCTCCCTCCGGGGGGGGGGGGGAGGGGGCGGGATAAAAATAAATCAATTACCTTGTTTTAACAATCAGCAAATGTAAACAATATCTATTTAAGAAATACAAGTCCGACATCACTTGCGCTTCAGGTATAAAATCCACTTGCACATCAATTATTTATGAGTTGTTACAAAACTCTTCAATGAACACGTACGACTACACTGGAACACATGCAAGCGATACAGTTCTCGTTACCTCAAAACGTACTCGTACATAGCACGGTTCATGAAGTACATAGCACGGTTCATGGCGTACATAGCACGGAAAATGACTTACATAGCACGGAAAATGACTTACATAGCACGGAAAATGACTTACATAGCACGGAAAATGACTTACATAGCACGGTTAATGGCGGACATAGCACGGAAAATGACTTACATAGCACGGAAAATGACTTACATAGCACGGAAAATGACTTACATAGCACGGTTAATGGCGTACATAGCACGGAAAATGACTTACATAGCACGGAAAATGACTTACATAGCACGGTTAATGGCGTACATAGCATGGAAAATGAATTACATAGCACGGTTCATGGCTTACATAGCACGGAAAATGACGTACATAGCACGGAAAATGACGTACATAGCACGGAAAATGACGTACATAGCACGGTTCATGGCGTACATAGCACGGTTCATGGCTTACATAGCACAGTTCATGGCTTACATAGCAAGGTTCATGGCTTACATAGCACGGTTCATGGCTTACATAGCACGGAAAATGACGTACATAGCACGGAAAATGACGTACATAGCACGGTTCATGGCGTACATAGCACGGTTCATGGCTTACATAGCACGGTTCATGGCTTACATAGCACAGTTCATAGCTTACATAGCACGGAAAATGACGTACATAGCACGGTTCATGACGTACATAGCACGGTTCATGACGTACATAGCACGGTTCATGATGGACAGCCTGTTTCTGAGAACATCATCACGTGACTTGGAGACGCAACAAACGTGTAAAATGTCATTTAAAACAAACAAGTGAAGGTTTAACCATCACAAACCAGTCCCGTTTTATCGACCTCAACACCAACAGACCCCTCCACAGGACAGCGAGGAAACCGCCATCTTGTGTGAAATAACACGCCCGAACAACATCCGCTGAGGGATTATCTGTGTGGACACGTTTTACAGAGTAATCTCCCTTAAATTATCAAACATGTGTGAAATGTCATTTCAAACAAACAAATGGAGGTTTAACCATCACAGTTATCATGATAATTATTATTCTTATTTTAACGAGGGAACATGAGACGCGTGAAGCATGCCGGGAAACGTTGACGCCACGCCTCTCTTTCATCGCTCATGTTTGTTTTTCTTGTCAACGTTTCTCTGATTAAACCTGAGGGGAAGAACCAAGATAAAATTATCAAGCTGTGTTTGTTTAATCCTCGGAAATGAACGCGGTCAGAATACGTTGGAAACATGGAAATGCTTGTTGGTGCTCAAACTGCAGCTCGTTCAAGAGAGGGGAGAGAGGAGGGGCGAAAGAGGGGTGTCACTTCTTCGTTTGATATGACGTCACAATTGACGCTGGGGACCTGAGTATGTGCCTTTTGAAGGTTTGATATTAATCGGACGAGTGGTTCCCAAGTTACTGCCATTTATTTGCCAACCAATGACAGGACACGGTGCTATGACATCACGAAGACGTCACAAATCCTCTTTTTTGCACGATTGACGTCACAATTCTTCTTCTTCGTTTGATATAACGTCACAATTGACACTGGGGACCTGAGTATGTGCCTTTTCAAGGTTTGATATTGTTCTTCTTCATCCATTTCAGCTGTTTCCCAGGTGTTTCCCAAGTTATGGCCATTTATGATACGGTTGGTCCGATCTAATTGAAACAATGCCCCAATCCAGTCGGCGTTTACGAGAGCGAAGGAACAAAGCTGCACATACGGGCACGCACCTATGGGCACACGTACGGGCATACACGTACGGGCACACACCTACGGGCATGCACTAGTGTAATTAAATTTAAATAAATGTTTAAGAAGGTTTAAAGTTGTATAAATAAATTAATTCGGGGATTTTCCGCCGTTTTACCCAGTCTCTTACATCACCCAGACACATTACATGAATTACACTGAACAACAAATTTCAAAAATTTTTTTTTACTGGAGATGTGTAAAGTGATTAAGACTAATTTGGGTACGTTGATTTCAAAAATCATAACCGTTTTGCTGTATCACGTCAGGATTTTCAGGAACAGAAATATTCCCATTGCCTAGAAGTCAGGATTTCAATGAAATTTACATATGTCTTTAACATGTCTATTTCGTTCAATTGTTGTTAACTTGTGTTATATTTCTTTCTTTCAGATAAAGATGAGTAGGCATTCCTGTACCAATCATCCTGACAACTTCTGTTATGTCTGTGGTCGGTATACCAAAAAAGATCAACAGCGAAGTATATCTACAGCAGTGAAAATGAAGGCCGCCTACTTTCACTACTTCGGGTGTAAGGTGGGGGACCAAGAACAGAGCTGGGCACCACACATCTGCTGCACAAGCTGTCACACAACCTTGACTCAGTGGTTGGTGGGCAAGCGCGCGAGCATGCCATTTGCGGTGCCCATGATATGGCGTGAGCCGCAGAATCATCATGATGATTGTTATTTCTGCTGCACAAGCATCGCCGGCTTCAACAAGAAGAATAAAGGTCACATCAAGTACGCTGACTGCGTCTCTGCTCGTAAACCTGTGCCTCATGATGACGAGAACCCCGTTCCAACACCTCCAGCTGATCAGAACATAGCTGTAAGCAGTGGTGAAGAGGATGGTGATGATGAACCTTTTGAACCCGACACTCAAGAATCACACCTTCTGAACCAGGGAGACTTAAATGATCTTGTAAGAGATCTCTCGCTGTCAAAGGCGAAGGCAGAGCTGCTTGGATCAAGGCTACAGCAGTGGAATCTACTTGAACCTAACACCAAGATATCCTTGTTCAGAGCACGTCACAGAGACATGGCTGAGTTCTTTGAGATGGAAGACACGATGACATTCTGCAGTGACATCAACGGTCTGTTGAAAGAACTTGGGTGTGATCACGATCCTGCAGACTGGCGCCTCTTCATCGACTCGGGGAAGAACAGCTTGAAGGCTGTTTTGCTCCACAATGGCAACGAGAAACCATCAGTCCCACTGGCTCACGCGTTCGGCATGACAGAGACCTATGAGACTATGCGGCAGCTGCTTGATTCCATCAAGTACAATGACTTCAACTGGCACATCTGCGGAGACTTGAAAGTGGTGGCGCTGTTGTTAGGGCTGCAGTCAGGCTACACGAAATACATGTGCTTCCTTTGTCTCTGGGATAGCAGAGACGACAAGAATCACTGGACGAAGACTACAAGATTGGGAAGAGCGAAACGAGCATGTACCTGGTCGACACAACGTGAAGCATGTCGCCCTTGTCGACCCAGCCAAGGTTTTCCTTCCACCACTCCACATAAAGCTCGGCTTGATGAAAAGTTTTGTACGGGCAATGGATCTGAATGGGCGTGGGTTTTTATACCTCAAGGAAAAGTTTGGCAACACCTTGTCGGAGGCCAAGATCAAGGCTGGTGTCTTTTTGGACCGCAAATCCGACAGATTATGAAGGACGAAACTTTTCCGACAACTCTAAACCCCAAAGAGCTGGCAGCGTGGAGGAGCTTCAAAGCTGTGACGGACAACTTCTTGGGGAACGAGCGCGCGGACAACTATGAAGAAATAGTGCAGCAGCTGCTGGAGTCCTTCAGGAAACTTGGCTCCAGGATGTCCCTGAAAATCCATTTCCTACACCAGCACCTGAACTTCTTCCCTGACAACTTGGGAGCAGTCTCGGACGAGCACGGCGAGCGATTCCACCAAGAGATTTCACTCATGGAGACGCGTTACCAAGGGCGGCACAACCCGAACATGATGGGCGATTTCTGCTGGTTCCTGCATCGTGAAACTGACACAGAGCAGCACAAACGCAAAGCCAAATGCCTAAAGCATTTTTAATTACATTCTAGTGGAGTTTTTCTGTAATTTCTATAATTTTGAAGCATTCATGATGAAATAAATGAATAAATGAATTTTTGTAAATTTCATAGAAATCCTGACTTCTAGGCAATGGGAATATTTCTGTTACTGAAAATCCTGACGTGATACAGCAAAACGGTTATGATTTTTGAAATCAGCGTACCCAAATTAGTCTTAATCACTTTACACATCTCCAGTAAAAAATTTTTGTTGTTCAGTGTTATTCATTCCTGTTGTTACGGACATATGAATTGTGTGATTTCACCAGAGGGTTTCAGACCAGTATAACATTTAATTGTGCTGTGGGTGAAAGTTATTTGTACTGGGGTGAAGGAATGGTTTTGTACTTTGACTAAAGAATTGTTTTAGCTGTTGAAAGTCTGGTTGGGTCACAATAACACCAAACAAAGCTGAACTGGCCAGAGCAATGACCACAACACGAGGAGACACCACCAACACTGCCAAAGCAGGCTCAGCAATGGCAACAAAAAGAGTTAAGATACTACAGCACTCAGAAGGAAATATCGAAATACCAGATGTGAAGATATGGTATGGGATCTTCCAGGGAGACAGTCTTTCCCCCCTCTTGTTTTGTCTTGCTCTGGACCCACTGAGTAACCTCATCAACAACCATGGACATGGATACACCCTAACAACCAACAGAAGAACATCCAAAGAATCAGGAAAGGTGACACACCTGCGATACATGGATGATTTGAAACTCTTCCTGACCCAGCTGTTTAAAGGTCCCCTGACATGCAAAAGTACTGAAATTTCATTTATATATGTCCTTCAGAGTTTTTCATCGTGATTTCAGATCTGACAATGTTTTTTCACAATACTCATTCTGTAAAATGTAAAATTAAAAAAACAAACCTCTTCGGGAACGCCCCAAAAAATTATCCTGAAAGGGGCGTAACCAACATGATGTCAACTACAGGATTACAAAGGCTGCACGTAAATTACTCGGGTTGGTGGTCTACGTGATTCTATTGGCTTTCTGTGTGTTTCCACATTTGATTGGTCGACTCACTCGCTTCGTTCATTTCTGCTTTAAAAAAATCGAACAATTGGTTTTGAATAATGGCTGGCATGGACTTTGATTTGTCTGGTAACGACAGTGAGTGTGAGAAAATGAAGGATTTTGGTCTGAATTACATGGAGAATTGTCGGATAACGTAGTCGCGGGAGGTGAAGTTCAGGCAGCTGGAAATGATATACGGCCTTTGCAGTTCGAGCCTGAAGCAGGACAAGCAGAGGAAACTGGCAATTAAATTCCCAGAATTCATGATGATCGGGAGGACATCGAAGGAAGACTTGGCAATAACAACTGGTTAGACTAAATCCTATTCGTAATTCAAGAATGTAAATTTGCCTTGCATACTGCTCGATATCAGAAATATTTTAGTGAGGTGAGGTGACCAGCACAGCGCAGCGCAGCGGACAAGTTACTCCGCGGCGAATTAATCACAAACAAGGCCAGCCCATGTCATCGGCCGTATCTCTCCGCGCATAAAACGAAGCAATCTCGCTGTCCGGATACGATAAAAACTTGTGTGCAGAACACACTTTGTGACACAATTGTCTCGAGTCGTCCGATAAATCTGACGTTCTATTGCATTTTTATCTATTTTATTCCTACTGTCGTCATGTAGCACCAGTAGAAAACAATAAGCCTGGTGTTGGCTTAGTGGTGAGGGTGGCGGCTTGGGATCCTCGGGTCCTGAGTTCAAGCCTCGTTGGCCGCTGAATTAAAATACACCAGGAGGTTGACTCAGCCTGTCATCCTTCCGAGGTCGGCAAAATGAGCACCAGTGTACTGGTAAGGGGGACAATGTATCAGCGGCATAGCCGCGTCCCAACCAATGATGCAAACAGCAGCCACAGGCTGCACTCAATAGAGAGTGAGAGAGAGAGAGAGAGAGAGAGAGAGAGAGAGAGAGAGAGAGAGAGAGAGAGAGAGAGAGAGAGAGAGAGAGAGAGAGAGAGAGAAGAAAACAATGAAGAAAAGAGAATAATAAAAGAAAGCTACAGCACTACAGCACAGCACAGTACAGTCAGATTTATCGGCCTAGTCGGACGGACGACGGATTTATCGGACTAGTCTAGACTCTAGACTCGAGATCTCGAGTCAATCCACTTTGTGCGAGTTTCTGTATGTGACGTCAAGCTGCGATTCGCTGGTCAACTTTTTTTCAGGGTGGGGCATAGAAAGTTGTGAAAAGCACCAGAAATGACAGAAATATTGCTCTAATTATCTCATTTTTTATTTAAAAAAAAAAACATGGGTGATTTCTTCACTAGGAAGGTCAAGTTAATATATAAATAACCAGAAAGTTTTGCATGTCAGGGGACCTTTAAGCTGTTTAAAGTCTTGTTGGGTCCCAATAACACCAACCAAGGATTGAACTGGCCAGAGCAGATTTTAAATATTTCCCTCGCCTTTTCAATGCGGGCTGACTTTCCGACCTCCGGACCAAGGCGCCATGTGTGATCCATCCCAGCACCCAAAGGGCTGCAGTCTTCACGTCATTCTGTCTTGAGGATGATCAAAACATCGTTGGATGATCTCAACCCTCTGAAAACTCCTATCAACATTGAGTTCATAAATATTCCTCATCCCTTCAAAATTAAGCTGACCTCCAGACAGCTGCTGCAACAAAGCTGCGAGTGATTCTTCCCTGAACCCTCAATATGTCAGCTGTGGGGTCAGCATGTTAAGAGGGTAAACAGACCACGTCTCACTGAAAAACTACATCAGAATTCAAAGTTTCCATGTACTGCTGAGTCTGGGAAAGAGCGTGATGCTTGTGTTGCCCCGATTCTCCATATCGATGTTTGTATTTGTTTTTCCTGTTTTAATTGACTCAAATGTACAGGAGGAATTGAGAATTTCTTCGACACACAATTGGAACAAGATTACCCATTGCATACAGAAATACTGTATATTGTACAGAGATGTCCCCATAAACCCCCAAAATTTTCACCAAAACCAACAACAACTTTTCCAATCATGAATTTCTAGGTTTTTTTTTGAGGCACTCGTGGTAGACCTTGGACACAGAAAAGCCCCAAACACAACAGAACAAAAAGAACATCGTGAAAAGGGGAAAGGGGTAGGGATGGGGGGGGTAGGCAAGGACACAACCACAACAAGATGGAGGAACAATGGAGGGTCATTTGGGTAAAGAATGGGCATGGGGAAGAAGGAGATCATAGGGAGGTTGGTGGAAAAATAAGTGAACAAACTGAATGCAAGCTCAAACACAGCAAGAGGGGGGAAGGAAAACTGGGGATGGCATAAGGAAAGGATGGTGAGGAATAAGGGAGGAATGCACATTTATCTGGAGAGGAAGAGGTCGGTTTGTGGAGGGCTTTTATTTTGGAGAGGGCTTGGGGAGGAAAGGAAGACCTGGAGAGGGGAGAAAAGATCATGAGAATGGATTGGAGGGGGGTGAATAGCCATCTTGAAGACGGAAGAGTCAGATTGATGAATGAGGAAGTTGGTTCCACAGGCTGGAGAAAGGAGTAACCACTAAGTGGAGGTGAACAAAGAACCTGGATTTTGGGAGTTTCAACAGAAGTTGGTTGGTTACTGGAAGACCGAAAAAGTCCTTTGGAGCAAAATTCTGGGATGGGGGGAACAGAGCAAGGCAGAGGGGTGCAGAACCAGAAAGGAACCTAGAGAAGACAGAGAGACCACCGCTGTAAGAGTAAGAGAACCATAGACTCAGCTTCATCGTGGGAGATTCCAATGATTGTGATGGACTTGGTTTCTGTGGCATCAAGAAGTGCAATGTGAGGCAAAGGTGCCAACATTTAATGACTCACTTCTACTTTTCACATAATGACGTCATTGTGTAAAATCATTAATAAAATTACATTGAAAAATGTCATGACAAGGAAGTTCATTAGATGCGGAACATCTCATCATAATTGGAAAGAAAATCGAAGAACAAACAAAGAAATCAAGTTGAGAAGTACAAACACCAAACAAGCACCAAAAATTGGGAATCCCATGGAAAATCTTGAACACTATTTCCACGACTACTACGACTACTACAACATCTACTCAGACCACAACTAGTCCGCACGCCCAGCTATGGGGTCCAGTGATACACTTTTGTGGATTGATCCTTTTACATGTCGTTCCCTGGGACAGGGGGATCGTGAGGTTTGGGCTGACATTTTGGAATTTTTTGCACGTAGTGCCGAAGATTGTTCGCAAAATCCCGAAGACCCACATTATATTCACTCCTGATTGGAATGGAGTGAAATTCCCGTATTTCCACGAAAAACGTTATTATAAATTCAACAAGGTAATAAAACATCAAATGGAAATCTCCATCTGAATTTGGATGAACAATTATGCCGTGAAGTGATGATGTAATCGTGACAAAGGCGATCCCTCAAGGCATTTCCTTTCGATGTTTTGTAATTCCTTTTTCAGGATTTCAATCCCATCCAGATCCTTATTCTGCTCTTTTCTCTTCTCATAAAATGCTTTGGATAATTGTTCTAGTTTTTATATTGTCACAGATTCACTCCCATTGCTCTGATTAACTGGTGCAATGTCGGCACTCTTCAACTTCCAGGTTCCTTTTTCAGATCTTGATATCACATTTGGTTCGTGCTTGCAAGAGTTCTCTGAGAATGGGATATTGATGTTTTTGCACATGTCGGTGGATTGCTCTCGATACCTTGTTGAGCCTTTGTGTGTGCAGATGTTCTGAGATGAGGTTTTTACATCCCGAGAGAAGGTGATGGTGTTTTCTATTTCTACCTTACAGAATCTGCACCTGTCCTAATTTACTCCATCCGGCCATCTTCTTAAAGTGTCCTTGGTGTTGGGTATTTAAAGTGTCGACAGACAGTCTACACCCACTTTCAAAATTTTCACATTTGTTGCCTTCTAGCCTGGAATTAAATGACATTAAATCAGACTTTTTCCCCGTTATTTACCCACCGTAACAACTTCAAAATGAAAAACAAATTCCACAAATCACAAACAAATGTTTTAAAAACAAGTCTGAAGACGACAATGGTTCACGAGTGGTATTTGACGATGTACATTGTTTCAGAAGTCAAGGATGAGACAATGTGATAATTTTTGACCAAGTTATAAAAATGATCAACATGATGTGGTTCGGGTGATAGGTTATTAGCTGCAAAATGTCGAAAACACGGTTTCGTTCAACAACTTTCAAAATTTGACCTTTGCATAACCTTTAAAGGTCACAAAACAATGTTGTGGACATTAAAATAAGGAAACAGCATACGTGCTATAGCTTATTGGAGTTAGTTCGTCGAAGAAGGTCGTAAACCCGGTTCGATTCGCACAACTTTCAAAATTTGACCTTTGTGAACTTTAAAGGTCAAAGGTCAAGGATTATGACCTTTGGTGCAAGACTTCCTCTGGAACATTCCAGGAACAATATAACGTCATATAGGCTATATGGCATTTCGCACTCCTCGGATTATCCATACTTTGATGAAATCAGCGTAAAAACAAACTTGAAGGGGACGCCACGGGCAAGGTGTTTGAGATAGAGCAAAATGGTTTGAAGACTTTAGGTGAGGAATGACCTCAAGATTATGCATAACAATATTGTCATCCTCGCTCTCAAACTTTGGGCGGTCGTATGATTTTTATGTCAAAATTCGAAATTTTCTAAGTTTTTGACCTTGTGACCTTGACCTTGGGATGAAAATGAAAAATCGGACAACGACAAGTTTTAGATAATTCATTTTGCTATTCAAATACCGAAGAACCCATTCCATTCAGTCAATTCCCCAGGAGAAGATAGATTTTTAATCCGACTACCCCATAAAAATGGCTAATTTTTGGGCGTGGCTCTGCCCACAATGGGTGTAGCACACCCTCATCCAGGAAAACACAAACTAGACATTGATATCGAACACATAACCAAGTTTCATCAAGATCGGATCAAAGTCCACGAAGTTATGCTCTGGACAGACAGACACACAGACAAGCCGGTAGGCGGACATGGGTAGGTGACTATCCAATATAATCTGACGCGATGGGCCCGTTCGATGGGGAATGACCTGAGGATTAAGCACAAGAATATTCATGATTCTAGCTTCAAGGGTTAATGCTGCAGATTGTTTTTTCATTAAATACCCCCACATTTAGAGGTTTTTCGGCCGTTGCTAGGCAACGGAGGGGTCCATAGCAACGGTTCTTTCTCACACATAACTAGGAGATACCATGAACCTACCATACCAGTTTCATGTATATCTGACTCATAGTTTCTGAGATATAACGAACTTCGTTTTTTTTTATTGTTTTCGACCAGGGTTCATTCAAAGTCTATCTTCTCCGACAGTTTTCATAGGATCCGGCTAGAATTTTTGACAATATGGCTGAATGTACTGCCCACAGTCGCTCATGGCCCGATTTTTGATTTTCGAAAAAATAATTTTTTTATGATTTTTCAAAAATTTCAAAGTCCCGTTGCTAGGCAACAGTGGAGTCCATAGCAACGGTTCTCATTTGCACACAACTAGGTCATGGTATAAACCTACCAACCAAGTTTCATCGAAATCGCCATTGTATTAACTGAAATCGCCGTTTTAAATTCTGATAATAAGGGTAGAACAAATCTCAAAAAAAAAGTTTGTTTTTTTTCGACTACATCGACTACCCAACAGACAGACACACAGACAGACAGACAGACAGACACACAGACTTAACGAATATAGTGGTCACTCTGGCTGGTGTTCGTAAACCAATTATAAGGCATCAAAAGGTGAAAATTTTGAAAGGGGGGGGTAGACTTTCTGTTGACACTGTACTCTGACTCGTTCTCCATCCCAGTTAACATGACGTATTTCCAAGCCACTGCAAAGTACCTTCTTTGTCTCTCCCCAACTCTTTCCAGATCTTTTGACAATCTTCCTGTTCTTTTGTCGTTATATATTTGTTGATGTATATTTTTACAGCGCGTGCGCTGTATACAATTGCATCGAGTTTGAAATGTCCCCGGCGTCGTCTACCACGTCTCCGGTGGGTCCGGTGTCCCCCCCCCCCCACGTGCCTCAAGAAAGCCAATGACGACCGTCCGGTAGATGCAGTGCGTAACCTCGACGGAACTGGTGACAATTGACAGAAATACCCGAGTATTTCAACGGAAATTTGTGAAACTAATGTGTTATATATGTGAAAACCATTTAATTTATTGCTCGACGGAAAAAAAACGAAGAAACGCTCCCCTCATGTACAAACGAACGAACGAAGATATCATTTCCGTCCACCATGGCATTTCGCGCCGAATGCAAAAAGCTAAGTTCTTCTTATGCCATCATTCTCTTTAATATTAGCCATAAACAAGTGTTTCGTCATGCATTAGTAGTTGAAATTTACTTACAATCATTCTTTTGCGGCCTCCTGCCACGGTGTATCGAACGATTTCATTCCTTCTGTTATATATAAAGGTGCTTATCACAATAATAACAAGATTTTAACATTTCAAATATTAAGTACGTTTTTTAATTGTTTTTCAACTGAAAAAGCATAAATTGCATATTTTAACATTAGTGTACTCATTTGATTCACTACACGAGCTGTATTGAAGGATTTCACTTGTTGTATTTTTTATTTCTCTTTGCAATCAATGGCGCTGGATTTGCTGTTATTTCCATCCAATGTGTGGCATCTTCCACTCGCACCTGTTCCTGGATTTTTTTTTTTGCCTTGATGTGTTCTTTGATGTCTCGATGCGGATGATGGATTATTGAACGCTTTGTTACACACAGAACAGTGGAAGGGTTTTTCTCGGGTGTGTATTCTTTGATGTTTATGAAAGTTAGATAAATTATTGAACGCTTTGTTACACACAGAACAATTGTAAGGTTTCTCTCCAGTGTGTATTATTTGATGTCTCGGCACAGATGATGATTGAGTGAAGGCTTTGAGACACACAGAACAATTGTAAGGTTTCTCTCCGGTGTGTATTCTTTGATGTGTTGATGCAGTTGTTGAATGAGCAAAGGCCTTGTTGCACACAGAACACTTGTAAGGTTTCTCTCCGGTGTGTATTCTTTGATGTGTTGATGCATTTGATGAACGAGAAAAGGTCTTGTTACACACAGAACAATTGTGGGGTTTCTTTCCGGTGTGCAATATCTGGTGCTCACATAAGTGTGATGAATGATTAATTGCTTTCTTGCAAACAGAACACTTGTGGGGTTTCTCCCCCAAATGTGTTTTTTGATGACGATATAAACTTGATGAAGAACAAAAGGCCTTCCTGCAATGTGAACACTTGCAGGATTTCTCACTGGGGTGCAAACTTTGATGTGTCAACAGATATGAAGAAGAAGCAAATCCCTTATGACAGACAGTGCACCTGTGTGACGTCTCACCTGTGCATATTTTTACACATCCTTTTAAACACGATGAGGAAGTGAAGTCTTTGTTGGTCACAGAAAACTTGTTTGGCTTCTCACTTGTTTGGCTTTTCTGTTGCAAGACATTGATACCCCTGTCGCAGTTGTTGTTGTTTGAAGACACACCCCGAAACTTGTCCCCATCCTGACACAAAGTCTCTGCCAGGTGATGATCGAAAGAAACTTCTTTATCCAATGACGAGGAACAGTTGACACGTGAAGATGTTTCAAATTTTTTCTCTGCAAATTAAGAATGGAGCAAAAACATTAATAAAATACTTTTACAACTTGAACAGCACTCCAAGAGCACATAGTCTCACCTTGCACGTTCATTCTGAACAAAATTACCATTATTGACTGAAAACCCCACGATTATGGCCACTACTATCATGGCCCAGATGCTCCTGTCATCCACACACCCTATTATATCACATTGTTTCTTAGAATGGGTTATTAACGTCAAAAACTTTAATTATTCACTCACATCTGGTCATGGATCAGATAAATGAAGTTTCAGATTTTTCAGAGGATTTCAATTCAACCAATCATGGCTGGAAGAAGACTTCACTGATGACCTCATCATTATCACCCGATATAGCCCATGGGGATTAAATTTTTTTTTTGGTATACCTTGTCGAGGCTTGAATGAGAGATAACACACAACGCACAGCAAGGTGGGCATGAGACAAGAGAGGCGGGAGTGGGAAGGACAAAACAGTGGGGAACAGAGACATTAGGAGATCTGTGGAACGGAGAGGGATGGGGTGGGGAACATGGGGAATACAAAATGGACATTACAGGGACT
Source organism: Eptatretus burgeri (assembly GCF_056783735.1). Classification (NCBI taxonomy): domain Eukaryota; kingdom Metazoa; phylum Chordata; class Myxini; order Myxiniformes; family Myxinidae; genus Eptatretus; species Eptatretus burgeri. The sequence goes on along the minus strand of NC_140974.1, from coordinate 27,260,189 downwards.
TTCAGGAAGGAAAGCAGGGAATTTGAAGGAGGTGGGCTTGGGTGGATTAACGGGGGTAGATTAACATGGGCTCTCTCCTACCCCTCTTCCTACTCTATCTCTCCCCTCCCTCCTCCTTCCTCTCCTCTATCCTGCCCATCCCTCCTTTCCCTCGTCCCCTACCTCCCTCTTCCCTTGAATATTCCCATTAGCGAAGCGACAGGTCGTATTTGCTGGTAAACAAGTAAACAAACACGAATTAAGCTTTATACATTACATTTTCAGACTTTCCTCAATTAAAAGAAGTTATGATTAAGTGTAAATTATTTAATTAGTCAGGTGCTCATGAGAGTTCACGTCCCTGACCCTTAGTGATGGGTAATGTTGTTAAACGTGTCCTTTATGATCCATCCATGAAGACCACACTCTGTACAGAGAGAGCATCAGTGCTGCCACTGCATCTCCTGGGTTATTGGACACAATCCTGGACAGGTGACCACTCTGACACAGGATACTCAAACAGCTCAATCATCCCAGAAAACTGGTATCACTTTGCCAACCTCAGAAGGATGGCAAGCTGAGTTAACCCCACCTGATATTAATTCAACAGCCAAGTGGGATTTGAACTCAGGACCCAAGGAAACCAAGCCTACCACCCAAACCATTAAACCAACACCAGGTATCCCTTTATATTTTACCAAAACAGATAAACAGAGTCGGTACAAACACACCTATCCCGTGACAATGGTTTCATAACAGTTCTTACAGCAGGTCAAAGGTCGAGGTCACAGCTTCAGGTTAAAATTTCGTGAAAAATGATTTTTGGGTCAAACTTTGACCTTGAACTTGTGACTTCCATCCATCGAGCAGAATTAATTAGTTTCCTGGTAAACTCTCACCAACTCTACTTTACAAACAGCCGACTAGTTTAGTGGTAACTAAGTTCATCTTCACATCTTTAAATATAATATTGAACATAATTTGGCCGAAAATAAGGTTGGTACAGGACGAACTATAAACTCCCAACCTGGTGATGCACAGGGAAGGTGTTGCATCAGTGAGCATACCTTCCTCTGAAAGCAAAGGTGAGTCTCTCGTCTTTTCATCCAGTGATTCCTCGAGGACGTTTAAGATGCCACTGCAGTCCTCAATAACAGGCCATTGTGTGCCGGTGCAGAGGTCCATCATCACAAGTAAATCATCTGATTTGGTGTAAACGAGATTAAAGAGGAATCGAAAGATGAATGAAGTCATGAGGTATATAATGATGTCATACATGTACAAGAGGGAGGGTAACATGTCATGGATGGGATTTCCATTCACCATTCAATTTCGGCTCCGCTCCAGACATCGTGACATTCACTAAATCAATGAGTTCCTGTGTTAGTACACGGCACGGATCAGTACGCGAAACACAAGTTCTCGGAACGGAGTGAACGTCACGTACCGGGTCTGGACCCCTTATCCTCGGGTGAACCGACCGTGGACCCGCGGTCTTCCGGAGAACCTCCCGGACCGACCACGTATCCTCCATCGGAGCCGCTCGTGGGTCCCAGGGTGTTCTCTCCGAGATCTCGGGTCATGGTGGACCGCACGTCGTGTCGGGTGAAGGACGGTACGCTGTGGTAACCGAGTGAAGAGCGCGAGCTGTTTGGGGAAAAAGCGAACCGCGAGATCGCGGTGTCTGATTGGTTCCCGCCACATCACGTGTCCATGATTTAAAATAAATACAAAGATTGAACGTTTCGTTTTAACGGATTGTTTGCGTTTCAGATTGTGTTGTGAAAGTGAAAAATCGAGTCCGAGTTCGTCGATGATTATTCCCTCGATACGAATCAACGTTCTTTATTTTCTGTTTTTGTATTTATCCACAATCTTCCCTCCATAACGGAGTTATATATGTGTATGTAGGTATGTGGGTATGTGGGAATGTGGGTATGTGGGTATGTAGGTATGTGGGTATGTAGGTATGTGGGAATGTAGGTATGTGGGTATGTAGGTATGTGGGAATGTAGGTATGTGGGTATGTAGGTATGTGGGAATGTAGGTATGTGGGTATGTGGGAATGTAGGTATGTGGGTATGTGGGTATTTGGGTATGTGGGAATGTATTGTTGCGGCCACGGGTACCGAGACACCATCTTGTCACTCAGGGGGGATTAATCCCCGGTTGTCCTCGGTAGAGCCGGACCTGGGGCCATCGCTCACAATTAACGTTGTGGTAGGTGGGTATGTGGGAATGTAGGTATGTGGGTATGTAGGTATGTGGGTATGTGGGAATGTGGGAATGTAGGTATGTGGGTATGTAGGTATGTGGGTATGTGGGAATGTGGGTATGTGGGTATATAGGTATGTGGGTATGTAGGTATGTGGGAATGTAGGTATGTGGGAATGTAGGTATGAGGGTATGTGGGAATGTAGGTATGTGGGTATGTAGGTATGTGGGTATTTGGGTATGTGGGAATGTATTGTTGCGGCCACGGGTACCGAGACACCATCTTGTCACTCAGGGGGGATTAATCCCCGGTTGTCCTCGGTAGAGCCGGACCTGGGGCCATCGCTCACAATTAACGTTGTGGTAGGTGGGTATGTGGGTATGTGGGTATGTGGGAATGTAGGTATGTGGGAATGTAGGTATGTGGGAATGTAGGTATGTGGGTATGTAGGTATGTGGGTATTTGGGTATGTGGGAATGTATTGTTGCGGCCACGGGTACCGAGACACCATCTTGTCACTCAGGGGGGATTAATCCCCGGTTGTCCTCGGTAGAGCCGGACCTGTGGCCATCGCTCACAATTAACGTTGTGGTAGGTGGGTATGTGGGAATGTAGGTATGTGGGTATGTGGGTATGGAGGTATGTGGGAATGTGGGTATGTGGGAATGTAGGTATGTAAGTATGTGGGTATGTAGGTATGTGGGTATGTGGGAATGTAGGTATGTGGGAATGTGGGTATGTGGGTATATAGGTATGTGGGTATGTGGGAATGTAGGTATGTGGTTATGTGGGTATGTAGGTATGTGGGTATTTGGGTATGTGGGAATGTATTGTTGCGGCCACGGGTACCGAGACACCATCTTGTCACTCAGGGGGGATTAATCCCCGGTTGTCCTCGGTAGAGCCGGACCTGGGGCCATCGCTCACAATTAACGTTGTGGTAGGTGAGTTGTTTTAAAACCACGAACTCCACCCAGTCAACCACGAGTTCCAGTGTCCGCCGTCTAATTATTCCGTTTAACTCGAGGTCACGTGGTGACCTGTGCGGGGAGCGCGCCCTCGGCAAAGCATCAATGTTATCTCTTGATAACTGACAATTCCAAACCAATGGAAGGAAACCAATGCCAAACCAAACAAGGACAGGTTGGAAATCGAAAAATGATTTATTAGTAATAAAATTAATAAATTATGAGAACTTTATATTTTCTGAGATAAATAAAGAATAAATTTCAAAGCAAAATCAATCAAAATGCCAGGAAAGAGACAAAAAGCAGATGCTTATCGGGGGGGGGGGGGGAATGAATCGTTCCAAGCCCCTTTTTCACCCACGGGGGTCCCGGGTTCCAAAACCCCTTTTTCCCCCACGGGGGTCCTGGGTTCCAAGCCCCTTTACGGGGGTCCCGGGTTCCAAGCCCCTTTTTCCCCCACGGGGGTCCCGGGTTCCAAGCCCCTTTTTCCCCCACGGGGGTCCCGGCTTCCAAAACCCTTTTCCCCCAGGCGTCTCCGGGTTTTTCTCCGGTGTGTATTCTTTGATGTCTTTGTAAGTGTGATGACTGATTAAACGCTTTGTTGCAAACAGAACACTTGTGGGGTTTATCCCCTGAATGTGTTTTTTGATGACGATATAAACTTGATGAAGAACAAAAGGCCTTCCTGCATTGTGAACACTTGCAGGGTGTCTCACCGGTGTGCAACGTTTGATGTGTCAACAGATATGAAGAAGAAGCAAATCCCTTCTGACACACAGTGGATCTGTGTGACGTCTCACCTGTGCATATTTCAACACATCTATCTATAATTCCAGCAGTGTGTGTGTGTGTGTGTGTGTGTGTGTGTGTTTGTGTGTGTTTGTGTGTGTATGTGTGTGTGTGTATGTGTGTGTGTTTGTGTGTGTGTGTACGTGTGTGTGTTTGTGTGTGTGTGTTGTTTGTGTGTGTGTGTGTGTGTGTGTGTGTGTGTGTTGTTTGTGTGTGTGTGTGTGTTTGTGTGTGTGTGTTGTTTGTGTGTGTGTGTGTGTTTGTGTGTGTATGTGTGTGTATGTGTGTGTGTTTGTGTGTGTGTGTACGTGTGTGTGTTTGTGTGTGTGTTGTTTGTGTGTGTGTGTGTGTGTCTGTGACCACTGTTTCTCGACAACCACTGGTCCGATCTAATTGAAACTTGCCAGGTATATTGCTGGGGACCTGAGTAATGTGCCTTTTCAAGGTTTGATATTAATCAGACAAGTGCTTCCCAAGTTATGGCCATTTATTTACCAATCAATGACAGGACACGTTGCTGCGTAGGTGTGGCCGTTGGGGAAGAGATCCTCAGCCGAGTTCCCCATTACGGGTTACAACGTACGGACTCCCGGATAGTGATGACTTACTGTATTCTAATAATTTCTCGATTTCTTATGCACATTTATAGATAAACACAATGCCCCAATCCAGTCGTCGTTTACGAGAGCGAAGGAACGGCCTGTGTGGTTGTTTGAAAGTTTTTTGTTTTTTTTGCACGTAGGTGGTTTTTTTTTTTCTCTCTCTTCTCTTCTCTTTGTGTTTTTCCTTGCGATGACATTGCGAAAAGGCAAAATACGTTGGTGCTAATTGAATAATTGGCCATTAAAACTAAATTGCGAATAATCGTAACTGCGATATGCAAACTTCCAGACAGTGAGGACTTAACTTCCGGACTTCCGGATAGTGACGACTTACTGTATTCTTTCTCGATTTTTTCTCGATTTATCAACTTACTGTATTCTTTCTTTCTCGATTTCTGTATTTTCTCGATTTTCTTAAACACAATGCCCCAATCCAGTCGTCGTTTACGACAGAGAAGGAACGGCCTGTGTGTTTGTTTGAAAGTTTTTTTTGTTGGTTTGCACGTATGGTCACGCACATACGGTCACGCACGTACGGCCTCGCACGTACGTGCACGCGAGAGCGAAGGAACGGCCTGTGTGGTTGTTTCTGGCAAGCAGTTTTAAAGTTTTTTTGTTGTTTTTTTTTTGCACGTAATGGCAGGCACGTACGTGCACACGTACGGGCACGTAGTAGTCCTTTTAAACACGATGAGGAGGCGGTCTTTGTTGCTAACAGCAAAATTGTTTGTCTTCTCACTTCAGCAAAATTGTCAGAAATTTAATTATCTACTCACATCTGGTCATAGATTAGATAAATGAAGTTTCAGATTTTTCAGAGAAGGATTTCAATTCAACCAATCATGGCTGGAATAAGACTTCACTGATGACGTCATCATTATCACCCTTTTTACCTTCATGGGGAGTTGATAACATATGCAAAGTTTCAATTATTTTCGTTGAGTGGTTTCAGAGAAAATGAGATGCAGATTTCCCCTTCAATTCAATATGGCTGCCATACCATGTGACATATGACGACAATGTTAATAATAAAAACATTCTCCGTCGGGAGTTCCTCCCATGTTTAAAATTTTGCATCGATCGGACAAGCGATTACAGAGAAAGCGATTTTTAAAGTGAAAATATGAAGACGTGAACACATAGACAGACAGACACAAACGCACACAGACACACTGAACACACTGGACAAATACAACAGTTAAGGAAAGGAAAGAGAAACCCAAAACTTAAAAAGAGAATTCAAAAACTAAAAGACAAACACAAAATTGGAGACAAAGACCTCGAGTGCTTGGGTGTTGAAAACAAACTCAATCTGGAAGTGATTGCAAGAAAGATAAATAAATAAACAAATAAATAAATAAATCACCACCGTATGAGGAAGCAAACAACAGGAGAAAACAAAATCACATGTTTGAGAGTAACCCGAAGAGATTCTTCCACAAATTAGGGAAACAAAAGCAGAATGTGTCAACTCCCCCAGAAAAAGAAAAGATGGGGAAACATTCTGGAAAGGAATTCTAGGAGATCGAAAGGAACATAACAAGGAAGCAGAATGGATCGTGGACTTGGAAAATAAGAAGCACCATGTCAGTCGAGGAAATGTCCCCAGTGATTATCGATGAAGAAAGAAATAATTAAAAACAACTTCAAAAAATGCAACCAAACTTTAAAATCCAGGCCCAGATGGAATTCCAAACTTCTGGTTGAAACATCTTGATGCTCTCCACAATCACGACACCACGACATTCAAACAACAATCCAAGAGGAAAAGAAAGTGCATGAGTGGTTCGTAGAACGAAACACATTTCTCATCTAAAAATCTGAAGAAACCCAACTTCCCCACAAATTGCGGGCAATAACATGTCTGCGAACAACACACAAACTTCTAACAGGAATCATGACAGAAATGATGTTCCATCACCGAAGCCAACAAGTAGGTTGAGACGTAGAAAAAAAGGGCCACCACCCACAACTGAACAACACCGTATTTGAAAATTTCAAAATGCAAAGAACCAAATTGTCCACCACCTGGATTGACTGACTACAAGGAAGCTTTTGACAGTGTTCCACATTCATGGATGATAAAATGCACGTAAATATACAAAATCAATCCCCAAGTCTGGTTGGGTCACAATAACACCAACCAAGGAATGAACTGGCCAGAGCAGATTATAAATCTTTCCCTCGCCTTTTCAATGCGGGCTGACTTTCCGACCTCTGGACCAAGGAGCCATGTGTGATCCATCCCAGCACCCAGAGGGCTGCAGTCTTGACACCATTCTGTCTCAAGGATTATCAAAACATCATTGGATGATCTCATCCCCTCTGAAAACTCCTATCAACCTTCAGTTCATAAATATTTCTTATCCCTTCAAAATTAAGCTGACCTCCAGATGGCTGCTGCAACAAAGCTGCGAGTGATTCTTCCGTGAACCCTCAACATGTCAGCTATGGCGTCAGCATGTTTGGAGGGTAAATAAACAGACTTCGTCTCACTGAAAACGACATAAGAATTCAAAGTTTATATGTACTGCGTGTATGTTGGATACAGAAATAGTGTATGTTGGACCGAAGTCCCCAAAAAACCCCTAAATTTCCCAAAAACCAATTACTTTTCCAATCATTCATTTCTATTTTTTTCCAATCAATGAGGTCATCGGGAGGTGAGTGGACAAAGGGGTGAACAAGCTGAATGCAAGCTCAAACACAGCAAAAAGGGGGAAAGGAAAACAGGAGATGGCATAAGAAAAGGATGATGAGGAATAAGGGGGGAAAGCACATTAATCTGGAAAAGAGGAGGTCGGTTTGTGGAAGGCTGTTATTTTGGAGAGGGCTTGGGGAGGTCGGAAAGGTAGGCTTGGAGAGGGGGAAAAGATCATGAGAATGGATTGGAGGGTGGGGGTGTTGGTGAATAGCCATGTTGAAGATGGAAGAGTCAGAGTGAAGTCTGAGGAAGTTGGTTCCTCAGGCTGGAGAAAGGAGTAGCAAATGAATGGAGGTGTGCAAAGAACCTGGATTTTGGGAGTTTCAACAGAAGTGGGTTTACTGGAAGACCGAGAAAGCCCTTTGGAGCAAAATTTGAGGAAGGGGGGTACAGAACAAAGCAGAGTGGCACAGGACCAGAAATGAACCCGGAGAAGACAGAGAGACCACCGGTGTGAGAGTAAGAGAACCAGAGACTCAGCTTCATTGCTGGAGATTCCAATGATTGTGACGGACTTGGTTTCAATGGCATCAAGAAGTGCAAGGTGAGGCAGGGCTGCCAAAATTTAATGAATCACTTATACTTTTCACATGATGTCATCGTTTGTATAAAATCATTTTAAAATTACACACAAAAGGTATTACAGGGAAGTACATTAGATGCGGAACATCTCATCGTGCTGGGAAAGATAATAATCGAAGACCAAACAATCAAATCAAGCTGAGAAGTACAAACACCAAAAATTGGGAATCCCATGGAAAATCCTGAACACTATAACGACGACTACTACTACATCTACCACTACTACTCGTCTGCATGCCCAGCTAAGGGGTGCAGTGATGCCCTTTTTTGGATTGATCCTTTCACATGTCGTTCTCTTGGGACAGGGGGGTCGTGAGGTTGGGGCAGACATTTTGGAATTGTTTTGCCCGAGGTGCCGAAGATTGCTCGCAAAATCTCAAAGACCCACATTATTATCATTCTCGACTTGAATGCAGTTAAATTCCCGAATTCCCACAGAAAACCTTTTCATGAAGTCAACAAGACAACAAAACATCAAATAGAAATCTCCATCTGATTTTGAATCAACAATTATGTTGTGCTGTGAGTTATAATGATTACATAATATATTATAAAATATTATAATAATGTGAGTTGTAATTTTATAATTTATGATTATAAAACATGTTATTTATAATTATGACGTCATCATGACACAGGCGATCCCTCGAGGCATTTCCTTTCGATGTTTTCTTATTTCCTTTTTCAGATTTCAATCCCGTCCAGATCCTTGTTCTGCTCTTTTCTCTTCTCATAAATTGCTTTGGATAACTGTTCTAGTTTTTATATTGTCACAGAATCACTCCTGTTGCTCCGATTATCACTGGTGCAATGTCGGCGCTCTTCAACTTCCAGGTTCCTTTTTCAGATCCTGTTATCACATTCGGTTCGTGCTTGCAAGAGATCCCTGAGACTGGGATATTGACGTTTTTGCACATGTGTCGGTGGATTGCTCTCGATACCTTATTGTACCTTTGTGTGCACAGTTGTTCTGAGGTGAGGTTTTCACAATTCGAGAGAAAGTGATGGTGTTTTCCATTTCTACCTTACAGAACCTGCACCGGTCCTGATTGACTCCATTGGGTATTTGCAGTGCCTATAGAAAGTCTACAGTCTACACCCCCTCTCAAAATATTCACCTTTTGTTGTCTTCTTGCCTGGAATTAAATTGCATTAAATCAGACTTTTTCCCCTTTATTTACCCACCGTAACCACAACTTCCAAATGAAAAACAAATTCTACAAATTCCACAAAATATATTAATAATACAAAACTAGAATATCTTGGTTGGATAAGTGTCCACCCGCCTGAGTTTATATTTGGTGGAACACCTTTGACAGCAATTACAACTGTGAGTCTGTTGGGATTGGTCTCGACCAACTTTGCACACCTTGATTGGGAAATAGTTTCCCATTCTTCTCCACAAAACTGTTCAAGCTCAGTCAAGCTGCGTGGGGAGCGTTGATGGACAGCAATCTTCAAGTCATGCCACAGATTTTCGATTGAATTGAGGTCGGGGCTCTGACTGGGCCACTCAAGGATATCTTTTTGTTCCTCAGCCACTCCAGTGTGCCTTTGGTTGTGTGCTTCGGGTCGTTATCATGCTGGAAGGTGAACTTCTGTCAAAACTTCAGTTCTCTTGCAGAGGACAGCAGGTTTTCCTCTCGGATTTTTCTGTGTTTTACTCCATCCATTTTCCGTTCTATTCTGACAACACACACCCTCAAAATGTCTCTCCGAAAGGACCGCCTGGAACCCCCCTCCACCCCCCAGCTACTTTCTCAGCATTCCTTTTTTGAAAGTCCTTTCATTCAAGCTTCTGGGTCACACTAGCTGCCTTGCTCTTTATTAGGAAAGCCTCATCTCCAAGCTGGCCTCCAAAATCAATTGCCAACCTGGCATCCTCCATTGTGCGAAGTCCTTCCTTGGCACACCTGATATTCCAACCATTTACAAAACTTTTATCCACATTCTGATGGATTACTGATCCCCCTTCTGGGGTTGTGCTAATGCATCACACCTAGCTCGACTTCACGCTGTGGAAACCAAGGCTTTTTGGATCATTGGTATTTCCCGCGATGAAGCTGAGTCTTTGGATCTCTCACTCTCTCTCACCGGAGGAAGGTTGGTGGTCTTTCTGTCTTCTACCATCTCTTCCCTGGCCTTGCCCCCCCCCTTTTTGCACTGTCTGTGATCTGTCCCCCCTATATTTCCTCAGGGTACTCAAGGTCTGCCAAAAAAACCCTTCTGGTGAAACTGCCAAAATCAAGAATCACTGCTCACCTTCACGCTTTCATTCCTCCTTTTTCCTGCCTCTGGGACAAACTCCTAAGCTCTCTTCAATCCCAGTCCTCCCTCCAGGGCTTCAAAGCAGCTGTTCACCACCATCTCATATCTTCTCACATCCAAAATCTTGATATATATATACTTCCCCCGTTGATCCACCCCAAACCCACATCCTTCAAATTCCCTGTTTTCCTTCCTGAAAGTCCCTGTCGTACCTTCTTGTTTACCTCATCCCATCCATCTCTCTTCCACAGATATCCTCTTGTCTTTCTTCTGCACTATTTTGTGCTTCCCTCTCCCTCCCTGCTTGTCTCCTGCCTTGCGATATGTTTCTGTGTATTCGCTCTTACACAAGCCTCGACTTGGTATGCAAAAAAAATAAAAAGTGCCCCAGTCCCTGATAATGAGAAACATACCCATAACATGATGTTGCCACCACCAGGCTTCACAGTAGGTATGGTGTCCTTTGGCTGATGTGCTTTGTTGGGAATGCACCAAATGTAGCGTTTTGCATTTTTCCATAAGTTCCATCACACCACAAAACTTTTTTCCACATGGCTCCAGAATCTCTCGAGCGTTTTTACGTACACGTCAAACAGGACTCAAGGTGGGCTTTTTGTGTAATGGCTTCCTTCTTGCCACCTGACCGGAGAGCCCAGACTTGTGAAGTGCTTGGGAAATTGCGGTCACCTGGACACCAGTGATCAGTCCTTGCCATGAAGGCCTGTAGCTCTTTCGAAGTTGCCATTGGCCTCTTGGTGGCCTCTGATCAGTCTCCTTGCTTGGTCATCCCGTTTGGAGGGATGGCCTGATCTCGGCAGGGTCTTGGTGGTACCATACGCATTCCATTTCTTAATAATAACTGTCTTGCTGTGCTCTAAGGGATATTCAAGGCCTTTGAAATATTTTTATGCCCATCCCCTGATCTGTGCCTTTCTACAACTTTATCCCAGAGGTCTTTTGAATTTTGAAAGGGGGGGTGTCAACTTTCTGTAGACACTGTACTCTGACTCGTTCTCCGTCCCAGTCAACATGACGTCTTCCAAGCCACTGAAAAGTGCCTTCTTTGTCTCTCCCCAACTCTTTCCAGATCTTTTTACAATCTTCCTGATCTTTTGTCGTTCTCCCAGTTGTCAGCATATATTTGTTGATGTATCTTTTTGCATTTTTCATTTCTCTTCTTTGCAATCGATGGCGCTGGATTTGCTGTTACTTCCATACCATGTGTGGCATCTTCTACTCGCACCTGTTCCTGGTAATTTTTTGCCTTGATGTATTCTTTGATGTCTCGATGCGGATGATGGATTATTGAACGCTTTGTAGCACACAGAACAATTGAAGGGTTTTTCTCTGGTGTGGATTCTTTGGTGTTTATGAAAGTTAGATAAATGATTGAACGCTTTGTAACACAGAACAATTGAAGGGTTTCTCTCCGGTGTGTATTCTTTGATGTTGATATAAGCTAGATAATTGATTGAACGCTTTGAAACACACAAAACAATTGTAAGGTTTCTCTCTGGTGTGTATTCTTTGATGTTTATGGAAGTTCGATGCTAGATTAAACGATTTATTACACACAGAACACTTGTGGGGTTTCTCCCCTGAATGTGTTTTTTGATGACGATATAAACTTGATGAAGAACAAAAGGCCTTCCTGCATTGTGAACACTTGCAGGATTTCTCACTGGGGTGAAACCTTTGATGTGTCAACAGATATGAAGAAGAAGCAAATCCCTTATGACAGACAGTGCACCTGTGTGACGTCTCACCTGTGCATATTTTTACACATCCTATTAAACACGATGAGGAAGTGAAGTCTTTGTTGGTCACAGAAAACTTGTTTGGCTTTTCTGTTGCAAGACATTGATACCCCTGTCGCAGTTGTTGTTGTTTGAAGACACACCCCGAAACTTGTCACCATCCTGACACAAAGTCTCTGCCAGGTGATGATCGAAAGAAACTTCTTTATCCAATGACGAGGAACAGTTGACACGTGAAGATGTTTCAAATTTTTTTTCCCTGCAAATTAAGAATGGAGCAAAAACATCAATAAAACACTTTTACAACTTGAACAGCACTCCAAGAGCACACCGTCTCACCTTGCACGTTCATTCTGAACAAAATTACCATTATTGACTGAAAACCCCACGATTATGGCCACTACTATCACGGCCCATATACCCATATCATCCGTGCACCCTATTGTATCACATTGTTGTTAGGAATGGGTTGTGAACGTCAAAAATGTGATTATTCACTCACGTCTGGATGACTTAAAGTTCTTCGCACCGAATGACGAAAAATTGATAGAACAGCTATGACTAGTAAAACGCTTCTCTGCGAACATTCAAATGGAATTTGGACAAGATAAGTGTGCCAGACACACATTTGTACAGGGTCATCAACAAAAAAAATTGACCTTGAAACAACAACAAAAAAACCGGAAGTTCACTGACGGAACCAGAACATATTGGCAGAATCTTCTTCATCATTCTGTTGTCTTTCCTGCATGCCACGCCTTCTCATGCTATATTTCGATATACAGCTCGGTTCTTGGAAGTATTTTGAAGGAGGTTTGTGTTTTGCAGTGTTGAAGTATATAATTAAATCTATCTATAATTCCAGCAATCTCTGTGTGTGTCATTCTCTCGGCGACCGCCGTTTCTCGACAACCACTGGTCCGATCTAATTGAAATTTGCCAGGAATATTGCCGGGGCCCCGCGGATGTGCCTTTTCAAGGTTTGATGTTAATCGGACAAGCGATTCCCAAGTTACGGCCATTTATCTGCCAACCAATGACAGGACACGGTGCTATGACGTCACGAATGACGGCACAATTTTTTTTGCACGATTGACGTTACAATTGTTCTTCTTCTTCGTTTGATATGATGTCACAATTGACGCTGGGGACCTGAATATGTGCCTTTTCAAGGGTTGATATTAATCGGACAAGTGGTTCCCAAGTTACGGCAATTTATTTGCCAACCAATTACAGGACACGGTGCTATGACATCACGAATGACGTCACAAATCCTTCTTTTTTGCACGATTGACGTCACAATTCTTTTTCTTCTTCGTTTGATATGACGTCACAATTGACACTGGGGACCTGAGTATGTGCCTTTTCAAGGTTTGATATTGTTCTTCTTCATCCGTTTCAGCTGTTTCCCAGGTGTTTCCCAAGTTATGGCCATTTATGATACGGTTGGTCCGATCTAATTGAAACAATGCCCCAATCCAGTCGTCGTTTACGAGAGCGAAGGAAAAAAGCTGCACCTACGGGCCCGCACTAGTTTTATAAACTCTTATACGAGCCTTGACATTGTGTAAACCCTAATACAAGACTTGATATTGTACAAGTCTGGAGATGGCGATGGTTCACGAGTAATGTACACGGTTCACCTTTTTTATTTTTTTACTTTCGAGGTGACGCCACGGGCAAACTGGCGGGAATTGGGAAAAACGTAAATGATGAAAGTTGTAGTAATCGAAGAGCATTACAAATCGACCACGAATTGCGAAATCCTAAACGTAGTTCGCTTTTTAAATTTTTTTATGGTTGGAATCGGGAAAAACGTAAATGATGAAAGTGGTAGTACTCGAAGAGCAATACTTGAATACCAACTTTCATTCGAAACAGTTGAAAACCCTGGGAGCTCGATGCCCAATTTATTGATTTTTTTTGACATTTTTCTAAGTTTGTGACCTTGTGACCTTGACCTTGGGATGAAAATGAAAAAAATGAACTCCGTGGGGCTATGCAGGTGCCATTGGGCTAAGCAAATACCAAAACCCCTGCCAGATTCGACAATCCCCCACGGAGAAGATGTAAATTGAAATCGGCTACCCCTTAAAAACATGTTTTTTTGGGCGTGGCTCCGCCCATAATGGGCGCAGCACGCCCATTCTCAGGAAAACACAACTAGATCATGATACAAACCTCGCACCCTAATTTTATCAGGATCGGATCAAAACCCACGGAGCTATGCTCGGGACAGACAGACAGACAGACAGACAGACAGACAGACAGACAGACACCAATAACGAATATCGTGGTCACTTACTGACTCGTGAACCAATAAACTCTTATACGAGCCTTGACATTGTATAAGCTCCAATACAAGTCTTGACATTTATTAATGATCCTGATATTATTGCCCAAAGTTAACGATACTGATGATATTCCTCGAGGTTAATGATCCTGATGTTATTGTCCAAGGTTAAAGATCCTGATGTTATTTCTTGGGATTAATAACGTGGATGTTATTGCACTGTATTATTGATATTGATGTTATTACCCGAGGTTAAAAATCCTGATGTTATTGCCCAGGTTAACGATCCTGATATTGCTTGAGGTTAATGATCCTGATGTTATTGCCCAAGGTTAATGACCCCGATGATATTGCTCGAGGTTAATGATCCTGATGTTATTACCCGAGGTTAATGATCCTGATATCATTGCCTGAGGTTAAAGATACTGATGTTATTGTTTGGGATTCATGACGTGGATGTTATTGCACTGTATTATTGATGTTAATGTTATTGCCTGAGGTTGAAGATCCTGGTGTTATTGCCTGAGGTTACAGATCCGGATGTTATTGCTTGAGATTACTGGCGTGGATGTTACTGCACTGTTTTGTTTCTGTTGGTGTTATTGCCTGAGCTTAAAGATACTGATGTTATTGCCCAAGGTTAAAGATCCTGATGTTATTGCTCAATGCTAAAAATCCTGATGTTATTTCTTGAGATTACTGACATGGATGTTATTGCACTGTGTTATTGATGTTGATATTGCCCGAGGTTAATGATCCTGATCTTGCTTGACGTTACTTATCCTGATGTTATTGATTGAGGTTACTGATGCTTCTGATCTTGCTCGACATTATTGATCCTGATGTTATTGCCTGAGGTTACTGATCCTGCTCTTGCTTGACGTCAATGATCTTGATGTTATTGCCCGAGGTTAATGATTCTGCTCTTGCTTGACATTAATGATCCTGATGTTATTGCCTGGGGTTAATGATCCTGATGTTATTGCTTGAGGTTAATGATCCTGATGCTATTGCTCAATATTGATGATGTGGATGTTATTGCTTGAAGTTAATCATTCTAATGATCTTGCTCCACATTTATGATCTTGACGAATGGCTTCTCGTTAATGATGCTGATGATCTATTTTCAGGTTATTGCAATTTTTCATACCTGTACATTAAATTCTAATGTTGATGCAAGGAGCTTATACTCAAATAACATGCAGGGCAAAAACATGACGTCATTGTATTTGTACCAGTATTACAAGAACATTGGTAGACAAAGACCAAAGAACACACTCATTGGCTTCTGATCCTGAGATATCAGTAACATGAGCTGTGTGCTCGGATGGGACATAAAGTTGCATGTGTGGCAGAAAATAAATAATTTTGTCTTCAAATATCAATAACCTCCCGATCGTTATCGAGTTGGGGAATAAAACATAACCCTGAGGATTCTGAAAAGGGGGAAGAAAAGGAAACATCGAAGCTTTGCACTTGAATTACCACCAGGAACAAATCAAGAAAGCGAAATCCATACTCGACCTTGACCTTATGGACCGTGTGAGCGTCATGTGGATCGAAGATCACCTGCGATTGAGAACCGAGTTATTTGAAATGAATGCCAAATGAGATGCAGACTTTGAAGCGTGACGTCATGCAGGTGTATTATTAAACCAATCATGAATATTTATGAATGGGAAAGGTATTTGTCATCGCATTGCACGAGTTACCGAGCGAAGGTGAGTTCATTGGCGTCCTCTCTGTTGTTCGGAACTGTCCTCAACTCTGATGGTTAGACATTACAACTTTTCGGTAAACTATTTCGGTAAACTACAGTATTCGATCTAGTAGGGTATGCAAACTCGTCTCCAAGCCGTCTCGCCTGGGTTCGAATCCCGACCCGGCTGTAAACCGTCATCCTGGTGTTTCACAGGTAGGGTGATTCATCACAGGTAGGGTCGTCCCTCAGGTGGATGTTAAACGCGGGTCCCATCCGCCAGGATTAGTTGGTGGACGTTAAAGATCCCACGGTGTCCTTCGTGAAGAGGAGGCGAGTTCTCTCCGGCACCCTGACCAAATTACAAATTCGTGCTCCAAACGCTTTGCTCCGGTATCCTGCGTCGGAGTGAACTACACCTGTCCATGAATGGGTTCTCACCTTGAAACGATTCTCGACTCATCATCGAAGGGCTCAGGAGCTTGATAGACAATATGGTTTGATTTCCATTATGACTCACTGTTCACACAGGGCCGTTTGTCTGCGACGGTTGTTATCGGAAAGTGTTTGATGTTTTATAATACGAGGTTAATGATTTCCAGGGAATCTTGCCATTCTGAGTGGGAATCTGCTGAATGATTGTTTTGCTGATTTTCTGTCAATATCTTTGCCTTTTCTTCCAGATATTCTTCATGAGATCTGATGAGAGTCTCATCAGATCTCATGAGAAGTCATCGGATGTTTTTGTAAGGGTTGTACAAGTTCGACCTGTCGGGTGTATCTTGTTTATTGAGATATGTAACCTGAGATCTTGGTGACCCCCACAGACCGCAGTGTTTTTGGTGTACATTTGGTAAAGGTCGTGGGGCCATTTACCGACACGTTAGTGGTGGAACCTGTATTATTTTTTTTGTATATGTGGTCGAGGCTCGTGGAAGAGCTGAAGAAGAATGGAAAGGAACAAAATGGAATTGGGAAACACCGACAGTTGCGTAGAGATGAGAGTGACATCAAGGGGCAGGGGAGAAGGACATGAGGGGTGAACGAGCACACAAGGTGAATGAAACACACGAAGAAGAGAACGGGGAAGGTCAAGGTGGGAAACAGAAAAGCAGGTGAAGAGGAGAGGGGGCAGGACACGGGTGAAGAGGAGAGGGGCGGAACTCAGGGGAATTGGAGAGGGGGCAGGATGCAGGAGAAGAGAGGGGGTGGGATGCAGGTGAAGAGGGGAGGGGGTGGGATGCAGGTGAAGAGGGGAGGGGTGGGATGCAGGTGAAGAGGGGAGGGGTGGGATGCAGGTGAAGAGGGGAGGGGGTGGGATGCAGGTGAAGAGGCGAGGGGCGGGATGTAGGGGTATTGGAGAGGGGGAGGACGCAGGGGAAGAGGAGAGGGGCGGGACGCAGGGGGAAGAGGAGAGGGGCGGGACGCAGGGGGAAGAGGAGAGGGGGGGGGCGCAGGGGGAAGAGGAGAGGGGCGGGACGCAGGGAGAAGATGAGAAGGGCGGGAGGTAGGGGGAAGAGGAGAGGGGCGGGACGTAGGGGGAAGAGGAGAAGGGCGGGACGTAGGGGGAAGAGGAGAGGGGCGGGACGCAGGGGAAGAGGAGAAGGGCGGGACGTAGGGGAAGAGGAGAGGAGCGGGACGCAGGGGGAAGAGGAGGGGCGGGACGTAGGGGGAAGAGGAGAGGGGCGGGACGTAGGGGGAAGAGGAGAGGGGCGGGACGCAGGGGGAAGAGTAGAGGGGCGGGACGTAGGGGGAAGAGGAGAGGAGCGGGACGTAGGGGGAAGAGGAGAGGGGCGGGACGTAGGGGGAAGAGGAGAAGGGCGGGACGTAGGGGGAAGAGGAGAGGGGCGGGACGTCGGGGGAAGAGGAGAGGGGCGGGACGCAGGGGGAAGAGGAGAGGGGCGGGACGCAGGGGGAAGAGGAGAAGGGCGGGACGTAGGGGGAAGAGGAGAGGAGCGGGACGCAGGGGGAAGAGGAGAGGGGCGGGACGTAGGGGGAAGAGGAGAGGAGCGGGACGTAGGGGGAAGAGGAGAGGAGCGGGACGTAGGGGGAAGAGGAGAGGGGCGGGACGTAGGGGGAAGAGGAGAAGGGCGGGACGTTATGGAGGAGACCGGTGGACTTATGGATGGACGGACGGACACACACCGACATTTATTACTATAGAATACCATAAATGCTCAAGAGGAAACTCAGCGATGCTATCCTTACGAAACAAATGATTCCTATTCACCTTGAGTCTCACACGTGGCCCTTTTCCCACTGGAAAGTGAACCATATCGTCCCAGAAACCAGCAGTGCATGGACTCTGATCTACAATACGAAGAGATAAATGGCTACAAATAATACATGTTAACCCTTTGAAGCATCGCGGTCGGTAAACCGGTCGCTATTCGAACCTCCATAAATCCGAGCAGCCGGTCAGTAACCGGCCACCACGTGTTCTTCTTTATTACAAGCAACTTCCTGAGCATTTAGTGGATCCATTATATTGCACCTGATCTTCGGTCCACATCGTCGCCAATAGCTCAGGAAGTGTGAGGGAGGTTTTTTTTTTTTTCCATGCACACGCCTTGATACAAACATCGGCCCATCCTTGTGCACACACCAAAGTGCATGATCTGCGGAAGTAGCAGCATGAGATTCACGAAAGTTTTTGAAGGTTTCTCACTAAAAATCGTTGCAAAATGAGTCGAAATGTGATGTCAGTTGACGAGGTGTTGAGCTCAGATGAGGAAGGTGTAGATGATGATTATTGTGGTAATCAGAGCGATTTTTAGTCGGAGAATGGCTTTTCAAATGGGGAAAGTGAAACTGACACTAACGACAATGCTGGGAGAGTTCCCAGAGGTGTTGGTAGAGAAAGAGGATGCGGAGGGGATAGACCAAGGCTATCGATAACCTTGGGATTACAGGGAACTTGGTTGTCCGAATGACTGACAAATTCTCAGGACAGAATTATTACAAGGATTACAAGGATATTATATGCAGGATGAGGCCATTCGGCCCACCATGCCTACGCCACACCAATACTAGATTTAGTAAATCCGTCAATACCTCTTCCCTTCATGTGCAGCTTTTTGGCTGCTACACTCGTACTCATTTCACTGACCTCGGAAGGATGACCGGCTGAGTCAACCCCCTGGTGTTAATTCATTGGAAACAGGACTTGAACTCAGGACCCTAGGATCCCAAGCCACCACCCGAACCACTAAGCCAACACCAGGTTACAGTACACCAACAGATTCTGCACCTCCGTTCAGCTGGTTGAGTGTTTGATCATAAAACAAGGGATAAGGATGTATGAACCTACGATGACCAACAGAAGATAATTTTCCAAGACTCTTATAAGGAGAAACAATGAAATACAAAAAGGGGAATGGCAAATTCTCGTCAATGGGACTGTTGCTGTTATAGTTTGCAGGACAAGCGGCCCATATATTTTGTCATGTCAATCTATGTCTCTTCCCCTCCTGAACATGTTCAGCGATATGATGGTACTGAAAAAACAAAGATTCCTTGTCCAAAAGCAGTGAAGGCCGATAATGTTTATATGGGAGGGACAGACAAAAATGACCAAATTACTCGATTTCAGAAATGCCACCACCACTATAAATGACCAAGACGCTTGGTAATGCAATTCTTCGTGTGGGCTGCGTACAATGCACACGTACCGATGGGTTTCACAAAGCCCCATGCTCCACCAAACAAGAGAGTAGTCACTTTCCATTTTTGTTTATGGAGAAACTGTGTCAGGAACTTGTAGGACATGTTCAATCCACTGTCGCAGTATTTGGTAATCGTCGCTCAGCAGAGTTTCAGGACAAGTAACGACTGAAACGGAATGCTCACCATGATGTAGAAAAGGCTCCACATGCGACTACCAATAACCATTGTGTTGTGTGCAGAGAGAAGTACCTTGTGGCTAAGCAAAGGAACCCTCGGGAAAAGGACAAGGACTTGCCGAAACGTTGCAACACAACACACTGATGCACATACTGTGGATAATTCTTATGTGTCTGAAAGCCGGGAAATTACTGCTGGTTTGACTGGCACTACAAAGTAAAGTATTGGCGATAAACTGAAAAAAGAAGAAAATACGACGGTCTTTGATTGAAATATCATTTATTTGTAATTGCAGGACTAGAAAAAACATTTTTCAGGCAGAAAACAAAAATAAAACATTTCAACTTTTCAGTTATTTTTCTCCAGGGACAGGGCGTAGTGGCGTGCGCCTGTAATCCGGCTACTCGGAGGCTTGGGTTGGAGGATCGCTTGAGGACGGGGGCTCTGCACTTGGCCGCGCTGTGAGAGGGTGTAGGGCAGCCCGGAATCATGGCGAAACCCAATCCTTATCCCTGTGTCGTAAGAGGCAACCAGGGTTGCGTCAGGAAGGGCATCCGGTGTAAAACCTGTGCCAAATGAGTATGTGGATCATAACGGATGATCCGCTGTGGCGACCCCTAACGGGAGCAGCCGAAAGATGAACAACAACAGTTATTTTTCTCCAGGGAGCCCAGGGTGAGGGAGCTGAAAGTCTAAGGATCTCAGGGTTGAAAAGATTAATGGAGGATAAAATGATCGCCTCGTGTGCACAATGCGGCACGGTTCACTGTGTGGTGCACAACACGGCACGGTTTGTCGAGCTTTTGCTTTGATGATTCAATTTGCTCTTGTAAAGGACAATTTTGTTTTCTAGTTGAATCCCAACTCCAAATCATGTTTTGCCTTTTGCATTTGACAATGTTGTGCAGTGTGATAATATGAGTTGAAGAGTGGTTGCACTCGTTCATGCAATGGAAGAGCGCTCTCAAACTGTGTGTGTGTGTGTGTGTGTGTGTGTGTGTGTGTGTGTGTGTGTGTGTGTGTGTGTGTGTGTGTGTGTGTGTGTGTGTGTGTGTGTGTGTGTGTGTGTGCAGGACATCGACAGAATGCCAAACATCACACACATCACTCAGGATGAGTTGGAAGAACTAAGAACTGCTTTCGCAACAATTGGTTAATATTATTATTATTATTATTATTATTATTATTATTATTATTATTATTATAATAGTGTGATGTGATGTGATAATATGAGTGAATCAATTTGTTCTGCCGTGGTTTTAATTTAAAGTAAAATCTCAAATCCCTTGGCAAAGAATGAAAAGATAAGAAAAGTATCAATGTAGACAAGGTAAGTGTACAAAGGTGGGATTATAAAAGATTGAGTTGTGTGGATCCTCGATCTCCTAACGTCTTCCTCCTGGTGTGACGATCTACCGGGAGATACCTGTTGTTATAGACCGTCCGTAGCTTTCATGCAGGTGTAAGGTGTGTTTAGTTCAGAAAGGTAGGAAGCAATTGATATTTGGCTCTAAAGATCATCACCGATATTGCAAAATCGATATGCTTGTGTGTTTGGAGTCAAGAAGTGCTTTAATTCTCGGAGTGATTGGATCAGATTTACAACCTTGAACTTCGAGCCTGGCTTCCATTTCGTGGATAAGTTGTCAGGGCTTGAGGGAAGAAGCACGTCATCCTGCTCACAGTGAGTTGTACACATGAATTGGTGTTACGAGATGATGAACCTGAATTTCAGGAGAGTCCTCTGTTTAAACGATGAGTGGGTTGGAGGAATATTGCGCAGATGGAAGGAAACAGATTTGTAGATATTCGTCAATATGTGTGGAATGTTGGAAGGTTTTTGAGTCTACAATGATACCTAAATCTGAAACTATCGAAGCAATCAGATGTTGATCCCAAAGTTTAATTATCTGTGGTTGAATGTCATGAAGGAAGGGTGATAGGCTGAGAACCAGCAAGTTAATGAACATCCGTGTTTGAAGTTCAGAAAGAGTAATTCAGAGTTGGTAAAGCAAGCACATCGGGAACAATGGACAAGTAGATCTGGGAATCGTTACCATAGCAATGAAAGCTGATATTGAAATATCACAGATTGTACCAAATGGATGCAGATCAAGAGAAAACAATGTTGAACTGGAATAGATCCCAGGGGGGGACACTGATTGGTATATGAAGTGGGTCTGCTGGATAGCCAACAATGTTTGCATATCGTGTAATAATAATAATCATAATAATTGCAACCATACTCTCTACATAGAGTGGCGGTGCTGCCGAAGCAGTTTCCTGGGCTGTTGGACACAATCCTGGACAGGTCGCCACTCCGTCGCAGGATACTCGAATGGCTCAATTATCCCAGCAAGCTGGTACTTAATTTGCTGACCTCAGAAGGATGACAGGCTGAGTCAACCCCCTGGTGTATTAATTCATCAGCCAACGGGGCTTGAACTCAGGACCTTTGGATCCCAAGCCACCACCCTTACCACTGAGCCAACACCAGGCAATATATTGTGTAAGATGAGACTTAATTCATTCAAGGGTAGGTCTTCCGTTAAGATGAGAGCAGGAAGGAAGATGATCAAGCTGATTAAATAACTGAGCAAATACTGCATTGGAGTACAAGGAGGAACCCAAATAGACAAAGATGGAGTCATCAGGAGGAACCTGGATATGATTCGGGCTTCGGCTGCTACTCCTCTACCTTCAAACCCATCCATGCACAGCCAGGCGAACCTTTCAAAGACTGTTTGCAAGATTCACCCCCCGCCCCCATAGATAAAGAAAAATAAATAAGGAGAGATGGTGGAGAAGAAGAAAAAAAAAACACACAAACACACACACACACACACACACCGATTAATTACCTGGAAATACTGAACTGTTTCTCTTCCCGATTAATTACCTGGAAAATACTGAACTGTTTCTCTTACCGATTAATTACCTGGAAATACTGAACTGTTTCTCTTACCGATTAATTACCTGGAAAATACTGAACTGTTTCTCTTACCGATTAATTACCTGGAAATACTGAACTGTTTCTCTTACCGATTTAATTACCTGGAAAATACTGAACTGTTTCTTTTACCGATTAATTACCTGGAAAATACTGAACTGTTTCTCTTACCGATTAATTACCTGGAAAATACTGAACTGTTTCTCTTACCGATTAATTACCTGGAAAATACTGAACTGTTTCTCTTACCGATTAATTACCTGGAAAATACTGAACTGTTTCTCTTACCGATTAATTACCTGGAAAATACTGAACTGTTTCTCTTACCGATTAATTACCTGGAAAATACTGAACTGTTTCTCTTACCGATTAATTACCTGGAAAATACTGAACTGTTTCTCTTACCGATTAATTACCTGGAAAATACTGAACTGTTTCTCTTACCGATTAATTACCTGGAAAATACTGAACTGTTTCTCTTACCGATTAATTACCTGGAAAATACTGAACTGTTTCTCTTACCGATTAATTACCTGGAAAATACTGAACTGTTTCTCTTACCGATTAATTACCTGGAAAATACTGAACTGTTTCTCTTACCGATTAATTACCTGGAAAATACTGAACTGTTTCTCTTACCGATTAATTACCTGGAAAATACTGAACTGTTTCTCTTACCGATTAATTACCTGGAAAATACTGAACTGTTTCTCTTACCGATTAATTACCTGGAAAATACTGAACTGTTTCTCTTACCGATTAATTACCTGGAAAATACTGAACTGTTTCTCTTACCGATTAATTACCTGGAAAATACTGAACTGTTTCTCTTACCGATTAATTACCTGGAAAATACTGAACTGTTTCTCTTACCGATTAATTACCTGGAAAATACTGAACTGTTTCTCTTACCGATTAATTACCTGGAAAATACTGAACTGTTTCTCTTACCGATTAATTACCTGGAAAATACTGAACTGTTTCTCTTACCGATTAATTACCTGGAAATACTGAACTGTTTCTCTTACCGATTAATTACCTGGAAAATACTGAACTGTTTCTCTTACCGATTAATTACCTGGAAAATACTGAACTGTTTCTCTTACCGATTAATTACCTGGAAAATACTGAACTGTTTCTCTTACCAATTAATTACCTGGAAAATACTGAACTGTTTCTCTTACCAATTAATTACCTGGAAATACTGAACTGTTTCTCTTACCAATTAATTACCTGGAAAATACTGAACTGTTTCTCTTACCGATTAATTACCTGGAAAATACTGAACTGTTTCTCTTACCGATTAATTACCTGGAAAATACTGAACTGTTTCTCTTACCGATTAATTACCTGGAAAATACTGAACTGTTTCTCTTACCTTTCCACCACAGAATGTACACAGGAATCCACCAGCATAGAAATCAATAGAGAGGCCCTCAATTTATAATGAAGTTCCCGTTCTTGGAAACACTCACGACATACTTCGGTTGATTCATTGAATATATATATATATATATATATATATATATATATATATATATATATATATATATATATATATATATATATATATATATATATATATGTACACAATTGATTAAATTATTTCACACAACTTCCAATGTAACCGGAACCTCTTCACATGAAAACCAACCAGACTTCAACATGAGATTACAACGACGTCTAACAACATCGTCACACGATTCGCACAATAACCCCTCTCCAACATGATGGAATACATCTTCTCAGCATGAATCACAAAACCATCCTCAACAGAACAAATTCGAGCAAATCTAAAAAGATCAGATGAAAACACATTGAAACCAATTGTAAATAGTGCATCACTAGATGGGAAGGTATACACAAGACAGGAAAAACTAAAACAGGCAACTTTATGATAAACATTTTGTACTCAAACAATTATTTCCAACTTTAACTAACACATCCAGATTAAATCATCATTACTACTCCTCTCTACTATTAGGCTTTCGGGATAAATCCGATGAATCAGCCGATCAAAAAACTTATAATTAATCCAACAAAATATCATCAATATAATGTGGAAGACACCATTTTAGCAAAGCTGAACTCCTCCTTCATGAACTTCCACTCAAATGAAAAATCACAACAAACAAGGAAATTGCCCACTAATTGAAGGCTATAGTTCCCTCCCATTGGAATACCTTTTTTGTTGAAATAATTTCCCACAAAAGGTACAAAAGTGTTAAACAAAATAAAACAATAAAAGGAGCAATCAGAGATTGCAGACCCTCACCAGGACTTGTTTTGTGCGGTGTTTGTGTACTGGTGTGTTACTTTTGTGGACAAAGGGCAGAGGATCGCCTTGTGAGCCAACACCCATCCATATCTAGTGCCCAACTGTGTCTGCGGACGTCCTCTTGCAGTTGGGTTACGTTTTTATTAAGAGGTTAGTGGCAGGATTTGCACTCCGGCCACCGTAAAACACTTCACTCCGCAAAACATTCTAAAATCAATCTGAAAACCCACTCCGTGGGAGTACCTTCTCTGCAGCTTCCCTTTGCAGGGCAGCTCACTGGATGATGGGATCGGGGCAAAGCCTTCGGGACCCCCAATCTTTGATGATAGGATAGAAAACATGGGGTAATCTTCCCGGGTCAGATGCCGTAGTGTGTGTCGGGGTGGTGCTGAGATGTCATCCACCAGACGGCGGTCTCCTTGCGTTGGGTGCTGGGATGTCCTTTCCCTAAGAGGGGATGAACATCATTCACCAGTCTCTTATCATCTGAGCTCAAGCGTTTGGACATTGGGATTGCAGCTCTCTCTGAGGTTCAGAGACCGGATTGCGGCGAGATCGTGGCGGGTGGTCACACCTACTATTGGTCTGGTCACTCTGATGATTACCATGCCCAAGAAGTTGCTGTAGCTTTGTCCAATATACTGACTCCAATGATAATTGAGGTAACACCGGTCAAGGAGCGTATTATGAGATGAAGGATTCGTCACTCCTTGGGTGTCATTTCCCTGGTCTCTGTTTATGCTCCATCTGAGGCGAGTGATCTCATCATGAAGGATGCATTCTATGCCACGCTCGAGTCTGGTTGATCAGTGTCCCAGGTGAGATACTCTTCTAGTCTTGGCGGATTTCAAAGCATCGCATGGAACTGATAGGGATGGTTACAAGGCATGTGTTGGTCCCCATGGGTCTAGAACTGTGAACCAGAACAGCACTAAGTTCCTTGACTTTGCAAGAAGTCATGGACTTAGGGTGGCTGGTTCATGGTTTCAGCGCCCACAAGCTCATCGCTGGACTTGGTATTCCAACACTGGCGGTGTGGCATAGGAGATTGACCATGTCCTTATTGATGGTCGCTGCAGGATAATCCAGAATTTCAGGGTCTACAATATAATTTTTTTCTGGATTTTCTGTGGACCATTTTATCCCTAGATGACCTCAAAATTTTTCATACTTTTCAGATGTAGCATTTTACATATGCAATTATGACATCATAATGAAGGCACCTATGACATCATAAAAAAATCAAAATCTTTCCTCATGAGGAGTACTTGCCATGTGCCAAGTTTCAATTTGCTCCTTGGTGTAGTTTCAGAGATAGAGGGCCAAAGTTTTTCCATTTTTCCAACATGGGTGCCATACCATGTGACCTATGACGTCATAATTATGATTAAAACAGCCTACATGAGGAGTCGCACCACTTGCGAAAACTTTGTCTCAATCCGACAAGCAGTTGCAGAGAAAAACACAAAAGTTCTGGGCAGCCAAACAAACAGACAAAAAACAAACAAACAGACCCAAAAGCAATACCGTCTCCTTTGGCGAAGGTAATTAACATCTTTAAATTTTTGTTGGTTAAAACAACTAAAACCCATTTTTTTTTTCTGGAAAGGAATGACTTGTCAAACCTGACACATAAAAATTTGTTATCAGAGCTAAAAACTTTATCAACTAGCGTTCATAGAACAGTATGTGCTCAGGCAGTGTTCAAGTAGATACAGTACAATTTTTTTAAGAAGAGTTTTTTGTATGTTCTTTTCATACAATTTTTATAAAATAATTATTTTAACAAACATTGAAAAAAAAAATCCAGAAATTCAGTGCTTTTTAAGTAGTCCAGAAGCAGTCCCAAATACCAGCCTTATACATTAACCTTTATTTCCTCTTCCACCGAAGGTGAAGGAGGTTATGTTTTCACCCCTCTCGGTCTGTCTGTTTGTTTGTCTTTCTGTCTGTCTGTGTGCAGGATGTCTCAAAAAAGTTGTGGACGGATTGGATGACATTTAGTAGACAAGGTGTGGTGTGTAACAAGCACGAACTGATTAGATTTTTGGTCAAGATCCGGATCCGGATCCGACTGCTAGTAGATTAAAGTGATTCTTCGCAATTGAGAGAGAGAGGGCTAAACCGATATATAACAGGATATCTCAAAAAGTTGCAGACGGATTTGGATGAAACTTGGTGGACAATTTGAGTGTGTGATAAGGAAGAATTGATTCAATTTTGGTGAAGATCCCAATCAGGATCCAGTTACGAGAATTATTTAATTTTTAAAGTGATTCTTCTCCATTGAGAGATTGGGCCAAAAACGATATACAGCATATTTCAAAAATGTATTGGGTCCGAAATGTTGTTGTTGATCAGGCATTACGTGGTGGAGGTATGCGTTCTACCGCGTGCCCTTCTAGTTGTTTTATGTGACGAGAAAACTGGAACTGAATCAAGTAAAGAAGTTGTTTTCTTTCAGTTACCAATGATTAACTGAATTGTTTCTGGACTGACTAGTAAGAAGTGATACAAACATCATGAAGTATTTTGTAGATGGTGAGGAAGAACGTGTAGTATCTGGAGCATATTTGCAATTTAATTATGAATACATATGTTATCCTCAAAAGTAGCAGCATATTGTTTGGTTCGGTATGAAGAATAAGTTAGGGAAAAGGTCCAAGTTACAAGGTTCCTGATAACTGATAATGGTCTTAGTGTCAAGGTTTCTCACTCAATGACAGAACAAATTGTGTTGTAGGAGTTGTTCTCAAACAAGGTACGGTAATATGATGCCTTGGCTTTAGCAAGTGAACTAGTGAAATGAACCATGGCTGTTGAACTGGTGAAATGGATCTTGGGTGTTAAACTGGTGAAATGGTCCATGGGTTTTGAATTGGTGAAAGGGATCTTGGGTGTTGAACTGGTGAAATGGACCATGGGTGTTTTAAAAGTCAAGTTGTTCACAAGTGACTGAAATTGTTTATGTTTTCTTTCAAATCTGAGACGTGTTATTTTGAGAAATGGAAATCAACAGTAAACTGGGGGTACCTGTAGATTGATTGAGGATACATGTAGTTTGATTGAGGATACCTGTACATCGATCGGAGGTTATTTGTGGATTGTTCGAGGATATCTGAGGACTGATGATCGAGGATATTGGGGGTATTTCTGGATTTAATAGGGGTATTTCTTTGGGGTATTTCTGGATTGATCGGTGGTACTTGTGTTTTGATCGATGGTATTTTGAGGTTCTGTGCAATGTGTTTGTTGCAGATTCCAATGGGAATGGATTCATTGAGCAGTTTGAGCTTCAGGATGCGTTTAATGCAGCTGGCCGGCCCATTCCAGGTTACCAAGCTCGAGACATCGTGAGCAAATTGATGGCGACGGCAGATTTAAACCATGATGGAAAAATCAGCTTCCAAGAGTTTGTTTTGGTGAGATAATGATACTATAATAATAACAATATATTCCACCGTTGCTTTATGCACTGTTTTGCTTATTTTAAGATAATGGCAGAAGCCAAGGTGTTACAGTGGTTGCCTTTGTTCATATGTTTTGAATAAAACACAACTATGCGTTATTGTGGTGTGTATCACAGTACTCGTTAAAAACACTCAATTTGTAATGGTCTCTTTGCTGTCATCTCTTCTTAGCCATTTGTTCCTCTTGAGTACTAACATGGCTGGACAGCTTTTTAAATCTTTGACCACTGCCATGGTTTACCCACCAAATTATTTTGTAGATCAGGTGTTTCAATGGCAGGGCCTAAGCAGTTAAATGGTAGTGCCAAGGAAACTGATTATTTTCTTCATGATCCCGGTCACAGTTGAGAACAAGAAGGGCACTCAGAAGAGTACATACCTCCGCCACGTAATGCCTGATGCACGAGAACATATTGGGCTTCATAAATTTTGAAATATCATGCTATATATATCGTTTTTGGCCCAATCAATGGTGAAGAATCACTTTGAAAATTAAATAATTCTCGTATCCAGATCCAGATTCGGATCTTCATCAAAATCGAATCGATTCTTTCTTCCACACACCCAACCTGTCTGCCAAGTTTCATCTGAATCCGTCCACAACTTTTTGAGATATCGTGCTATCTATCGTTTTTGGCCCTGTCTCTAAATGAATCACTGAAAAATTCTAGTAGTCGGATCCGGATCCGGATCTTCATAAAAAATCTAATCAGTTCATCCTTGTCACACATCGAACCTGTCCACAACTTTTTGAGATATCCTGCACACAAACAAACAAATAGACAAAAAAGTCGGTAGGTGACATGGCTGCTCGCTCTAGATGGAAATCTGGCCGACGCGACGAGCCGATATTCATGTACATGCTATCAATCAAGTTAGCACAATAGATATGATTATCACAGCCCTCTTAGTTTGCGTCCAGAAACCCGCCTTGTGAAATTTCAGCCATGTTTCCAAAGAGACTCTAACAAATGGCAGCCCTGGTAATTCCATTTATCTATTCGCTAAAGATTTTATTTTTTTTTATATGATGCTGTAAGACATTCTCCTTGGGCACAAAAAAAAACAGGTCCCTCAGAGGTCCAGTTTCGGAGGTATTGATTTTTTTTGTACAGTCCACAATAAGTGTACGATGTACGATAAAATATTTTAGCTGTTGCTAAGCAACGGAGGTGTGTATAGCAACCATTCATTTTTGTGTACATGCTCGCCACATTATACACATTTCATCCAAGTTTCATCAAAATCAGTCTCTTTCTCTTAGAGATATTCGCAATGAACCATTTCTGAAACATTCGACATATACTAGCCCAAAACCTATCTCCTCCTACAAATATTTTTTGTTAGGGCTGCAAATTGGCATGAAGGGAGTTAGATAGATTGCGCACAGAACTCTAAGCTTCGATTTTCGATTTTTTTTCGATTTTTTACCACTTTAAAGGGCCGTTGCTATGCACACGATTCCCAGAAATATTGGTCCTACCTACCAAATTTCATTGGAATCGGTTGAGTGGTTTAGCCCCTAGGCTTGACCAAAGTTTTGCAGACAGACAGACAGATGGAAATGTCCAGAATAAGGGTGATCTAAGAGCAGCCAACAGAAAGAAAGGGGTGAAAACATAACCTCCTTCACCATCAGTGGTGGAGGCAATGAGATTGAGTTTGAGCATGCTGTTGCTGATGAATTACACTGAACAACAAAAATTTTTTACTGGAGATCTGTAAAGTGATTTAGACTAATTTGGGTACGCTGATTTCAAAAATCATAACCGTTTTGCTGTATCACGTCAGGATTTTCAGTAACATAAATATTCCCATTGCCTAGAAGTCAGGATTTCAATGAAATTTACAAAAATTCATTTATTCATTTATTTCATCATGAATGCTTCAAAATTATAGAAATTACAGAAAAACTCCACTAGAATGTAATTAAAAATGCTTTAGGCATTTGGCTTTGCGTTTGTGCTGCTCTGTGTCAGTTTCACGATGCAGGAACCAGCAGAAATCGCCCATCATGTTCGGGTTGTGCCGCCCTTGGTAACGCGTCTCCATGAGTGAAATCTCTTGGTGGAATCGCTCGCCGTGCTCGTCCGAGACTGCTCCCAAGTTGTCAGGGAAGAAGTTCAGGTGCTGGTGTAGGAAATGGATTTTCAGGGACATCCTGGAGCCAAGTTTCCTGAAGGACTCCAGCAGCTGCTGCACTATTTCTTCATAGCTGTCCGCACGCTCGTTCCGCAAGAAGTTGTCCGTCACAGCTTTGAAGCTCCTCCACGCTGCCAGCTCTTTGGGGTTTAGAGTTGTCGGAAAAGTTTCGTCCTTCATAATCTGTCGGATTTGCGGTCCAACAAAGACACCAGCCTTGATCTTGGCCTCCGACAAGGTGTTGCCAAACTTTTCCTTGAGGTATAAAAACCCACGCCCATTCAGATCCATTGCCCGTACAAAACTTTTCATCAAGCCGAGCTTTATGTGGAGTGGTGGAAGGAAAACCTTGGCTGGGTCGACAAGGGCGACATGCTTCACGTTGTGTCGACCAGGTACATGCTCTTTTCGCTCTTCCCAATCTTTCTTCGTCCAGTGATTCTTGTCGTCTCTGCTATCCCAGAGACAAAGGAAGCACATGTATTTCGTGTAGCCTGACTGCAGCCCTAACAACAGCGCCACCACTTTCAAGTCTCCGCAGATGTGCCAGTTGAAGTCATTGTACTTGATGGAATCAAGCAGCTGCCGCATAGTCTCATAGGTCTCTGTCATGCCGAACTCGTGAGCCAGTGGGACTGATGGTTTCTCGTTGCCATTGTGGAGCAAAACAGCCTTCAAGCTGTTCTTCCCCGAGTCGATGAAGAGGCGCCAGTCTGCAGGATCGTGATCACACCCAAGTTCTTTCAACAGACCGTTGATGTCACTGCAGAATGTCATCGTGTCTTCCATCTCAAAGAACTCAGCCATGTCTCTGTGACGTGCTCTGAACAAGGATATCTTGGTGTTAGGTTCAAGTAGATTCCACTGCTGCAGCCTTGATCCAAGCAGCTCTGCCTTCGCCTTTGACAGCGAGAGATCTCTTACAAGATCATTTAAGTCTCCCTGGTTCAGAAGGTGTGATTCTTGAGTGTCGGGTTCAAAAGGTTCATCATCACCATCCTCTTCACCACTGCTTACAGCTATGTTCTGATCAGCTGGAGGTGTTGGAACGGGGTTCTCGTCATCATGAGGCACAGGTTTACGAGCAGAGACGCAGTCAGCGTACTTGATGTGACCTTTATTCTTCTTGTTGAAGCCGGCGATGCTTGTGCAGCAGAAATAACAATCATCATGATGATTCTGCGGCTCACGCCATATCATGGGCACCGCAAATGGCATGCTCGCGCGCTTGCCCACCAACCACTGAGTCAAGGTTGTGTGACAGCTTGTGCAGCAGATGTGTGGTGCCCAGCTCTGTTCTTGGTCCCCCACCTTACACCCGAAGTAGTGAAAGGAGGCGGCCTTCATTTTCACTGCTGTAGATATACTTCGCTGTTGATCTTTTTTGGTATACCGACCACAGACATAACAGAAGTTGTCAGGATGATTGGTACAGGAACGCCTACTCATCTTTATCTGAAAGAAAGAAATATAACACAAGTTAACAACAATTGTACGAAATAGACATGTTAAAGACATATGTAAATTTCATTGAAATCCTGACTTCTAGGCAATGGGAATATTTCTGTTCCTGAAAATCCTGACGTGATACAGCAAAACGGTTATGATTTTTGAAATCAGCGTACCCAAATTAGTCTTAATCACTTTACACATCTCCAGTAAAAAAAAAAAAATTGAAATTTGTTGTTCAGTGTTATCTGTTATTCACCCTTCCTTCCTCTTCCCCCCCTCCCCCACACCTTTATTAGCTCATGCATGAGGTGAGCAGTGAGGAGGTATGCCACACATTTCGCAGACAGGTGAGCAAGCGAAATGGACTCCTTTCAGTGGGTGGAAGCTCCAGATGCTCCAGTGAGGGGACACAACATTCACACTCTGGTAAGCGTCATTGTCATCATCATCATCATCATCAATAAACCAGTTTGTTTCAGTTCACTGCAGGATAATAGCATCCAACTCATATTGAGAGGCTTTTGACTACCTGGCACACTTGCCAGGAATGGGTTGCTGAGAGTCAGGGCATTCATCTTTGATTTGTGTGATGATAATTCACTTTCTCTTTGGGAAGGACACCATGGGATCTTTACCATCCACCAACGAATGCCAGCAGGCAGAACACCCGACGTAACCTCTATCTGAGCAATGGCAACTTCCATCCGAACTTGTTTATTTACTTTGTTCATACGTGTGAATATCATTTCCATGTGTGTGTGCTTGCATGTGCATGTCCTCACTCTAGAAATCTAAATTCCATGATTAATAACATTTGCCTTCTTAGTATGTTGCTTAAAAAATAAAAATAAAAATAAACAAGATGTGAGTTTTAAGGAAAGGCTTCTAAAGATGTACAAATGCATGCACACATGTGGTCGGGCACAGGAGCACGAGCCTTATAAGGGGAGAGTAGCATTATATTGGGGTTAAAAGGGAGGAATAACATTAGCTTAGAAGCACATGCACACACACTAACACAGACACAGACACAGACACACCCACACACATGCACACACACACACACACACACACACACACACACACACACACACACACACACACACACACACACACACACACACACATTATATAATACACAAACATGTTAATGGAGGTGAATACTTTGAGACTGGGTAGGTCTCCGTTCCATCTCCTGCAACCCACTCACATATGGAGATATCAGTCAACAACAGCAATTTGTACACACACTCATATGTATGTATGTATATATATATATATATATATATTGTTGTGGATCTCCACCACGCCGGCATGTGGACGAACGCTTTTAGTTAATTGCGACCGCGCACCCACCGGACGGGCAATCCTAGTCGCAGCTTTCGGATCAATGCCGAAATCCAGCTATGGGTGTGCTTTTAAGCACACCACAACCTTGTCAATACGCTACCCGCACTACAGGGTCCGATCGCCGAATGGTCGATTTACCTAATTATTCGCGCGGGCAGACTGCCGAGAGATTGTACCTCAACGGGACCTGCTTGGAAACGAGCCACTTAAACAGCTCGCTCCGTTTGTGATTTGCCGAGTGGTTTATTCTCGCCAAGCCCCATTGGACCCGATTAGCTTATCGGTATTAACAACCAGCTATTTATTCCGAACGCAATTACAGCAGCTCAATGGAGGAAGAGGACGCAACGAGCAGGTGAATATTCAACAAAAGGGGACATTTATTTAGAACACGTATGGAGTCAATGAAGCAATGCAGAAATACAAGCACGTACTGTATTGTTGCGGATTCGCGCCCGCCGGCGTGCTGACGGCCACGTAACTCCAATCGCGGCACGTCGCTCACCGGACGGACAATCCAGTCGTGACCCTCTCGGACTAACGCCAGGAACCAGTCACGGGTGGACCTTTCGGTCTCACCGCGATTGAGCCAATCAGCCCCCGCGTGGGATAGGGTTGCTCGCCAAATTCGACCTACCTAAGTACCCACGCGGAGGGTAGACCGGGCGATCGCACCTCGCCGCAGGTCGACTTCGGACACGGGCCACTTAAGCGACCCGTTCCGTACTATCAGGATAACCGAGCGGTGTTATCGTCGACCTCGACGGTTCGATTAATTATCGGGCGTATTCAGCCCACTACCAACCCTTTACGTGAAGCAAGATGAGGATTCAATGAAGGAAATGACGAAGCGAAGCGGGAAACAGTTCAACACAAAGCACATTTATTCGCGACGAACGGAAAGCACACATATACAATTCCACCAAATGCACACAGAAAAGAAAAAACACAATGCAATTTACACAAAAAGCAAATGTAAAAGCGAAGACACAATGCAGAGCTAATACCGACTACCGAGCACACGGCAACACTTATACAATTTTACTTCACAGACGGCGCCGACAACACATACCCAAAACCAAGGAAAGAATACCCTCAAGGATGAGGCGGGCCTGAGGCCGAGACCGGGTCGGGCCTACCCGTCTGGTGATGAGACGCGGAGCGGCGATGGTGCCTCAACTCCGCGGGCCTCGCGGACAGTGTCTGGTAGGGGGTGGGAAAGGGGCCCCCTTGGTCGCACTATCTCAGCGCGGGGGGAAACAGGAGGGGGTTGCTGATGCTCGGGGTATAGAGGATTTTTATTGTCCCGCGACGAGCGTCTCCACCTCGGCCAGGTCGCGCTGTCGGCCTCCCTGGGGTGCAGCTCCCTGCACGACGCGAGCACCCCCTCGTCTGCCCTCGCCGCCTCTCCACAGCTCCGTTCCCTCCGTTCCGACTCCAACGCACACGACGACCAGCTCCTTCTTGCCAACTCCACCGCCCGCGAAGTCTTGACTCTCTGTTCCCTCTCGACTCTCCTACTCTCTTACTCTCTGGACTGACGAACACGGTCGCTTTTTATCAGCCCCGTAGCTTCGCCCTCTCATCTTTGACCCCTCCCTTCGACCTTTCACCTCGCTCCCCATTGGCCCGAGAAAAAGTGGGCGTGAATGCTTTTTGATTCATAAATTTGCATATATCGATCGCCCTCCAACGCCCTGGAGGCAGGGCCAAATCGCCCCTCGCTCACCGATTGGACGGCAAAAAGTGGGCGTGTGTCGTTTTTGATCCGTTTTTGAAGCACAAAATCCGTGATTTTGTACACGCTGTTCGGCGCGCGCCCTGCACGAGTCCAATACCGGTACCCACAGGCGGCGCAAGAACGGTGACGATGCGACGGTTGCGAGGTGTGACGTGAAGGTCGTGGCGGTTGTGGTGAAGCGGCATTGTGGTTGGTGGTTGATGTTGTTGTTGTGGTGGTAATCATGGCGGTTGGTCCAAATTAAAGATAGTAAAAGAAAAACGGCTATCCTGAAGAGTCGCAGCACGCATAAATGACATGTATTCCCACTAGACAACGGGTTTGGGCCTAACTACACATGTACTTACCGAGATACCTCACCTAAGGGACCTGAATGGTGGTTTGCGAATTTGGTAACCACAACACTACCCCCTCCCCTTTTTACAGACTTGTCCCGAGTCGTCAAATTTTCGTGTGCCATCATGTGTAGTTTTCCCCTAGTCCATTTTACCTACGGATCCCTGAGTGCGACATTCATGGTATTCGTGTCCCCAAAATAAATAACCTGAGGGCTGCGTAACTACCTAAACAAACTCACTCACACGGACGACTTAAATAAAATTGCCGGCGCTAAGACAAACATGCCGGGGGCGCACTCATATGTACAGTACATCTTACCTTAACTTACAAATTTTACACTAAACCATGGCCCAGGATCATTGAGCTCTGCAAAAAGAAAGCAGTTAGCAGGGAGCCAGGCTGCCCGCATGCAGTCTCTGGCTCAAACAATGCAGGTGACAGGGAACGTGGCTGGCTGCTCACACGCAGTCCAAGGCCTTCCCTTTTGAACTGAACGCAGCGAACCACAACGGTGCATGGGCCGCACAACGTAGTCTCCGTGCCAGCCCAAGCGGCACACGCAATGAACACAACGAATGGATGGATGAACACAACATGGTGCACGGGCCGCCACTGCAGGCCCGTGTTGTAGCTGCCAACTGGGCAGTTCTCGCAGCTTGCAAACTGTTGCTTTTACGATCCTGGCACACATGGCAATGAACAGGGGGGGCAAAGCAAAAATTGAACGGGGCTGGTGAACAGGGGCAGTGGGCATGGCATGGCAAAGGTAGCAGGCAAACACAGCCCGCAGAAGAAGGCCGCTGCAGGCAAACACAGCCGGCAGATGAACTGGCCGGCACAGGCCTTGAAGAAAAACAGCCAGCCGGCAGATGAAGTGGGCCGGCACAGGCCTTGCAGCACAACAACAGCTGCCGATGAAGTTGGCCGGCCTCTGCCTTGCTGTCAGTGGAAGTTGGTGGAGGGAGTGCGGTGGTGCTGGCCACTTGGAAGGCGGGCTCGGACCTACCTACCTGTCTCCCTCCCAACCTATCGCCTTTGCCTGTCACTGTACATACCCACTCCCTTAATTTGTCAAACCCCAATTTAGCCCCAACTTATTTTTTTGTTGTTTTTATTTTTTACTCCCCCACTATAAATCGTCCCCTAACCCCCTTTATCGTCTTTGTTCGGCTAACCTATCCTGTCACCTAGCCTACTCCCAACCCCTACGTTCCCTTCCCGGAGGGGAATAAGGGAGAGCTAACGTCCTGTGCCGAGGCCCAACGAAGCCTCAGAATGGCCTCCCCAGAGTTCGGCGATCTAACCCAAAGTGGGTCCAGCGGCCCACAACGAGAGCGAGGGGATGGATGGTGCGGAGGGGTACATCTCCTAATCTACCCTAACCATTTAACTGTTAAACTACCCCGGGGCTTTCAACAAGCGCCTCTTGCTTAAACTATTGGTTCTAACAACCCAGATTCCCGTCGCCTGTGTTGGTGTCCTCACAATTTCGGGCCTCGCCCCCCAATTTTCTCTCCGTGCCCTCACACGGTCTCCTGGCTGGGACACGTGGCTCCCTTTGGCAGGCACGACCCTCTGCCGATTCTCCCGCTATGGCACCCCGGGCACTACACTGCCTCCGAGCCTACCAGCTCCCTAACACCGGGGAGTGCCCCCCATGGCACCTCCCCTGAAACGCACACGTGGCAGGCCGGCCTCCCGGGCCCCTTTCCGAGGGTCACCCGTGCCCACAACACTGCCCACGCGGCTAATGGCGCCCCGGGCCCCCGCACCAAGCAGGCGCACCCGTGCCCACTACGCTATCCCGGCCCCCCATGGGCCCTTGGCCTACCGCGGCCGACTAGCCTGGTGCCCGGGGTACCCACTCAGCGATACTCACCTTTCGCAGCCACGCTCCCAAGCCCGTCAACAGGGCTCCTGCACCCCTCCAAATGGGCCTCGAGCCTACTTTCCCACCAACAACAAAACGACCTCCATTTTTCAATTTGACTAACCCAGCTAACTCACTTTACTCTGACCCCGGGGTCCCTTGGGCGAGAGTCACTCCTCCTCCCAATCACTCATCGCACCATGCATTCCCCATTCACTCCACACACACAGACCCGCTGGCCTCACTCACTCACCAAGCACATGCTTCCAATCCACTCACCAACTCTTCAACACACACACCACTGAACTCTGCCATCCTTCTAACTGCATCCCCTAACTAACTCGTGCTCCCACGTCGTCCCTTAAACTATAGCACGTTCCTTTTAACACTACGTAGCTAAGCTACGTCCCCTCTACACATCCAAAGTCTGTCTCTGTCTCCAAAATAATCCCATTTTATTTCCCAACCTAAATCTGGCTACAATCCCTCTAACTAATCCATTCCACGGACCCCATGAGGACTTACCCCTGCCCCATGAAGTCGGTCTAACTAAGCTAACCCTTCCCCCTAACTAGTTTCCATCCTGTGCCCAGGTAAGGGGGTCTTCCACCCCTTGCCCAGGAATCCTGTGCACCCGAAAGTGAGGCTTGCTTTTTTTTTTTTTTTTTCCCCATGCACATCACCAGCGCGGCAACTCGCGCACTTTGCACCTGCCCGTGACGTCATGCAGCTGCACGTGTTCCTCGTCCCTCCTTGGACGGTACCATCCGGCAGAGATACCCCTCCTGCCGGATTCCAACCCCACGTGCAGCCATGGCGTCACCGTGCGCATAAAAAAAACACAAGCCCCACGTCTCGAGGGGTTCCCCACGCGAACACATGTGCTTTGCCCGTTGGAGCTTAACACACACGATCGCGTGGAGAACCCGTCCGGTCCAAATCCATTTACCTGCCTAAACTTTGTCCGTCCGCGGGATCGGCAAATCCACCGCGTGCGTTTCCGGACCGGGACTTCACTCTCGCAAGCGAGCACGTGGCGGTCTCGTGCGTTGCACAGCACGAACCGCGTGCTCGCGGCTGGGTGAACCCGGCACAGTCCCCGAAACAACCACAGCCGCTACTCGGCTTTCTCTCCTCTGTCGCCGTCTCCGTCTCCATTCCACACACGCATACCTGCGTGTTACGACGCACACAGTCCACTCCATTACATTCACACCGGGAGACGCGGCTGCGTGCTCCCGCATGCCAACCGACATCTCCCTCACATACCGCTCTCTCACACACACGGTCTCCCTTGCACTCAGCGACCTTGCACACGGCCGTTCACTCACGCATGCGGGGGCACTCACCCGCGGTGCCTCATCCACACACCGTGCCCCACTCAAACACGCGGGGGCACTCAACCGCGGTGCCTCATCCACACTGGCCGTTTCATCCACACACACGGTGCCTCATCCACACACGCGGGGGCACTCAACCGCGGTTCCTCATCCACACTGGCCGTTTCATCCACACACACGGCCTCACTCACACACGGTGCCTCATCCACACACGCGGGGGCACTCACCCGCGGTGCCTCATCCACACCCGGCGTGCTGGGAAGCACGTACTCCGGCACAATCGCCACCACACCACTCACACACGGGGTCGCTTCCACACACGGGGACGCACTCACACCTTGCACCACACACACAGGGACAACCACACTGGGGATTTGTGTCCCCACAAGGGTCTCCGGGGCCTCTATACCCCCCAAGCTCTCCATGCACCTGTCCACAGCACTCGTCCCCTCAACCTCGCAAAACACGACCGAACTCACCTGGTCGTGACTCGCCTCAAGGGGGCATACTCCCTCCCCTCGTTCCTGGAGGAGGCCATCCAGCTGCTCGCACTGGGTCTCTACACGCTCCGCGAGCTCAACCCCATTGTCCTCCACCACCTGTGTGTGTGTGTGTGTGCGCGTCACTTACCCCGTCTTCATCGTGTTGTCTCTCCTCTATTTTTTCTGTCTCCCGTGTCTCTATACATTTATAAGTTTCTGTCGTCGTCACCTCGTGTCTCGTCTCACACGTTTTGGTCTCCCCATTTAATTTTTCCCTTTCGGTCACCGTCGATTCTTCTGTCACGACCCTCGCCCAACACGCCCCCCGAATTATTTTTTTACCCGCCTCCACCGCGGGCCTGTCAGCCGTTGCACCCCCTTCCAGCTCGTTTGCTCCCACACGTGGAGTCGCCATTCCCAGCTCCCTGGTCACGGCCTTCATGCCCGCCTGCAGGCATCGGCCCATGTTCTGCGTCTCACCCCGTAGTTCTTTCATTTCTTTTTTCATTTGCTTGCCCATGCTTTTCATTTCGTTTATAAATTCATTTGCGTTTGCATCCATCTTTTTGTTCATTTGTTGTGTATTCGCATCCATCTTTTGTGTATTCGCATCCATCTTTTCGTTCATTTTCGCCAGCATGGTGAATAGCTGGGCTATGTCGGGTGCGCTTGAGTGAGCCGTTTCGGCAGGGGTTGGGGAAGGGTTTTGGTGGAGAGGGGGGGGAGGTGTCATACACCGCGGCCGCTGCCGCACCCATTTCGGGCTCTGGGTTCAGTTGGGGGAGTTCATGGTCCTGCACGGGCATTCCATCCTGGGCCATGGATCCTACACATTCTACATCCATTTCTAATACCCCCGGCTCCCGCTCGCCTTGAGACGCCATCTTGCTTCTCTTAAAGGGTTAATTTCGCTCGCTCGTAATTTGGAGGGAATCGGGGGTCGCTTCTCTCACCCCTGGACCGATTCCCGTGAATTTAGCCGGAGACAGGAGAGCCCGTTTTCCTGTTCTCCGATACCAGTGCCGAGAGGAGGGCGATGGATTTGTATCGCACGACCTGACACCAGTGTTGCGGATTCGCGCCCGCCGGCGTGCTGACGGCCACGTAACTCGAATCGCGGCACGTCGCCCACCGGACGGACAATCCAGTCGTGACCCTCTCGGACTAACGCCGGGAACCAGTCACGGGTGGACCTTTCGGTCTCACCGCGATCGAGCCAATCAGCCCCCGCGTGGGATAGGGTTCCTCGCCAAATTCGACCTACCTAAGTACCCACGCGGAGGGTAGACCGGGCGATCGCACCTCGCCGCAGGTCGACTTCGGACACGGGCCACTTAAGCGACCCGTTCCGTACTATCGGGATAACCGAGCGGTGTTATCGTCGACCTCGACGGTTCGATTAATTATCGGGCGTATTCAGCCCACTACCAACCCTTTACGTGAAGCAAGATGAGGATTCAATGAAGGAAATGACGAAGCGAAGCGGGAAACAGTTCAACACAAAGCACATTTATTCGCGACGAACGGAAAGCACACATATACAATTCCACCAAATGCACACAGAAAAGAAAAAAACACAATGCAATTTACACAAAAAGCAAATGTAAAAGCGAAGACACAATGCAGAGCTAATACCGACTACCGAGCACACGGCAACAATTATACAATTTTACTTCACAGACGGCGCCGACAACACATACCCAAAACCAAGGAAAGAATACCCTCAAGGATGAGGCGGGCCTGAGGCCGAGACCGGGTCGGGCCTACCCGTCTGGTGATGAGACGCGGAGCGGCGATGGTGCCTCAACTCCGCGGGCCTCGCGGACAGTGTCTGGTAGGGGGTGGGAAAGGGGCCCCCTTGGTCGCACTATCTCAGCGCGGGGGGAAACAGGAGGGGGTTGCTGATGCTCGGGGTATAGAGGATTTTTATTGTCCCGCGACGAGCGTCTCCACCTCGGCCAGGTCGCGCTGTCGGCCTCCCTGGGGTGCAGCTCCCTGCACGACGCGAGCACCCCCTCGTCTGCCCTCGCCGCCTCTCCACAGCTCCGTTCCCTCCGTTCCGACTCCAACGCACACGACGACCAGCTCCTTCTTGCCAACTCCACCGCCCGCGAAGTCTTGACTCTCTGTTCCCTCTCGACTCTCCTACTCTCTTACTCTCTGGACTGACGAACACGGTCGCTTTTTATCAGCCCCGTAGCTTCGTCCTCTCATCTTTGACCCCTCCCTTCGACCTTTCACCTCGCTCCCCATTGGCCCGAGAAAAAGTGGGCGTGAATGCTTTTTGATCCATAAATTTGCATATATCGATCGCCCTCCAACGCCCTGGAGGCGGGGCCAAATCGCCCCTCGCTCACCGATTGGACGGCAAAAAGTGGGCGTGTGTCGTTTTTGATCCGTTTTTGAAGCACAAAATCCATGATTTTGTACACGCTGTTCGGCGCGCGCCCTGCACGAGTCCAACACCGGTACCCACAGGCGGCGCAAGAACGGTGGCGATGCGACGGTTGCGAGGTGTGACGTGAAGGTCGTGGCGGTTGTGGTGAAGCGGCGTTGTGGTTGGTGGTTGATGTTGTGGTTGTGGTGGTAATCATGGCGGTTGGTCCAAATTAAAGATAGTAAAAGAAAAACGGCTATCCTGAAGAGTCGCAGCACGCATAAATGACATGTATTCCCACTAGACAACGGGTTTGGGCCTAACTACACATGTACTTACCGAGATACCTCACCTAAGGGACCTGAATGGTGGTTTGCGAATTTGGTAACCACAACAGTATGTAATGCAATTAATGCAACAAATGGGGGTAGGGACAAGACACGAGCAAATAAAAGATCGGCAGCCATATCTATTTATTATGTACACAATCAATTAATCACAATTCTACTTAGCGGACACGGCGCCACAACTTCCATACAAAGAAAACCCCAGGAAAGGA
Source organism: Eptatretus burgeri (assembly GCF_056783735.1). Classification (NCBI taxonomy): domain Eukaryota; kingdom Metazoa; phylum Chordata; class Myxini; order Myxiniformes; family Myxinidae; genus Eptatretus; species Eptatretus burgeri. The sequence continues at coordinate 27,218,140 of NC_140974.1, read as the reverse complement.
AAGGGTAGAGAACAGGACCCGTAGGCCTTTAATGTTTCCGCGGAGCTGTGGAGACCGCAGGAGCTCCGCGAGACCAAGCAGATTACCTGCCACCCTCGTGCTGACTCGCTGGACGACCCTCGATGTCTCGCCGTCAACACGGCTGCTGGTGTGATGGCGACTCGGTTGGTCCAGGCCTTGCCCTGCGGCCTGGTCGATCAGGCCTATCCGTCAACGCCTCAGAGGAACGAACGGGCCTTTGCTCTTTCAAGAGTTGATGCTCTTTTACGAGCCCGCCCATTCCTCGGCGTTTGCTCAGACCGTTCTGTCGCTGGCTGGCGACTTCTCTCCAGCCGTCTCCACCGACCCGCAGTTCGGCGCGGTACTGCAGGCTTGGCTGTGCTCCAGGCTTCGCTGCACTCCGATGACCCCGACTGACCTTCACTGGACTTGAACCTTGGTGCTCTCCACCCCGACTCCAGCTCGACTCCAGACAGACTGCTCGCTTGGCATTCCAGCGCGCCTTTTTATGGAGTCTGGGGGGTGAGTTTGATCTTCCACCTTCAACCTTTCATCCCCCGCTGGCTCCGCCCCTTTTGGCATTTTGATCTGATCTCGTCGTGAAACACGAACATGCGCGGACGTTGTAGGAATCATCCTTACCACGTGCAGACGTTGTGGAAATCATCGGCTCTGCCCCAATGAGGGAGTCCCCGCGTCTGTCGCGGAGATGCTGTTCGTTGGGATTCGCCGTGGCTGGCGAAAAGATGGCGGCGCAATGGAGATGAAGGTGAAGCGATGTTGTTCGTTTGTGGAGATGTTGTTGAGGAGATGGTGAGATGTCGTGGTTGGTGCTGTGGTGGGGATGGCGTGGTTGTTGAGATGTGGTTGTGGTTGTTGAGATGCGGTTGTTCCAAAATAAAGATAGCAAAAGAATAATACTACCTCAAAGATCACAGCCCGGCTACACCAATAAATCCCTTTAGATATCGGTGGGGAAATCTAATCTGAACACACACTTATCGACATAACTGATCTCTGGGAAACCTGAATGGTGTTCTGTGAATTTCCACAACCGTAACAATAAATATATATATATATATATATATATATATATATATATATATATATATATATATATATATATATATATATATATATATATATATATATATATATATATATATATAGATATGTAGTCACTGCTGATGAGAAACATCCCCATAACATGATGCTGCCACCTCCGTGCTTCACAGTAGGGATGGTGTTCTTTGGGTGATATGCTGTGTTGGGTTTGTGCCAAATGTAATGTTTTGCATTTAAGCCTAAAAGTTCCACTTTGGTTTCGTCAGCCCACAAAACTTTTTGCCAAATGCCTTCAGAATCTCTGGAGTGGTTTTTTGCATTCCTCAAACGGGACTCAAAGTGGGCTTTTTTGAGTCATGGCTTCCTTCTTGCCACCCTACCGTACAGGCCAGACTTGAGTGCTTGTTGTCACATGGACACAATGACTAGTCTTTGCCATAAAGGAATGTAGATCTTTCAAAGTTGCCATTGGACTTTTGGTGGCCTCTCTGATCAGTCTCCTCCTTGCTTGGTCATTCAGTTTGGATGGACAGCCTGATCTAGACAGGGTCTTGGTGGTACCATACGCCTTCCACTTCTTAATGATTGTCTTGACTGTGCTCCAAGGGATTTTAAATACATAAGAATAAGCCGACATTATTGGAAAGAATCTGTTTGTCTGTATATCTGTCTGTGAGCAGAATATCTCAAAAAGTTATGGACGGATTCAGATGTCTATAAATCACAGACTCTTGACTATAAATTAAATATACTGCCTCCGCAGCATCATGTGGAACAAACCGACTAACTCTGACAGGTCCCTGGAACATGGCAATCTAACCTATTTGAAACACAAGGACCATGTTACTCTTACCACAGTCTAGCTATGGACCGTTCCATTCCACGTAACACAATACACATACATAGATATAAGTATGGTGTTGGCCCAACAGTTAAGGTGGCTGGCTTAGGGTCCTGCATTAGAGCCCCTATCGTGCTGTTGAAATAACACCAGGTGGGTTGACTCAGCCTGGCATCCTTCTGAGGTTGGGAAGATGGGCCCTAGCTTACTGGGGTAATAAGCCATTTGAGTATCCTGCATCAAATTGGCAACCTGTCCAGGACTGCACTGCCTAGCCAAATGAAACTACCTTGGCAGCCCTATGTGCCTCACAGCATGAAAGGAATGGTTATATCCATAATACATACATACATACATACATACATACATACATACATACATGCATACAGTGGCCTGCAAAAGTATTTGCCCCCTACCAATAATGCCACATTTAGATGAATTATGAATTATGTAGAAACAACTTTTCAAAATGAACTTTTTTATTCATAACTGAAGAAATCAAACAAAACACTATGATAGTTGAAGAAGGTTACATGGCAGGATTACCTGCGAAACACAAGTACAAATCAAAATTCACTGGTTGTAAAAGTATTCAGCCCCTTATGTCTGTACTTGGTGGAAGAACCTTTTGAAGCAATGACTGCTATGATTGTTTGTGAGTTGATCTCTACCAGCCTTACACAATGAGATGGTGAAATCTTTACCCATTCTTCACGTGAAAATTGCTCTAGTTCTACCAAGTTTGATGGGGATCGTCGATGGGCTGCAATCTTCAAGTCTCCCCATAAATGTTCAATTGGGTTCAAATCAGGACTTTGACTGGGCCACTCAAGAACATTTATTTTCTTCTTATTCAGCCATTCCAGTGTGGCTTGAGCTTTGTGCTTCATATCATTGTCCTGGTGATAATGTGAATCTCTTTCACAGTTTCAGATTCATGGCTGACTCAAGCAGGTTTTCATCAATGATTCTCCTGTAATTTGAACCATGCATTGTCCCTTCGATCGTGACAAGCTTGCCAGTCCTTGCTGGAAAGGAGCCTCATAGCATGATACCACCACCACCATGCTTGTCAGTAGGGATGGTGTTGACTGGGTGATGTGCAGTGTTAGGCTTTGGCCAGACGTAATGCTTTGAATTTCGACCAAAAAGTTAAATTTTTGTCTCGTCTGACCACAAAACGTTTCTCCACATGCCTGCAGTATCATTAAGATACTTTTTGGCAAACTCCATACGAGCTTTTCAATGTGTCTTTTCAGTAATGGCTTCTTCCTTGCCACCTGTCCATAGAGGCCAGCTTTGTGAAGGGAATGAGACATTGTTGATTGATGAACAATGACCCCATCTCAGACATAGAGCCTTGAAGATCTTTCAAAGTCAATGTTGGATTTACAGTGACCCCTCAAACCAGTTTCCTGCTTGCCCTGCTGATGAGTTTGGATGGGTGACCTGATCTGGGTAGGGTGTGGGTGGTATGATACATCTTCCACTTCTTAATGATGGATTTCACCATACTCAAAGGGATAATGAGTCACTTTGAAATTCTCTTATAATCCTCTCCTGAACGGTGCTCTCCTGAATCTCTGTGAGTCCTCCGCAGCTGCAGAACTATCTGTTGCATACCGAACGTCTGGCAGCTTTACATCCAGCAGCTCATCTTATGTTTGTAAATACATTTATGACTCTTTTTCTCACTTTCCCTTCAAAAAGATGTCTTGTACAATCCTGGAATTATCCCTGTTTTTGTTGCTGTTAAAGTGCTGGTTGCTGCTGTTCTTTATAGTAGTTTCTTCTCCGGCCTGGGTGGTAGGTGGCACACCATACCATCTTGCCCTCCATATGGTTGCCTCTTTGTACCACTTGTATTCTACTTCTTCGGTTTACCTAACATATTTATGAATCATTTCAATTCACCTACTTCATGGCCCATCCTACACACAGGCCTGAGATAGCCAGTGAAGAGGTTCATTTTTGGTATACAATGGTCGGGCATGCAGACGAAAGTAATTAAACGACTCCAGGTGGCACTTATTAATTTTGTCTACTACTGTTTCTAGATTTCCCCATCGTCACCTGATTTTTTTGTGATGCTCGATGTTGAATCCATTGTTGTCTGCTTCAAATACCTTGTCCATTGTATATACATCTGCACCTAAAATGACTCGAACCCTCTCAAATAGCTCCTGAGTAGGATGCAGTATTCAGATTCATAATGCAGCACAGAGTATTTGTGCTTCATATACCTTTTCACTCTCAGATTGTTATCCATAAGTATTGCCTTACGTAAGTGCTCAAAACCTCAGAATACCTATTCATTTCGTTTGCTGATGTCATCCAAGGTCAAAAGTATGGAAGTTAGTGTACAGACTCAATTGCACCGTTATTTGCAGGTAAAGGCCTGCTTTGTCTTCCTTAGTTGCTTCTCTTGGAAATACTATGAGCTTAGTGTTGAATATGTTGAGTATGTCGACTGCCAGCACAAAGCTTCCGTTGACTCACCAGGTCTCCTGCATGGCCCTTTCAACATCATGCCGAGTTGTGCCACGTAGTAACAGCAATGTTAGCATTCAGTCAACCGTGTATATTCAGCATTGCATCTGTACTTTTGGACCAGCTTCCCGTCATGCATATACATCAGATTGACTCCCATTCCGAGCTCATCAACTCGTGCACTTCAGTGTTCTACCACAAGACAAACATGCAACTGAACGGACGGGTACCATGCAACACCCATGCCTCAGCCTAGTTATCCGCATCAGTCTCTTCTCAGAGGAGAAATATCTGAGCCTGCATGTTTTTGTGAAAAGATGGCATGAGCTCGATTATTTGATCATTTCAAATTTCATCTTCAATGAGGACAATGCTCTTAATCACAGAGTCCCAATTTCCAGTTCATGAATTTTAGAAAATAGAAATTAATCCTGTTAATAACTAATCATTTTGTACTGATTTAAGACAATCTATTGCCACAAGTGTAATAATGGTTATTAACCTTTCTTATTGAATATGTTCTGCAGTGGAGGAACGTGTGGCCTTCTCTGCATGGATTAACAAAGTTCTTCAAGCAGATCCAGACTGCAACCATTTGTTGCCCATCGATCCCCAAAACAACGATCTCTTCCATGTCCTCATGAACGGAATCATCCTATGGTATGATGACAAATACTGCTTCATTCATGTCCCTTATTGAACTCCTGGTTGAAGTCCCAATCAAATGGAAATCACAAACACATTCTGGATTGCAGCTGATGAAACAGGAGAGCTCATTAACCCTTAGAAGCCATTTCCGCAATAATATGGTCAGAAATGCGCCATAAGGCAGCAAATACGACTTTAATGAATGCCCTAGTAATTCCAAGTGGAGGCTACCATGGCTTGTCCACCATTGGCTGTGAAATATTTGATGTCACCTCCCTAGGTGATTTGGATACACGATGGGCTATAACACACATGTGTCTTCCCATATTTGTTTCGTCTAATTGTGGAAAAGACATGATGACCTCCACAAAATTACTGGGGAATTTATTAAATCATTCGTGTGCAACACATCACTGCTGGTTTGCATTATTGCTGCAGTGCCCGCAGTAGTTTTGGCAGGTATTTGTAATTTGTTCATGGTGCTGGCAATAACTCGCCTACTCTTCTAGAAAAACAAAGTGGGATCTTTAACTTGCACCAACTAATGCTGGCAGACAGGATATTGGTTTACCACCATCGGACGGATGGCACACACATTGATGAATCACCGTGCCTGCAAAACGCACTTTCTTGCAAAGCCGGCAATGAGAGTTTAAAGCTGTGTCGAAGTTAAAACCCAGGCAAGACAGCTTAGAAGCAAGTGAGTGTACCTGTAGATTCTAGACTATCCTACGAGCCAGGAAATTAATTGACGTTCCATTTTCTGCCTTGTGGTTCATTTTTAGCTCACCTGGAACACAGTTCAGGTGTGCTTATGGGATGGTGCATTGTCCGTCTGTCCCGACATCTGTAAACACTTGCAACTTTCTCTCCGAAATTGATGATGGGATTGTGACCAAACATGGCTAAAATGATCTTTGGTGTGGTAGAACTTAAATTTGTTCATGACACCATCCACATCCACATATAAGTAAGTCATTGTAAGGTTTAAAGGTCCCAACAGTTCTTCAATATCAATCTAGTTTGGCCACCATTTTGGATGATAGGAAAACCTTTAATAATCTTCTTCTCTCAAACTGCTCAACCGATGAATGCAAAATATAGTTTGTTAACAACGACCTCATCACTCACGTGGTATGGCAGCCATATTGGATCTTAAAAAAACCTTTTAAAAATCTCCTTCTCTGAAACCACTTAACTGATCAATATGAAACTTTACATATATGACCAACCACACATAGGAAATACAATTTGATAACAATGACCTCATTGGTCACATGGTCTAGCAGCCATATAAGATCAAAGGAAAGCCTTTAAAATTCATCTTCTCTGAAACCTGTTTTTTCCTTCCCTCTCCCGCCCCTCTCGACTCTTGCTCACATTGTACGTTCTGTGTGTGAGCTCTCATACGAGCCTCAACAGTGTATACAAAACAAGAACACTGGACCAATGATTGTGAAACTTAAAATATATGATTGGCTACCAATGGGAACGTTTAATTAGATTAAAGAATATGATCTGAAGTATAATATGGTCACCAGTGATGTCATCATACAGAAAGTGGGCAATATGTTGAAAAATATGGATTATAAACACCTTGGAGTTGCATCTTATTAAATAGAGCGAATTTTGACGCATCAGGAAGTGACACCATCATACCAGAAGTGGGCAATATCTCAGAAACTAAGACTCATAAACAGCAGGGAATTGCATCCCCTACAAATGCAGGTTTGAATTAACTTTGAGCATCATGTCAATACGACCTGAGCTAAAATGTCTATTCCAAATCCAGCTTTTATTTTTTTTACCCTGATCCATCCATCACTCCACTTTTTAGCAACCAGCCAGGTGAGCTACAGGACCATTGGTCCTAGATTTTGGTTTATATAATGATGTAAACTGAAGATTTTGATATTCATATCAGATGTCGTTATCATCAGTTTTTGAAATTTGCCTTTTTTATGAGTTATGATAATTCATATGTCTTTACGTTGCAGCAAAATGGTGAATCTCTCTGTACCCAACACCATCGATGAAAGAGTCATTAACAAAAATAAACTGACTCCTTTTACAATACAGGTGAGACCAAGACTATGATCAGAGTTCAGGATAATGGACAGGTCAAACGAACCCATTTCCTTTCAAGATATTTCTGATATACTTCTGCATTCATTGATTGGTCAACAATGTACGGATTTACTCTGGATGATGATTTTTGCTCGCACAAAATGAACCAGCTTAATGCCCCTTTATAGACGTAATGACTCTTACACCTGTAACCATTACACTGAATTGCACACCGAGATCACAGCCATTGGTTTCATTCATGATCAAATATAATTTGATATATCATTTCATGTCAATTGACAGTTCAATTCATGTACTCCTTGAAACCGAATGGCAACACAATGATTTTTAGAGACATTAAATCCTTCAATATGAATGTTGGTGCATGTGCACCCAATCTTACTGTGTCGGAAGTACAGGTGTAAACTGACACTTCCATCAGGAACTTTTTTTGGAATCTCCTCTCCAGGAAAACCTGAACCTGGCCCTCAATTCTGCCTCGGCTGTAGGATGCCAGGTGGTTAATATTGGTGCTGAGGATCTTCGGGATGGACTACCCCATCTTGTGCTGGGTCTCCTATGGCAGATTATTAAGCTTGGCCTCTTTGCAGACATCAATCTTTCTGATAATGAAGGTATTGCATAACACTGGCCTGGATGTTTTTTTTTTTTCTCTCTTCCGTTCAATCTGGCACCACGTACATTCACGAGGTCTTCATAATCTCGGTCTTCATCATTCCAATGCCATGCAATGTGGTTTTTTTTTTTGGTGTAAATTCTTGTTCCTATCTACATTTCAATGGACGAACCATTCTGCCTTGACCGTCTTAGTCCCTAATCACACCCATTACCACTTCCGAACATCAACGCTTCAAACTGACATCAACTTCATCCTCAAAACTGTGTCTAGCTCTGGTAGCCCTACTCATGGAGGGTGAATGCCTTGAGGACCTGATGAAACTATCTCCAGAAGACCTGCTGATCCGTTGGGTCAATTACCACCTCAACAATTCCGGCGAGGCAGGAATTGGAAACTTCACCACAGATATTCAGGTTAATTTCCATACATGGCATTTATTACATTAAAAGTATGACACCATAGGTTGGTTCGGTTCACAGGTTTCTTATTTTAAAAGATTTTTGTGGGACTTTGTTTTCAATATGGTGGAGGTCTGAATTTCCCAGTTTCAGTTAGGGTTGTTGTTTCTGACAAGAAGAAACAACAGATTGAATTGCATGAAGTTCTCTTCCTTTCTTTTCTTTATTATATTTTTTTTTTTACTCTGGTTCACAAATACATATGGAATTATTGCTGATGCGAGATTTTAATCCATCACCTTCTTTTCTTGGGGAGTACGAGATAGCACAAGATTAATTATTACTTTTTATCTTAGGATTCGAGGGCATACTTTCATTTGTTGAAGGAGATTGCACCACGAGGAGATGGAGAGGGTGAACAACGGATTGATATTGACCTTTCTGGTCTTCAGGTAATCTTTATTTCTTTTTATGACTATCTTTAGATAAAACCTTGACAATCAATTAGGCCAAACCATTGCTTCCACAAATGTGAGGCTTTTTTTTTAGGTTAGGCGGACCCACGTGCCCCAGCTGGATCCACATCCCGTAGTCAGACCCTGTATCTAAATGTTATAAATTCCACTATATATTTGCCATGATCAATGTTTTGTGACCACATTGCATTATCTGAGGTTATTATGTTGATGAGCTGTGTAAATATTATAGTAAAACTTTACCAAAGATATTACATGTTGTAGTTGTGTTATAAACTATTATATGTGACTTAGGAAAGAGCCTTACAGTTCATGTAATCATTGACGAGTTGTATGCTGTCATTTTCTTAAAATTCTGCAAATCTGTACGTGAAAAGGTAAAATATGTAAATTGATATTTAAGAGTGAATAAAAATCACAAAAAAATTAATAATTTAGTTGCATTGCAATTATCTATCTCACTGTAATGCATCATTCAGTTATACTAGTTATTGATCGAGATGCAGAGAAGCACGAGGAGATTTGTGAAGAATATCAATGATATTGAACAGTATTAATTGGTAAGTACCTGAATTCAGGAGAGGGACGAGGAGAGGCGTGCGGAACGGATGCTGCAGCAAGCCGACCGCCTTGGCTGTCGGCAATTTGTCACACCAACCGAGGTAGTGCAAGGGAACTACAAGCTCAACCTCGCATTTGTTGCCAATCTCTTCAACACGTACCCAGCACTTAGTCAGCCATTGGATACTGATCTTGACTGGAGCTTACTTGAAGGTAGGTGTGATTTAAGTATCACCATATAGTAAATATATTGAGTTTATATTGTTTAATTTTTAAAGGTGTGGAACTCTTGGACGTGCTCGACCACAGATAGTGAGATGTCAATGTGCTAACAATAGAGCAGAGAAGAAAATATGGACAAGGAGTACAGACATGTAAATATATAGGATAGGTCAACAGCCAGGACAACAAGATGAGATGTAAACATAGATGCAGCTCAATGATGCAGAAGAGGACGGAGGAGGGAGGGAGAGAGGTAAATGCTGTAAAATTGCAGGGAAGAGAAAGATTAAATTGACTCAGGGAGATGATTCTATGGCTGGGAGAAAAGGTGAAAGCAGTGACAATAAATTTGAAAAGGTGACAACCGATAGGTTTCTGGATAAGACCTGTGAAAAAGGACAGAAAGAGTAGAAGGAGATGTACTCGATAGTGATTTAGTTCAGTTTTTAGCAATCCTGCAGGGGTGCAATTTATATGTCCTAATTTAGTATATTTTTGTTGTTGATGTACCTGTGAAACAATAAATGAAAAGAAAACTAGAAAGCATCTGAAAATGCAAAGCACATCCACTTTGAATTCAGACGTCTTCTTCTTCCGTATGCTAAATGGTACCTTTGACCTTTTAACCGAATTTTTAATTTGACTTCTCCATGTTCTCATAATATAATAAATCTTTGTTGAAAATTTGATGACAAAAGCTCAAATGGTAAAAAAAAAGTTACGGCCTGGAAAGACAGATGGACAGACACACAGACACACAGTAGTGATTGCAAAACCCCATGTACTGCTGCACGGGGGGATGCGATAAAAAAGAGCACGACTCGATGCAGCACCACAAAAGAACACCAGAACAGTTACACGTTGCCATCATGTAATATTTCATATATGAAGGGGTTTTTTTAAACGATTTCGATTCTTGGGTTGGGCTTAGATATAAAACCCATGAGGATAACATTGGCAAAACTACCCTGTGAGCTTGATTTTAAGAAAATACTCCTGCACAGTCAAACGAGCCATCTGGGTGCACAGGAAGCATTCCTAAATATACAAGTAAAAAAAGACATAAAATGTCATAGCCCCTGTTGTTTTAGTAACTTTGCTGTATAAGTTAAAGGGCAAGCCCATATTTCTGTACAACTAAAATGGCCACCAGTCATCAGCCATATTTGATCAGATCGCAAAAATAAAGTGAGCGGCACATGTATGCCATCATGTAGTGTGCTTGTGCTAAGTTTGAACAAAATCGGACCATACATGTCTGAGGATTGGCTGGGGACACATTCAAGTTACAAAATGGCCATCAGTCGGCCATCTTTGATCTAAAGAAAAAATGACGTGCATTTGTAAGCCATCATTCATTCATTATCTGAGTGCCAAGTTTGAACAAGATTAGTAACGTAACTGGAACGTAACAATGAAAAATGACTTCATGGCTTCCCTAACTATTAGTACAGTCATGGAACAGATGACCTTTTGAACTGGCATTTTTGACCTAGTAGCTTGTAATACAATTGTCAATCCTCCCTTACTTATTGTACATACAGTAGTTATCATCTTGAGTGGTGTCACCCGATTGCAATGTACTTGCACAGTATTAATGTAATGTATTATAAATAAGTGATACTTCCACAGTTAAACTTACATAGTATTAAATTAATGTAGTGCTCATTAATGTTCTCAGTAATACATGAATTTTTCCAACGCGTGCACAAATAAAGCAAACACGTGAACTCTGGTAGCCAATCAGTTGCATCCTTCCAGAGAGCAAATCAATGCACGGGATGTTAAAAAGGCCAAGGGGTCATGGGAGCTGGTCTGGACGACATGTTGGAAGCTTGCGCACCTTTACATACAAGCCTTTCTCATCCCTTTCCACGAGTCACTCAACATGTCATTATTAAATAGTGACTTTTGGTTCGACTTCATCAAGATTGTTGAGCGAATTGGATTTCCTTTGTTTGGTTAAACAACCACGACTGCTACAAATGAGTATTCCTTTTCTGCTTGCCATTTCTGATGCCATCCTCCAGCCGCAGCAGCTCAACGCCATTAAATCTTTCTTTCTTCACCAACCGCTGAAGAGACGATGAAGGAGTAATCATCAGCCAGACTTCAGTTACAACACATCATTGCATTGTTAATGTGATTGAGATTTCTCTTGTTCTGGTTTAAGCATCATCATCCTAACGAGCATACGAAAAGGGAATAAACACGACACACAGTATGGGAAAAAAATGGTATCAAGGTTTTAATGCTTTAAATTGTTGAGTTCCTTTCCAGGTATGGGGGAAGTCCCTGTAAACATAATTTCCATTGCAGGTGAGACGCGAGAGGAAAGAACCTTTAGGAATTGGATGAACTCGCTTGGCGTATCACCCTACATTAACCACCTGTACAGGTAACAACATCCTGACTGATCACCCTTACCTCTAGGCTGCTACAATGCCAGCCTCATTTCACCATGAATGGGGATATTCTGTGCTCTGCTTCACTGATATCCCTCCCTGGCTACTTTCTCTAACATCACAGATACTTATCTTGGTGATGCAATCACCGTTTTCATTCAAGCCAGTGCTTTGTGACTGCCATATCCTTGACAAAACGAGTACCAGCTAGCTGGTTGCATGGGCACTGCATCAGTGACACAGCTGCACCTCCAGAAAACTATGCAGCCAAGCAGCCACAGGCTGCTTATGGATAAATAAATAAACCAATGTCACCCTGCCAAAAGGTGACCACGTGTGACTTCTTTAAGGTCACACTGAGGTAAACAGAGCTGCTATCCACCAGGAGCGACTCCAATGAGAATCGTTCTACAGAGTAACCATGAAAATATGCGTTTGCCTCATAACGTCACCAAATGACGTCATAATGTCTCAATCTTGACATATCTAGAAAGCACTCATCGAGGTGTTCAATTTGAGGTACTACACGATATGGTTCCTAAAACTTGAAAATTTGACCTTGGGGTCAAATATGTTTGACCTCAGGGGCTAACCATGAAGGTCAAGGCAAATCGCCACCAAAAAATAATCAGCTGAGCGCCAGACCATGAACTATATTCCCATGAAGTTTGAAGACGATCCGATCAAAATTACCCAAAAAATAAGGGTTTCGTCGACTCCCCTGATTTGCGACAAAGTGACCTTGACGTTTGACCTTGACCTTCAAAATTTTATGCGCTGAAAGGGACCTCTATAGGCCTCTGATATGCGAAGTTACAAAAATTTCCAATGAAACTGTGCTCTGCAGAGTGATTTATACATGATTACAGACCAAAAAAAAAAAAAAACATACAAGCTGACTCACATATCTTGCAAAAACTTCGTTTTGGCAAGATAACAAACCTTCATATCCTTAGCTTATATCTGGAGTATACGGCACGAGCAAAGACCCTTTCCACTTCACTGTGAAGCTCTGTTGGATTATTTGGTTTGAACCTCCGTTTAAAACGAGTGAAATGAAACATTTTGAAAATTTCGAATTATTTTCACTCAGATTTCAACATCACAACAATGTTGTTTAAACTTTCCTTATACAAGATGATGATTGGTCATTCCGGCTACCACCGAGGGTGCTATACGATAAACATTTACATCGAGAGAATTGGAGTCTTCCCCCCACCTTGAACCTCCTCCCCCAGAAATGCCACAATGAGAGAAACCATACTTGGGGTACCCTTGGGCAACATGCAAAATTTGGTTGGATTTGGTTCAGTAGCTTTTTAAAAAATTTTAAGCATATTTAAACAAACAGACAAATAAATGAAAAATCAATCAGAGTGACACTTGGCAAAACGGAATGGGACTCGGTGGACTGCATACCTTTGCCAAGCTGAACAGTTTACATGTTGTATCCCATTGATAGGTCGGATCTGAATCTGGACCTGAAACAAAAATCGAATCGGCTTCTATTTGTCACCTAACCAACTCATCCACCTAGTTTTGTCATAACTCGTCCATAACCTTTTGAGATATTGTGTTGTATATCTTTTTTAGCCCCAGGTCTCAATGGTGAAGAATCACTTTAAAATTATATAACGCTCGTATGCGGATCCAGAATCTGATCTTCATCAAAATTGATTTGATTCTTCCTTGTCACACTCCCAACGTGTCCACCAAGTTTCGTGTGAATCCATCCAGAACCTTTGGAGATATTGTGTTATATATCGTTTTTGGCCCCATCTCTCAATGGTGATGAATCACTTGAAAAATTCTAGTATCCGGATTTGGATCTTCACCACAATTGTGTTGCTGTCCTTGGCCAGTCACCTACATACGCGCAACATTTCAGAACGAATGCTTGAAAACTTTGGCCAGAATTTGTGTGACACACGGACATATGCTACAGACCAACATACTTGGCAAAGAAAAACAAATTTCGCCAAGTAACAAACCAAACAAGCAGTCATAGACTGGTACTTACGAAATCGTCAACTTGACCTCTGACCTTGTCTAATAAAAGCTGTCTCGAGAGAAGGTAGCGACGCAAACCAGAAGTTTATACGATGATTCTGTACCAAACCGTAAAAAAATCGAATGTTTGACCTCACTGTGACCTTGACCTTTGACCGATTTTGACCAAAATCTAATCAGCACTAGCCATTACCCTCCTGAATCACGTGGTATAATTTGACATTGGTAGCTTCTTCCGTTCTCGAGTTATCGTGCCTACAAACAAACACACAAACACACAAACAGATGACGCAAGTCATCAATATACTTACGAAATCTAATAAATATACAAATTCACTTTTATAGTGTAGATACATACAATATAGTACTTATGTAGCAGATTTTTAATTGCCTCCTCTTCCCTTATACACAAAGAGACATCTACCTACTTCACTCACCAAGAAAATCTTGGCCTAATTAGTTGAAAATGCTGTATATTACCAATTTATTCTTTAACTTTGGATCAGCACTCAGGTTATCCTTCCATGTGTGTGAAAACAGGGTGTGCCATTGACCAAATCAAACAGGTGACACATTTATTTGACCACTAAAACCTGTCCATTTCACCTGGAAAGGAAAAACAAGACCAATCCTTACCTCATCCACTAACAATCCTTTCTTTATTTTCTTGTTTCCTCCTTAAAAATAATGGCAAGTTATCTTCTCCTTTTGAATATGTTGGCGCACGCTTGCAGATTGCGACTACCCTGAGGAGCACTCGAGTGACCATGTCCAAGAAGGCAGCAACCACACCATGAGTCACAGCTAGTTGTGGGCTGGATTCCAAGCAGTTGGATAAAACAGAGCCATTTAACCAAACTATTGTAACACAGGACTTATGCCGCAAGGTCTGTGCTCAAAAGCAAACTCTTTAAATCGTAATTTACCCAGATTGCCTTCAGCCCATCCTGAATTAAGCATGCATGCAAAAGCATCAGTTCACTAACTTTGACTCCTGAAACCAGGGCAGCAGTCACACTATGTGATGGCAGGGGGGGGATGCGGATCCAGAATCTGATCTTCATCAAAATTGATTTGATTCTTGAGTTTGAGATTATATATTTCACGCAATGAATGACTTGACGGTTTACGAAGCAGTGGAGGCAATTGCAACTAATTTAGGACAAAGATAATTGTGAACCGGATGACAAAGCGCCACCATAAGACAGTGTTATTCAATCTGTGTAGCTCAATGATGCTGAGAAACGGTGATTTGTTTAGCGTCTTTCGGTGTAGATTCATGACGTCAGCCTCACCGTGGGGAATCACTTCCACCTCACTGTGATGAATCATCATGATACAGAAACAGCATGCCCTAAAAAAGGATGCTTCAGATGGCTGAGTCAGCCCCAACTGAGGCCGAGACTCCGATGAATGCCGAGTATGAAAGATCCTGATTTTCGAGGGAGAATCCCCCCCCCCCACCTCCCACCACCCTGCCTACCCCTGATTATGACACAAACGATGACTCTCCCAAGCATGACTCGATACGATCCTAACAAAGTGATTTCACCAACTTCTATTTTTACCTCTGCCGCCGAAGGTGGATCAAGGTTGTGTTTTCACCCCTGTCTGTGTGTCTTTGTTTGTTTGCTTGTTTGTGAGCAATATATCTCAAAAAGTTGTGGAGAGATTGGGTATGTCACACCGACAAAATGATTCGATTTTGGTGAAGATCAGGATCCGAATGTGGATCGGATAAATTTTTAAGTGATTTCTCACCATTGAGAGATTGGGCTAAAAAAATGACACAGAGCAGGATATCTCAAAAAGTTATGGACAGATTCGGATAAAACTTGGTGGATGATTTGGTTAGGTGACAAGAACAATCCAATTAAATTTTAGTTCAACTTCGATCCAGATCCGGCCTATCAGTAGGATAGAAAACGTAAACTAATCAGCCTGACGGAGGTATGCGCTCTACCAAGTGCCCTTCTCGTCCTTGATCTGCTTCCTCCCTTTGTCGATGATGTGTGAATCTCTCGGTCCTCGTCTCTCGCTGGTTCAAGCAATTTTAGGTCGAGCATTCTAAGTACACCTTCGCCCTTCAAGGGCCAATCACACGGCTGTCCACGGGCTCCGAAACCAAGTTTGTCAAGGCATGCCCTTTCTGCCTGGACTTATCCACTATTCCATGGTCCGACTTTATTATAATTATCAACCTCGTTCGCATTTTACTAATTCTCACTTAACATTACCAATATTAAACGATTTTATTGCAAAAAAATAATAATCATGCATGTACTAAATCTCAAGTTCCATAATAACAATAATTCATTGCATCATCATTCGTTCCAATTAATCAAAGCAAAACATAATAAAATTCACAAATTTTCATTTTCGGAATACTATCCTCAGCACCTTATAGTCGAACTATGCTTGGTGATGGCTTAACCGTTAAGGTGGCTGGCTTAAGATCTTTGTGTCTTGAGTTTGAGCCCCTGTCAAACTGTTGAAATAACACCAGGTGGGTTGACTCAGCCTGACATCCTTCAGAAGTTGGCAAAATGAGGACCAGCTTACTGGGATAATAAGATGTTTGAGTATCCTACGTTGGAGTGATGACCCATCTGTCGCCAATGGAACTGCTTTGGCAGCTCTATGCGCCTCACAGCATGAAATGAATGGTTATTGTTGTTAGAGTTGAACTACAGCATAACACCTGTGCATTAACTATACATTATACTAACCCTCTCATCCCTTTGATCTCCTTTTCTATGAACTTTTGTGTCCCAGTGATCTCTCAGATGGCCTGGTGTTGCTGCAGCTCCATGAGCGGATTGGCACCAACATCACGTGGTCTCGAGCCAACCGTCCACCTTACCCTAAATTCAGTGCACACCTCAAAAAGGTCTTTGCTCCCCTCCATTTCACCTTACTTTTCTTCCTTGTGTCACAGTCCAGAATAAGGAATATAATTATTTGACAAACAAAATCTAGCATTGTCCGATTGGATTCGTACGCGTTTGTATGTGTGTGCGTGCAGCTCGAGAATTGCAATTACGCTGTCGAGTTGGGCAAGGCGCGAGGTTTTTCACTGGTTGGGGTTGCAGGTCAAGACTTCCAAGAAGGGAACCGCACCCTCACCCTCTCACTTGTCTGGCAGCTCATGAGGCGGTAAGACAACCGACCTGCTTATGGTCTACGCCATACACAGAGTTCTCAGCGATATGGTTTGTGTCTTTGTTTGAGGTTACGAGTTGCATTAACTTTTGGGTAATCCATAACAGTAATTAATTGAGTGATGTAACTAATTACTTGGGTTACTTTTTCCTTACTTTTTCCTGAATCGAAAGTTTATTTGGGAAAGAAATATTAGGTCTCACTAGATGATAAATCTAACTTTATAAATGTTCCAGTTTCTAACACATGAGTTAAGGAGTATGAAAATACTCGACATGTTAGTTTTGCTGTTCCACTGTGGTTTATATTAAACAATAACTTATTTATATCCTTGATATTGTATACAACACCATTATAGAACATGTCTGTAAATCCACAAGTGGTCCATCGGGTGCGGACAACCCCCCCCCCACCTTACCCCACCACCCCAAGAGTACACTCAAGTGTCATTCTACAAATCAGAGTTGTACAGAACAGTGAAATAACATTTTAATGACCCAACATGAATCATCCTCTCTTAAACACTCTCTTCCACCTCCTCATAACCCCTCTTTCAACATCACTTCCCTATAAGTAGTCCTGGCAGGTATTCGTGTTTTTTAAAATCGGTTCGTGTCGATAAAAGTCGATTCAACATGTCACTCACACACTGATGAAAATTTTTCCATCATTAATTGGCGAAATTTCTAGATAAAGAACATAACATAATGATGGTTAACAACTTATTATAGATCCATCAATGTGTAAATAAAGCAACGAGTGAAACAGATATTTAAATCTATAAAACAAAAAGGAGAAGCATCCGTCCGTGTGTCGCAAAAAATGTCTGTTAGAAAGCTAAATCGATTTACTTGAAACAAAAATTTGTGTCCATTTAATCTTAAAGAGCCTGTTTTAGAAGTCCACCTTTCTGCGATAGAAGAAGAAGCAAGACCTCAAACTTTAATGTTGCTGTTGTTGCTGTCATACAATAATAAAAATGGCACCGTTGGAAAACTAATAATTAATTCACTTGAAACAAAAAAAAATCTTCAGCATCCCTGTTTTGAAAGCCCTCTTTCCAGGAGTAAAGAGGCAGAAGAAGCGTGATTAGAGCTTAATGCAGCAGTTTCAACAGTGACGTTTTTATGATAATTATTATTATTATTATTATTATTATTATTCGACAGCAGGAACACTTTGGAAGATTATTTCTTTTTTAAGATCTTATTTAAGAACATTATTTTGATGACAACAGAGAGCACACAAAATAGTATATAGTAATATTTCTCGAAGCAACACTCAGTAGAGCGCGTACCTCCGCGAGGCTGAAGAGTTTACATGTTGTATTCCACTGGCTGGCCCGGTTGGAGATTCGACCTTTCACCACTCTCACACACCAACATGTAATCAGCTTGTTCTTGTCACCTCCCCAACTCATCCATTAAGTTTCCTTCAAATCCGTCCCCTACTTTTTGAAATATCATACTATATATCGTTTTTGGCCCTACGTCTCAATGGTGGAGAATCGCTTAAAAATTCTCGTATCCGGATGTGGATCTTCATCAAAATCTAATCAATTCAGTCTTGTCACATGCCCAACCAGTCCACAAAATTTTGACGAAACCGTCCATAACTTATTGAGATATCGCGCTCACAGACAGACAGACAGACAGACAGGTGTGAAAACATAACCTCCATCCACCTTTGATGATGGAGGTAAAATTTTAAAAGTACATGGAAGGAGCACACAAACAACAATCACCACAACCACCACTACAGCAGCACCAACAACTGCATGTCATAAAATATCTTTCTATTTTTCAAGTTTTACTTCATTTTACATCCTCAGATTCACAAATAGACATGTAATATGTTTGTGAAGTAAAACAAGTAGTCTTTTTTTTATTGAACCTGCCAGAGAAGCGATGGCTAGGCACGCCTGGTGTCTCTGAAAACATGCGCTCCGGGGTGGAGCATTCAGTGCACAGTGCATGTTTGGGGTTAAAGGTGAGAAAAAAAAACTCTGGGGCATGGTTATGGTTTTTGCGTGTGGTTAAATGGCAATAATAACACCAGTGATATTACACCCATAATTATTACAACCAAAACTGAACACAAAAGTCGAGATGAGGCCTCACTAAATTCTATGCAGTGTTAACACCACCTCTTTTGATTTATAATTTATCCCCCTATGAATGGAACCTAAAACTCTGTTAGCTATAGCTACTTGATATTGCCCTGTCTGGTTAGCACCCACCCCCACTTCCCTCACTCATCACCAGGTCCTTCTCTGGCATGACATGCTCCAAGATTTCCCCTTGTACTATGTATTCTCTACCGTATTTTCTGGTGCATCAACCGTGCTTTTTTATTGGTGAAAAAAGTTAAAAGTCAGGGGGGGGGGGTGCAGTTAATACACAGGTATAGAAAAACAATCAGTATTCAAAACAATAAATTTTTCAATGATAAATTTCAATTATATTCCAATGCTCATATATATTCCAGTAGATCGATGTTCTACATATCAGGGAACTTTTAGAACTTTCATAATTATGTAAAAGTGTGTAAGTACAATTAATCTCAGTTGCACGTTTTTGACCCTTGAGTCATGCACGATAACCCTGACATGCAGGGCCGCCATTGCTGCTCTTGGGCCCTGGATACAGGAACGTTCCCAACGGCGCAGTCTCGGATAAGCGCGCATGAAGTACACGTATGTCTACACGTATCAGTTGATCAGTTGGTTGGCCCCTATGCCTACTGTCATTGCCTTTCCGTCAATTCTGATTGATTGACAATCACGAGTGAGGAGTGATGAACGGGAATACCCACCTGGTCTCTCATCAAAAGAAGAATTATGGTCGGCTTCATGGCCAGCTCGTCGTGGGCCGACAGTTTCAGGCTGTCCCAATTACGCACCAGCCATTACGGCACTTTACAATCAAGTAATTGGACTTTGATTTTACCCCCAAAAGGTTTGACAGAATTATAAAACAGACTTAAATGTTCCAATAATTTTCTGCTTCGTTTGGATCTCAAATGGTCATAGTACAGATTCCTTATGTACCACGCTACTTACATCCTCCCAGCTAGACATCTTCCCTCTCACAGCCACTCTCTGCTTCCAATCACTAATCCAGTTTCCAATCTAGTTAGTTACCTGACCAGCGACTCCACATGCTGTCACCTTGGCTAACAATTTCCTATGTGGTACCTTATAAAATACCTTCTTAAAGTCGAGACATACCACATTTACTGCACTTCCCTCATCCACCCAATCAGAAACTACTCTATAGAACACCAAAAAACGACTTCATCGAACACCATCTCTCTTTGTTAAATCCATGCTGACTACATTCCATCGCTGTATTTATTTTAATGTTTCCTCATTCATTATTTAATTAACATTGCCAACATCTTCCCGACAACTAAAGTTTCCAGTTCAGGACTTATCCACGTGTAAGTCGAATCTACAGTTGCTCCTTCCATCTCGAAGTTAAGTTTTCTAAACCAGATCCGTCATGTTTTTTTTTTCATCCCTGTGTGCCGTTTGTATTTTAATATAATTTTTTCCGAGATAAATCATACCTTGTTGTCGATGTTGTTGAATTTGTTTTTTTGTGTAGCCTCGGCCTTCTCGGATAGCCATGAGCTAAACTGTCTCGGTTTTGAGGTTGTTTTTGCGTTCTGTTTCTCTTTTTTTCCCCAAAATTTCGTTTTTTTCTGAGTTTTCAAAGTTATCCTATTCCCTTTGCTTCAAAACAACAGCACCAAAAAAACCCTTTAACTGAAAACATATTATTCTGCCTTCTACCTTTACTTCCTGAACATCTCTCTTTTTCTTCTATAATTATGTCTCTGCTGACAAAGTTGCCAGTAGTATTATGTTTTTGGGTTGTCCGTACGTACGTCCATATGTATGTCTGTCCATGCTAATTCTCTCTCTTTTTTTAAATCCGATTGACACAATTTTCACCAGAGTTGTGACTACATGTGCAGAATGTTTTAATGACAATTATCATGTCATAGGTCACGTGGTTTGGTGGCCATGTTGGAAAAAAGGAAAAACTTTGGACCTCTATCTCTGAAACCAAAATTTAAACTTCGCATCTGTAAAGTACTCCCCATGGGAAACGAGTGATTTTTTTTTCTGGTGGTCATAGGTGGCTTCATTATGACGTCATAATTGCATATGTCAAACACTTTATCTGATCAGTATGAAAATGTTTGAGGGTCATCCTGGGATAAATTGTATGGGGGAAAAAAATTGATGATGTCATTGGTCATGTGGTTTGGTAGCCATATTGTTTTTAACAGAAAAACATTCAAAAATCTTCTTCTCTGAAAGGGCTGAACAGATCGAGGTGAAACTTTAGAGGTATGATCGCCTATCCATGAGGAACAAAACGTTCTCCACCTATGACATCATAGGTCACGTGATTTGGTATGATGTTTTGAAGAATAAACCTTTAAAAACCCTCTTCTCCAGAACAGCTTGACAGATCAAGGGAAACTTCACCCACATGTTCCCCAAGCCTTGGGGGTATCATTGTCTTCACGAATAATAGATCACATGGTCTGGCAGCCATATTGGATTCAACGAAAATCTTAAAAAAAATCTTTCTCTCCAACAATTTCATCAATCGATGTGAAGCATCACGGTTATGACTTGGTAATCATGGGGAATATTTGTTTTAAATTTCAACCTCATCAGACGCATGGTCAGGCATCCAGAATTATTTAATATTTTGAATCTGGGTTCAGGGATTGAAATCAAACTCGGTACAATTGTGTATAATGATGTAATAATGTGGGTGGAGGCATATTTGGCGATGTCGCAATGTCGAAGAGTGCCCTTCTAGTTTTCTCAACATCTTCATTGTCAGTGGTCTCTGTCTTCAACTGCCTCCTTTCTGGTCTTGCACCCTCTGATTTTCCCATGCTTCGTCCATCCCCCCCCCCCAGGTTTTTTGCAGGGCACATATTGCCCACCATCAACCCCCTTCTGGTGAAATTACCAGAATCCAGAATCAATACTCACCTCCACTCATTTGATCCTCTTTTTTTCTGACCTATGGAAGCAAATTACACGTGTATTCTCCTTTTCAATCTCACTCTTTCCTCCAGGTCTTCAATACTGCGGTTCACCACCATCTCAGACCATCCCCATAATATTTTCTACCCTTGTTAATCCCCTCCCCTACCCACACACCCATGTTCTTCCAAATTTTTAGTTTTTCTTTCCTGATAGTTTCCTTCTATATCCATCCCGTCCACACAGTGTGTCCTTCCCTGCCACCATTCCACCGCATACCCATTGTTTGTCCAAATCTCCCTCTATTTTGTACTTAAACTCCACCGTTGGTGTCCCCCCCCATCTCTCCACTGTTCCTTTTGTTATGTCATGTCCTAATCCGTTCAGTGTTCTGGCTCTTCCATGAGCCTCGACTTGTATACAAAACAAAGAAGTCAAACTAACAGTTCTATCATTCCCCAATTCTTCTCTGGATCCTTTATTAAATAACAATGTTACATTTGGTACTCTCCAATGAGCTGTTAAAGATATCCATTGACACTACGTTTACCTGCTCTGCCATCTCCCTGAATACTCTTGCATGCAATTCTCTGGCCCTGGAGATTTACAATCCCTTAATTTTTCCAGCTGTTTCTTCACTCCCACTACTCTCACATGGATCTCTTCCAAAAGCTCTTGCTCACCCCCCCCCCCTTTTCCCCCAACCAAGATAGATACCCTCCAGCATTGGAAGTTGCTCTTTGTAAATGTATAAGGAAATAAGCTACTTAATAATCCCACCAACTCACCCTCATCATCCACCAATTCTCTTGTGCTATTCCTCAATGGGCCCACTATCCTTAAATAAAAATGGTCTATCCTTTTCTTTTATTACCTACTCATCATTCATCTATTTCATTGGATTAAGCATTTGTGATAGATTTCCATATTTGAAAAATTAACTCAACATTTCAACTTCAACAAGAGAGAGCATTTACCTTTGTTCTTTTTTTTCATACAAAATAATTACGTAAAGAGACCTTCACAAAACAATGCAGGGACAAGGGTAACATTGTGAGGGTTTTCACCAAACTACGAGAATCACAGAGCGGAGAATGCAAAGCACAACCACCAACTCAAGCTTTTGGCCAAAAGGATCAAACGTTTCAGCTGCAGTGTCTTTCATCGGGGACTAATGCCAGCCGTTCCCACTGAAACCTTCCCAGAGGGCTCGAGCGATACAGACCTGAAATAGACCACGAGACCCAGGCAACATAATTCAACCTTGACGCTTTTCTTTATTGCATGAAACATCACTTTTAATACACTTATAGAAAACTTATAAACAGGAAATGTAAATGTTCAACGAGTCTTACGAATGTTTAAAATATAACTTCTAACTGTTCCATGTGTTACCTGGAACGAGAATCAGGAAACCTTTGTGTTTTTATTACAGTTACACATTTGATGTGCTTGAGGCTCTAGGAGAAGGTCATAAGGTGAGTGACAAGGTCATCCTGGAATGGGTGAACAACACTCTTGCCAGTGCAGGGAAAGACTGCTCCATCCACAGCTTCAAGGTGACAATAACATGATTTTAGTCGTCCTCATGTGATAATTTATCGACAACACATCTTATGAATCAAATCTAAAATCAGATACAACTCCCTACTCATACCTTCCGAGGACCCCAAGCTGGCCACGGCCCGTCCCGTGCTCGAGCTCCTCGACGCAATGCTGCCGGGCTCTGTGAAGGAAGATGTTGTTGTGTACAGTGCAAAAGAGGATGAGGAGAGACTAGCCAATGCGAGGTGTGTGGCTTTGTTGTGCTCATGCTAACAGTCCCTATGACATACTCTTTCATCTCTCCTCTTTAGCTGCCGTGCTTCTTCTTCTTCCCTCATTATTTCTCTTTGCAGGGTGAGTCATAAGTCCCAGGACACGGTTTTGGCTGCTTATAATTTTTCACCAATTATAATTTTATAATAACGAATTTTTGGTTGACCGCTGCACTTGCTGTCTAGTACACTTCCAGTATGAAATGACTATTTTTCCCCAAAGAGGAAGATTTGATTTTGATGGTGCTGGCTTTCCAAAACACTCCTCGAAGTGTTCTTGCACGTTTCATCGTCTTGTTTATGTTTCTCCTCTCATGGTACCACACCACTGATACCAGCCTCTCTTCCACTCTCGATGGACTGGTGCCTGCCAACTTGGTTTCATGTATTATTTGTATTATCTGAAAAAAACAACAAAACAGCATAAATAGATGGTTTAAACAAATCTTGTATAAGCAACTAAAACCTTGTCCTGGGACTTATGACTCACCTTGTACTTCCCTCGACGTTTTGCTCAAATTCTTCCTTCCTTTCCTTCACATGCTTCCTGTACACACACTTTCATCTTCTCTTTACAACTTTGAGTTTTTTAAGGTTGAGAGTTTGAGGGCAAGCCTCAAAACAATTATCTTTATCCTGTTAGCATACCCACCATGAATACATCCAGGCTCTGAGCTCTCTCACCTGAGTTTGAATCCCAACCCAGCTATAAACTGCCATCTTGGTGTTGTGCAGGCAGGGCAATGAATCAATGTGTGCACTGTCCCTTGGCTGGATGTTGAGCATGGTGTCCCATCTGCCAGCATTAGTTGGTGGACGATAAAGATCCCATGGTATCCTTCGCAAAGAGTAGGTGAGCAATGACTGGCACCAAGAACAAATTGCAAATTCCTGCTCCAAGCTATAGGAGTCGATGCATCTGTGGCACAGCTGGGCTCCGAGAATAATATGATACAAGCCCACAGCCACGTGCTGCATGGGAAAGAATAACAATAGCCACCGTGGAAACTAGTTAAAAGGAACTGTAGTACAAACTTGCTCCACCTGTCAGCCGCACGACATTATGCCCTCTTCTTTAAGGACAGGTATCATCTCTGTTTAATTGACCTCCTGAGAGCAACATGTTGATTCTCCTGGGACAAACTCGGTTTCCAATTATTTAGAATCCAAATCCTTAATGTTGCCTCCAGCCAAATTTGAATCCACAAACTGCGATGCTTTGTAGCTTCACCATCACCACTTTATGGTCCATATAAATTAATGCTTTCTTTGATATCCCCAACGATACTCTTAATTTGTGAAACAATCATATGTAATCTGAAACCAATAACATCGGTAAAAATCTTCATCCAAGAAATTGAGCTAATTCTGTCATGATTTTGGACCTGAAGGAAGAGCCATTGTCGTTGATACAAATGTTTGCTTTTCCTGCAATCTGTTGCCATCGGATGCTGTTTCATCTCTTCGGCAGGTACGCAATATCGCTGGCTCGCAAAATTGGTGCACGTGTGTACGCACTTCCAGATGACATCGTCGAGCTCAAACCAAAGATGATTATGACTGTGTTTGCTTGCCTGATGGGCCATGCCATGAGGAACACCAAACGACTGGCAAAGTGAAGTTGAGGAGCAGAGTGGAGAGGGTCTCGTGGTTGCCTGAGTACCACTTGGCTATACAAACGGATCATTAGAGCCACAAACGACCTTATCTTGAACATCACGTTTTATCTCTCCCACATGCAAAATGCACCTGTCACAAACCCTCGTTTATTTTTTATTGTTTTTGAAAACCTACAATATAAAATATGACAATTCTATATATCAATGTATGTATTTATGTTTGTATGTATGTCTGAAAATCATACAAGAGAAAAAACATTAGTGGGCCAGTCTCCACCAAATTTTGCATACGTGTTGGGGGGGGGGGGTACTCAGGCTCAAGTCATCGGCACAAACTCGCCCCACGATTGTGAGGAGCTGGCTGATGATTTTTACCTGTATGGCTGAGTCAATCTCCACCAAATTTTGCATACGTGCTGGATTCCCATAGGGAACGGGTATTTGTTGCAACTCAAAATCCATCAAGTTTTTGTGCTTTTTATCCCCCTGATGCAGATATCAACTAGAGAGTTCATAGAACACCTTACAGTCTTGAGAGAGAAAAAAAAACATAAGACTTTAGTGGAAGAAGAAGAAAAATAAGAAGAAGAGAAAGAAGACTAATCTTGAAGTTCCCCTGCCCTGAGAACATGAGTGGCAAATTTGATTGGTCATGACGGCGTACAATTTTGCCCAGGTACTGCTAAACTTGGTTGTTGGAAGTGCAAACAAGATCATTTGTGTTCTCCAGCGTTCAAATATACAATTCAATTGAAATAAAATACAAGTATTCCTTTTGGCCTGTTGTGTCTTGATCTGTTCAACATACTAATAATAGCTCTTAGACAACCCTTGACAATGTATACAAACAAGAAAAAATATATCTTTTTTCAGAAGTTTACCACCATTAATGCACCCTCTTTTACACCACCTTATTTAAACACATTAAATTACTTCTTCATGCCTGTTGTTTGTATCCTTTGACATCCCTGTTTGGAATTATTTTCAATTTTGTTTGACTTCCAAACAGACAGAAGCAATTGTATATCATCTGCAAGCAAGCCCCAATTACCACCAACCTGTGTTCCAGCTCAAGAACAAGTGTCATTACATTGATATTTCACCACCTATGCTTAAGCAGGTATGCTTGCAAGCTGTGGTTTCATTCTTATTCACATGATGATGGAGGTAATGAGCATTTCATCTCGTTCTCACTCTGAATCATTGCAGTGGCCGTTACCCCGTATGTATGACGCGAAAAGCTTGGTTAAGCAATTGGTGTGTGTGTCTACAGACATCAGTCTCTGATTGAGGAACTACTTAATTTCATTTGAATTTTATATTTTGAACGTTGTATAACATGAATCTAAATATTAATCAGAACACGAACCTGCGATTTAGCAGTACTTTGGCTCTGTATTTGGCAAATTGTACTGAATCTCTTTACACTGTCTGACTGTCTGGCAGTTAAACAAAATTGAAAATCATTCCAAACAGAAAACGTACTGTTTTTAGGGATGTCATAAGGACACAAACTACAAGCACAAATAATGAAATAACTAATTTAACATGTTAAACAAGGTGGTGTAAAAGACGATGCATCAACGGTGGTAAACTTCCGAAAAAAATGTTGTTTATTTCTATGACCTTTTTTGGTGTCTCTCCCCCCACCCCTGCAAGAATACCGACAAAGATAAAAACACCCCTCTACCTTAATTGGGGTCAGGATGATTTCCTAGCAAGTCTGGATGTAATCAACTCAGAACTGTAGGAGGAGTAGCATGACAAAAGAAGCACACAAACACCGGTCTGCGAATTATATATATATATATATATATATATATATATATATGTATATATATATATATATATATATATATATATATATATATATATATATATACACATACATATATATACATACATATATATATATATATATATATATATATATATATATATATATACATATATATATATATATATATATATATACATATATATATATATATATATATACATATATATAGATATATATATATATATATATATATATATATATATATACATATACATATATATACATATATATAGATATATATATATATATATACATATACATATATATATACATATACATATATATACATATACATATATATACATATACATATATATACATATACATATATATACATATACATATATATACATATACATATATATACATATACATATATATACATATACATATATATACATATACATATATATATACATATACATATATATATATATATATATATATATATATATATATATATATATATATATATATATATATGTACTCGATGACCCGTGAACCCGTTGGGTTCCCGTTGTGACATCGGTTGGTAAAAAAAAAAACACAAAGATAGCTCCAGCGAGCTATACCGCTGAGGTTGTTTGCATTGATCATATTCTCCCGAAGAGTACTTGACTGAATCGGGAATTTATTTTTTTAATAATTTTTTTCATTGCCCGATTTGTATGTAACTTGATACTGCACACCGCAGGTGAATGGTGAGTAAGGTGGCCCTAAAATTTCTGCGCTATCGTGTCCCGTTTTGGCTGTATTTCAGGAACATACATACATACAAGATGACAGTTTTAGTAACATACTAGATGACCCGTGAACCCGTTGGGTTCCTGTTGTGACAGCGGCTGATAAAAAAATCCTTTCCAAAACAAAAAAGATAGCTCCAGCGAACGATACCGCTGAGGTTGTTTGCATTGATCAAATTCTCCCGAAGAGTACTTGACTGAATCAGGAATTGATTTTTTAATAATTTTTTCATTGCCCGATTTGAACAAAAGTTGATACTGCACACCGCAAGTGAATGGTGAGTAAGGTGGCCCTAAACTTTTTGCGCTATCGTGTACCGTTTTGCCTGTATTTCGGGAACATACAGACATACATACATACATACATACAAGATGAAAGTTTTAGTAATATACAGAAGATATACATTATATATTAGGGTGCTTCATAATAGGGGGTAAAAAAAATAAAAGTATGAATATTCATGCTCCCTGGGTGTGCCTTTGTTCCATTTGACAGTGGAAACATACACACCAAATATGAAGCAGATTGGAGGATGTTTAGGGGTTCCTCAAGTTGGCACAATATTATTGAAATTTGCCAAACTGTAACTGACAACTTGCCGTCGAATATGCACAATGCAGTACACTTCATAATTAATATGGTTGTTTGATATTTTCAAAAACCACAGCAGTCATATAGGATGAAAGAATAGTTTTTCCAAAGGAGACCTAGATGAGCTTTTTGACATTGCAGTGCAAAATGCCCTCTCCATAATGGACATAATTGTGCCAACTTGAGGACCCCCTAAATATCATGGAATTTTGTTCATTTTTGACCAATAAGTTCTTATGGGGTATTGGAACAAAGGCAAAATCAGGGAGCAGCAAAAATCAAACTTTCATTTTTTTGGAACACCCTATTTTTTATATGTGTATATATATATATATATATATATATATATATATATATATATATATATATATATATATATATAAAAAAAAAATATATATATATATATATATATATATATATATATATATATATATATATATATGGCCTCTCCCTTCCAGCAATCATATTGTCAGTTGGGAAATGAGTAAGAGAGTACCTGACTGAGTACTACAATGGTGTGAGAGCTGTGCCCTGGCAGAACAGGATGGTGGGATTACAGGAGAATGCTGACCAAGCCTGATTGTTCAAAGTGTTCTGTTACTTGTCAACGTTACACCCACAAACATTGTGTGTGACCCAATTGTTCATCTGCCTTGATAGGGGCTTGTGGGTGTGACCATATTTTGTGTGTGACCTAATTTATGTAAAAATATGTGTGACGTGATTTAGGAATGATGGGAAGGTGAAAGGAATGATGGGAAATGAAAAGTTTGCATTGAAGGCCATTACTCAGAACAGGAGAGAAAGAAGACAGACAATGCTGGTTTTACAATCTGGACTATGAGTTTTTATTTTTTTTTAGTCATATCTGGATTGAACTATTGTGAATCTATCTACATTACATTGCATGTCACATTTGTCGCACCTTCTGACTCACAGAAACTAAATTGAGAAGGGTTCGAGACCGGTTCGAGACAACCGCGACGACTCTGTGACTATTTTGAGAGAAAATTTGTCGCACGAATTTTTTGAACATGTTCAAAATTCCAGCAACACCAGAGCGACGTCCTGCGACTCACGCGAGGAAATTGAGAACCACCGCGAACGTTTCCAGACATTTTGGAGAATCCCGTTCGCATTTTGTCACGAGCTGTCGCAGCCCAGTGAGATACAGGCTTTAGGTCAATGGACCAGCGAGTTTCTCCGTTCCTCGGGTCAATGGATTCTGCACCTTCCACTTTTATTCTCAAGGCGACAATTCATTTCTGGTCACGTGCTGGTGTGAGAGGTCACTTGAGGAGCCTTTTTATTATCTTGCCAAAACGAAGTTTTTGCAAGATATGTTAGTCAGCTTGTTTTTTTTTGTTTGTCTGTAATCACGTATAAAAAATTTTGCAGAGCACAGTTATCATTGGAAATTTTTGTAACTTCGCATATCAGAGGCCTATAGAGGTCCCTTTCAGCACATAAAATTTTGAAGGTCAAGGTCAAAGGTCAAGGTCACTGTCGCAAATCAGGGGAGTCGCCGAAACCCTTATTTTTGAGTAATTTTGATCGGATCGTCTTCAAACTTCATGGGAATATAGTTCATGGTCTGGCGCTCAGCTGATTAATTTTTGGTGGCGATTGGCCTTGACCTTCATGGTTAGTGCCTCAGGTCAAACATATTTGACCCCAAGGTCAAATTTTCAAGTTTTAGGAACCATATCGTGTAGTACCTCAAATTGAACACCTCGATGAGTGCTTTCGAGATATGTCAAGCTTGAGACATTATGACGTCATTTGGTGACGTTATGAGGCAAAAGCATATTTTTCATGGTTACTCTGTAGAACGATTCTCATCGGAATCTCTCGTAGGCAGATATTCCTCAAGGAGTCGCTCCTGGTGGATAGCAGTTCTGTTCACCTCAGTGTGACCTTAAAGAAGTCACACGTGGTCACCTTTTGGCAAGATACGGGTCACCCTGCGGGTGACATTGGTTTATTTTTTTGTGTGTTTCCAGGGCACGAACATGGCTGGTTTAGTGTCCGGATTGGACATGATGACATGTGGGTTGTGTGATTGGTGCAGTTTCCGTGAGGTGTTGTGCATGTGTGGGTGTGATGTTAGGGATCGAGTATTGTGTTTTTTGCTCACCTTATTCAGCTGCTTGCACCATTCAGTTTTTCCATTTGTATCAGAGGTGTGTCTTGCATGCGTATGTCCACAGTCTCCCCAGTCAACTGTTGATGTACCATGCCTAAAAGATTCAATCTATATAATTTATTGGATGTTGTGTCTAAGACACATCACATCCAAGTCAAATTTGTGACCAGATTGCAGACAATGACGCGATATGACTGACTGTGTCACCATTCCAAGCCGAATTGTTCCATAATATTCATCTCGCCTTTGTTTCAAATTCCTTCCAGTTTCACCAATGCAGAATTGGTTAGTCTCTGCATGATGAATGGTAAACTACTCCTGATTTTTCACCAGTTGATATCCTGTGCTTTAGTTTTGAAATGACATTACAGATGGTGCGTAGAGACTTTTATGCTACACCAATCCATGTGCTGCGTATCTTGCCAATCATTTTGGAAATGACCGAGTAGTACGGTAGTACACGGTGCTTAAGCATGTCTGGCTCCTTCTATTCTGTCTGTTTTGGTTCTTTCATGGTAGGGAGTATCCCTTTGCTGTACCCATTATTGAGTAGGACTCCTGAAACCAATCTAATTTTCTTAATTCCATCAGGGTTAGTGAGATGCACACATATACAGGTAGTGGACAACAAAATGAAAACACCAATGTAAAGTCACTTTATAGGGGGGTTGGACAACCACATACGGCCTGTATGTGTCATGACATAGAGTCCACCAGCATCTGGACCATTTCTTCCATGAGAAAGTCAATCAACTCACACCTGTTTGATGGAGGTGAAAAATGCTGTCCCAGGCATCATTCTAGAATATCCCACAAATGCTTGATTGGGTTCAGAGGTGGTGACTGAGAAGGCCATGACATTTGGATAACATCAGTGTCATCCTCATCAAACCATTGGGCAACCACACGTGCTCTGTGGATGGTGGTATTGTCATCCTGGAAGACACCCCTCCCTGCAAGAAAGAAATGCTGCAACATGGGGTGAATATGATCGCTCGGTACCATTAAGTCACGATTGTCATTCACCTTGCCTTCTAAATGAATAACTGCACCCAACCCATGGCAGGAAAATGTGCCCCACAACGTTACCAGACAAACTCTTCACAGTTGGAACCCAGCACTCAGGGTTGTGGAGTTCTGAAGGTTTGTGTCACACATGCACTCATCTGTTTGGCGAGAACATGTTGAAGGATGATTCATCTGACCATATCACATTTTTCCACTGCTTGGTAGTCCATTGCCTGTGGTATTTTCATCACAGGACTTGTAAATGTGCATTGCCAGGTTGAATGGCCGGTTTCGGCACTGAAACTCGACTATGGCATCCCACTCTGTGTAGTTCTCATCAGACCGTTTTCGATGAAACTGACTGCTTGTGCCCCAGGATGGAATTTACAGTTAATTGATCTGCGGTTGCTCACCTACTTTGCCTTGAATTTCAAATTAATGCACATATATCACGATCCTGGAATATGCGCTTCCGCCCACTGTTGCCCTTTGCTGATGATGTCCTTCCCTCAGAGTTCCATGCCGTCATCACCTTGGACACTGTTACTCATGAAACATCAGCAAGTTGAGCTGTCTGTCACTGAAGCTCCTGCCAAACATGCCCCAACAATCACCCCTCTTCCAGAGTCACTGAGGTCTCCTTTTGCAACAATGCTAGCCATAATTAAAGGCAACCATGCCTGTGCAGCATTTCTGTACACAACCCTAAGCATCCTGGGATGTTATTTGCTGAATTACCACATGAGCCACACCTGTGTGGAAGCCGTTGCTTTCAATATACTTGTTGTTCCTCATTTACCCAGGTTTTCCAATTTTTGTTTGTCCACTACCTGTATACATACATACAAATATATATATATATATATATATATATATATATATATATATATATATATATATAAACATGTGGAGTGTGAGGAGCACTCCCCCGATCTCCATTGGACAAAGTCCTACACCAAAGCATCACCTCCAACCCAGAGGCCTCAGCCCTGCGTCTCTGTCAAACAGACAAAGATTACATGGTCAACATCAGTTGATCATCAAACGGAGCCACCTATCTGGATTTCAGGCTTATTTGCCTTCATCAGAATGGCATACCAATCAATATCTAACCAATGATGACCACATTCTTCTTTTATACATCAGAAGCACCTCTTGATTGTTATGGTGAGCATCACCACGGATTATTTTCTGTTCCTACTGAATTTGAATGTTTGGTCAAGAGTAAGACTGCAAAGGCTGCCGAATTTGATATCAAGTATAGTTGTCTGGGTCATCTATATCCCCCCAGGGTCCCCACATCATGCTACCTCGATTTATCACTTAACCACCATGTATGCAGATTGTAGATATGTTATCTTGGGTGACTTTAACAAAGTAGATATAGATCTGTTATTAGAGGTACATGGTCTTAAAAAGGTGGTAAATAAGCACACTAGAGGTGATGCTGTACTGAATTTGATTATTACCCATTTTCATACACATTACATGAGACTAGAGATCGCATCTCCGATGGGATTGAGTGACCGTAACATGGTTTTGTGGATTCCCAAAAACGAGATGAAGAGAGTTTACAGGGTTATCAAGAAAACCTCACGTCCAATGACATACCAGACAACTATGAATTTGGGCAATGGATTACATCGAAGACTTGGGATGAGGATCTAGCATCACCAGATACCCAATTAAAGTATTATTCCTTCAAGAAGTCACTCCAAATTACATGTAGACGATAAACCCTGAATCAGGGCAGGAGTGAAAGCCACCATCAAGCTTCGCCAGGAAGGATTTACAAGTGGCGCTTAACGACCCAATGGCGATACTATAAGAAATTGGCTGCAAAGAAGATTCCTCAGGCTCAGGCAAACTTATATGAGAACTCACTGGATGATCTAAGGACATATGATCCTTTAAGGTGGTATTGTGGCATCCAGATGCTTGCCCACAGGCTCTGGATACCTTCTCCGATCACTGTACCAACAATTCCTGAAGGTATTGATGAACAAATAACTTATGCAATTAACCACAAATTTTCTTCGACATCACAAAGCCAACCACCCCTACTTGTTCACGAACTGCCATCATAGCTACCTACTGAAAAACCACCTCAAGTTGAAGTGTGGGAAATGTACCATGAATTGTGCAAGATCAATGCAAGGAAAGCTATTGGCCCTGATGACATTCCAAACAGACTTCTCAAGGATCTTACATGTGAACTCAGCATTCCCATCATCACAATTCATCGTTGAGAGAGGGCAAACTTCCACAAATCTGGAAAGATCCTGATGTGGTTCCCTTACTGAAGGAAAAGCTGACTGTTCTCAAAAAGTTGAGACCAGTATCCTTAACTTCCCAGTGCATGAAGGTTCATGAGGGATATGTTGCCATATGGATGCAGGAAGATATGAATAT
This sequence comes from Eptatretus burgeri, assembly GCF_056783735.1. Lineage (NCBI taxonomy): Eukaryota > Metazoa > Chordata > Myxini > Myxiniformes > Myxinidae > Eptatretus > Eptatretus burgeri. Next base: position 27,183,961 of record NC_140974.1, on the reverse strand, counting down.
GATATCCAATGTTGATAGACATCAGTATGGGAGTCTTAAAGAGTCTTCAACCAAACACTGTTTGGTTGAATTGCTGCATGAATTCTGTGAGGGATCTAATAAAACTGACACAATTGAGAACCTCGTTGTGACAGACTTCTCCAAAGCTTCCAATTCCACTGATCACACCATTGTTGTCACAAAACTCATCAAGTTAGGAGTCAGAAGAGAAATTATCGCATGGATAGTGGATTTTCTAACAAACGGCTGACAGATGGTGAAACACCAAGGCACTCTATCTAATTGGAAATCATTGAGCTTTAGAGTACCACAGGGAACAAAGATTGGTCCTCTTGAATTGCTTGAAATGATCAATGATGAAATGGATTCATCACATCAAAGTTGCATCAATGGAAGTATGTCGACCATCTGAGAATCGGAGAGTTGAGATAATTGAGAGCCCCCTCTACAATACAAAATGCCATTACCGAACTCAGCGAATGGGCTGTTGAGAATCACCTTCATCTGAATACAGCTAAATGTAAACATCTGCAAATTTGCTTCAACCATACACCACCAGAACCACCTGCCCTCAACCTTGGAACTAATACCCTTGATGTTGAAGAGGAAACCAAATCACGAGGAGTATGGATCCAAGATGACCTAGAATGGGACAAGCAAGTAAAGGAAATGATGACCAAGAACAAGAAGAGAGTGCATTTGCTGAGTAGACTGAAAAAGTTCAATATCCCTCCACATGATCTTGTCAACATCTGCAAGTCATACGTCCGGCTATCACTCAAATATGCTGCACCGGTACGGCATGCTGGACTAACAAAAGGGCAAACTAAAGACCGAGAGAAAAGAAGAATAAACCTATGTTCTCGGTTTGCATCCTCTTGTGTGCGATCTCAGAGGTACAGTAACTGGTTCCTGTAAAAGGATGCCACTCAAGCAACGCAGCTTCGTGGTACTCACAAGTACAAAATCGACCAGTGCCGAACAGCAACATATCAAAACAGCATGATTCCATTTCTTGTAAAGTGTCTCAATGAAGAAGGTGGTAATAGGATCAATTAGCTTAAATAGGTTTAATGTTACATGGCACAGTGGAATTATTTGTTTGGATACGTTTCACCGACATGACTTTTGTATACGATTTATCTATGAATTTTAACTTGCTTTCTTCTTGTATATTGTATTAATTTGATATTATTCCTCGGATTCAATATGAACTAATGATCCTGAGTTAACCCACACTGGAGTGTGAATTTATATTGAAATTGTATTCACCTTCCTTTGCTTTGATTTATAATAGACTATTTTACGTGGACAACTTTTTTTTGTACATTCCAACTTTTATGTTTTATTAATTTATTTTTTATTGGTGATTGATCAAATATTTAATATTGATATGAAATGTTGAATGTATACTACATTTGTAAATTGTCATACAATTCAGCAGAAGCTGCAAAGTGATAAAACTGAACTGAACTGAACTGAGCTAACAAAGAAAAGGTGCTGGAAATTACTCAACTCTCACAGTCACCGATAAAGTTCCGGAAATAGAACAATAACAAGCGAAAGTTGGCCAAGATAATGAAGCCATCATTTACATCATGTAAAGCACAAAGATAACTATTCATCTGTATCCGCAACCCGTCTGTATCTGCAAATTTATAACAGCACTCAAAAAACAAGCAGCAATAATAACAAAAACAAGATTAAAAATAGATCGGCATTCACCATTTCCGACAACAGAAATAACAAGAATGAAAAATATAAGCATTATTATCAATCCGACCAAATAATACATGGAACACGAAGATTTTAGCTATGCCTTCTAAGGAAACAATGCCCTCCACAAGGTCTTCTTCCTGGATGAAGTTCTTGCCAGGAAGCTAAGGCACATGGCAATTTCACTCTAGAAAATGGCAATGAAGAGAGCAGGGTCCCACTCATCCTGCCCAAACACCACCAGATTACTGTACTTCCACTGGGTCATTTTTGTTCCTAAAAAAAAACCACCTTATGAAAAAATAGGAACTGACCCACACACCTCATGTGTGATAACACATGTCAGAGGAATACAGTACTAGGCTTCAGGTTAACAAGCCATCTTACATCTATAATACCCCATGCCCTCTGAGCAAATATGCACAACAACATATTGTGAAAAACAGATTCTGGGACCTTGCATCCCCTATATGGACAGGTCATAGTGCTATCCAGGCCATGCCTTACACAGGTAAATCACGAAGCAATCCATTAACATACAGCCATGCCAAGTTACTGTGACTTCCTGGCATGACAGGCAGTGAAATGGCTCACCTAATTACTGAACATCCCACACTTGTCATTTTTCTAATTATGCAAACTTCATGATTATGCAGAGCTCGAGAATTAAGTGATAAATAACCAGCATCACTCAAATTCTTCAAATCAATTCACATAAGAAGCTTCAACAGACCATAAGGATAAGGTGGAAACCAATTATAGGGCCAAGATTGCCTGAGCTCGAACAAATTCCAACCCTACAAAATTGGACCTACCGTAATTCGTTATGAAATCCACTTTGTCTTGAGGTGAATTCAAGTGATCATGATGCACTATTAGAATTGGCACGTTCACTTATGGACTAATCTGGTACGGGTGATTAGTATCCACGACGAGACAGTGCCATGTGCTCACCAGCTCTGCTAGACCGTTAATTGGAATCGGGTGCAAGGTACCGATCAGTGTAACACATCGACTGGCTTGGTTGTCCCACTTGGTATGATATGGGGCGGATAAACCCGTGGTTCGCCTCAGAGCAACTGAATCAGTCGGCCATTGTGGCAATTTTGACGCGGTTCACCGGGATTCATATCAGGCCACTGGGATGACATGACGGCTGTAACTATATACAGTATACACACAGGAAATTTCACCAAAGCCTTAAATTTTTAAATGCACACATTAAGGGGATGCAGAAAACATAGGGGAAATGAGAGCAATTTTGGCCTTAGCTTACTTCCTTGAGAGTTGGCTTAAATGTTTCTCCATTTGTTTGAGGCAGAATTAAATAGAACAAGGTGAGCTAACATATTTCAGTAATATGATTTCAGATAACTTAGTGGTAATGATGGTTCTGGCTCTCTCAGGGAAGGTGAACTCAAACAGAGCCGCAGATTTACGTGCTCAGGTTGAGCAGGAAGCCACAAGGAAACAGCCTGAACCTTAATAGCTCACAATCCACTAACATCATCAGAAGGCTCCATCAGCCTCTCTGATCCCCAAACCCTCACCACGTTTCTGCCTCCTAATCTTCTCCAGCTCCTGGACATCCCCATTTAATACCGCTGGAACTGGAACTGCTATGTGGCAATGGCCAGTTGGGGATGGCCAATGGGACCAGTCTATACTGCCATTTACATCGACATACAGTGCCTTCAGTAAGTATTCACACCCCTCGACTTTTGTCACATTTTGTTGTGCTACAGGCTGAATTTAAAATGGATTCAATTTCAATTTTTTGTCACTGATCCATACAAAATACCCAATAATGACAAAGTGAAAAGATGTTTTTAGAAATTTTTACAAATTTATTACAAATGAAAAGCTGAAATGTCTTGAGTTAATAAATATTCAACCCCCTGAGTCAATACTTTGTAACAGCAGTACATTAAATAAAGTTTGTTCGTGATTCAAGGTTTATATTTTATAAAGACATATTAAACTATAATGTAGTATAAAGTGATATATTAAACTATAACATGGTATAAAGTAATATACTGTACTGTATGAAGCTATAACATGGCATGAAGAGATATATTACACTATAACTTGGTATAAAAAGATATATCAAACAAAATTTGGTATGAAGAGATATATTGCACAATAACATGGTATAAAGAAATATATTATACTATAACTTGGTATAAAAGAAAGAAACTATTAAACTATAACATGGTATAAAGAGGTATATTAAACTATAACTTGGTATAAAGAGATATATTAAACTATAACATGGTATAAAGAAATATATTATACGATAACTTGCTATAAAATATCGAAATTATTAAACTATAACATGGTATAAAGAGCTATATGGAACTATAATGTGGTATAAAGTGATATCATACGTTAAACTATAACTTGGTATAAAGAGATAGAAACTATTGAATTATAATTTGGTATAAAGAGATAGAAATTATTAAATTATAACTTTGTATGAAGAGATATATTAACTGATAACGTGGTATAAAGATATATATTAATTGATAACTTGGTATGAAGAGATATATTAACCTATAACATCGTATAAAGAGCTATATTGAACTATAACGCCATGTGTGTTCATCGGGTACGAGTGTTTCCTCATGAGGGGACAAACCAAGCTCTAAGCTCCATATGTCATGGATACTGAGCACATAGAGACCACCACAATGAAGCATGGGAGGGGAGGGTGGTAAGGTAGGGGGTGCACGGTTACCATCACAATAGAGCGTGGTGGGCTAGTAGTCGAGTTGAACACTTAGTGAAAAGAAGTCGAGCTTTGTGATTTCGTTGGGTTTTTCCTTGTCCAGGAAAATGTTCAAGTGGAGAAAATATTTCTTTTAAACAGTGAGAAAAAGCCAAACAACTTGGACTGTAAGTTTGCAAGTATAAACAAGGTGAGGTTTAAATTTAAGGGGTTACAGATGGTTAAGTTTAGGGGAATTAGACAGGTAAAAGTTTATGGGATTAGGGATAGTTACGTTTCAGAGGTTAGGGGGGATTGAGTTTAAGGGTTGAGGGATGGTGAAGATTATGGAGTTACAGAGGATTAGGTTTGCGGATCGAGGGAGGGTTAAGATTAGGAATTGAGGAGGGTTAAGATTATGTGATTAGGAAAGCTTAAATTTATGGGGTTATGGAGCATTAAGTTTCAAAGTGGAGTGAGGGTTAAGTTTTAGGTTGATGGAGGATTAATTACCCCACATGCATAACGCAAAGTGGAGTTAGGCAATAGGTTCACTCTGTCCGTCTTTGCCTGTCTACAGACCTCAGTCAATGATCGAGGAACTACTTCATTTCAATTTAACTTTATATTTTGAATAATGTAGTCAATTTAACTTTATATTTTGAATAATGTAGAACATGAATTGGAACATGAAACGGAACACGAACCTGCAGTTTAGTAGCGCTTTGGCTCAGAATTTGGCAAATTGTACGTAATCTCATCCCGAATGAGCATGTGCACAGATGAAGAAGGTATTTGTTTAAGAGTGTCTGCCTGTCTGGCAATCAAACAAAATTGAAAATCATTCAAAACACGAAAGTTAATGCTTTGAAGGATGTCATAAAGGACACAAACAACAGGCACAAATATCTAAATTAACATGTTAAATAAGGTGGTGTAAAGGATTGTGTATCAAAGGCGGTAAACTTCTTAATTTTTTTTTTTCCCACAGACATTAAACTTTATTTTATTTTAATTATATTATGTGCTTGAATATTATAGAACACAAAAATGGCCTTTTTGGCACTTCCAAGTACCTTCACTTTCGCAGGACTTCGCCAATATATTACGTCATTTTACGCAATCTTTATCAATGAAATTTTCCGCTCACACTCTCAGCATTGGGAATATCAACAGAAAAAAAACCGCGGCTCGTGCGTGGAAACCCCTAAACAAGAGTTTAAAAAACCTTCCCATGGAGTTTTTCTCAAAACTGCATGGAGTAAGGTTCTATGAACACTAGCTTTTTATTGAGTGAGGGAGGTTTAAATTTAAAGGGGGAGGGAGGATTAAGCTTAAGGCGTGATCAGAGAGGTTTAAGTTTAAATTGTGAAGGAGGGTAAGGTTTCGTAGTTAGGGATGGTTACATTTAAAGGGTGGAGGTTTGAGATTAAAGGGTGAGGTATGTTTTAGTTTGAAGGATAAGGGAGGTGTAAAGGATGAATGAGTTAAGTATAAGGGTTTCGGGTGGGTTAAGTTTTGGGATTTATGGGGGGTTCCATTTTGGGATTGAAGGAGGATTAAGATCAAGGGTACAATAAAGGAATGAATAGAGAAAGCAGTTTTGCTTGGTTTTGCAGAATGAATAGAGAAGAAAGAATAAAAACAGTGTAACTCATGAAAGAATGGTGGATTTATTTTATCATATAGGTAATGCTGTTGATGATACTGCAGGGGGCAGTCACTGATTTAGTCTTATACGAGATACGAACTTGTAAAAAGTATTGGGACAGTAAGGTATTATGCGGGATAATTTTTAATGTACAAACATTTTATCGATTTCTAATCGGGTGACCTCATCACTAACACTTTGCACCAAGTGTTGCTAGATACGATATCAGGTGTGATGTGACTGACGAGGGGTGAACACTCAAAATCATCTGCACCTTATTTCCCATGCAGGTTATTGGTTCGCAGGCACCAGCAGTGTTGGTTCGCGGGCGCTAGCAGGACCACTATTTTCATTGTGTCTGTGTGTGTCTGTCTGTCTGTCTGTCTGTTTGTGACTCTCTCCAGAGCATAGCTCCATGACATTTGATGTGATCTTAATGAAACTTGGACACAAGCGAGATATAATGGTCTAGTTGTGTCTTTTTGTATGAGGGGCGTCCCACGCTCCTTGTGAGCGGAGCCACGCCTACTTGAACTTTTTATTTTTTTTTACAGATTTTTTTTATCGCAATTTCATTTCGTAGAAGCTGTGCATAATGTCCATAAGTACAACATATAAAAAATCCGATTTGATTTGGTCAATTTTGACAGAAGAGATAGGTTTTAATGGTAGGGCTTCCTCAAAAGCTTCCTCTAACTCAATTGGACCTATCGTGGCATTATTCAATAATGCCCGCGAACCATCGTCGCCTTCCGGCTTGTCATGAAGCTATTATTAACCCCTGTTTGAGAAAATCCATTTTTATTTTGTCCGCTGACACAGATAGACAAAGCTGGGCAATGATCCTTTATTGTATCACTAACACGTTGTCGACAAGAGATCAGATGGGATAATGTAAATAGGCAAAATACATTTTGAGTTGCTTTTGCACAAAGTTTGATGATATTTAACAGCAATTTTTCATCTGTAATTTTTGATCATTTGCTTGCCAACTTCAACAGGTCTTCTGTAGATGCCGACTTCATGAAGCCAGTGACTGTGCAGCCCTTGCCTTTTGGGGAACTTCAAGCAAATCTTGTTGAGGTTCCATCAGAAGCTCAAGGGAAGACAAAAGCGAAAAGTATTCCTGGTGCCTCAAACTTCTCGACTCATCACGATATATCAAGTGTGTCATCAGGTATGCTTTGTTGATGTTTTTATTTGCAGTATCTCTTTATTTGGTGTTCAAGTTTGGATAGTGTATGTGCTGCAAAAATGTTTACCCATTCATGTTCGACCACTCAACTATATCAGGTTAAGTGCAAACCAATATCATATGCCACATTCTTATGTCTCTCTCACCTATTGACAGACCAATAGATTTTCCCTGCAGAGGATATTAAAGTAGAAAAAGACAGATTTGGCATATTTACAATGGAAACAGGGGATGGTGTTGGGTAGGGTCACGTGTTCTAAAAAAGTGTCAAAAATTAAGGGGCAATTACGCCTTTGTCTCACGTGTATGACCATAATCCTAGAGGATTATGTAAAAGAATTTATTCAATGAAACTATGAAATGTTTTTGGATCTGGACCCATTATATCTCCCCCTGGACCTCTCTCTGTGCTGCAGTGATGGTTCTTGTTAACATACCCCCAGTGTTGTACAATATGAAAAAGGGTATGCATACTATGCACTGAATATTTCCTTTTTAGAATGCATTGTATATTTCATTAAGATAAACAATTCATTCTAAAAAGTTATTTTTCATTTGACTTTATATATTCAGGTACTCAGACACCTGGAGCACACCTGCAATGGGTGATGGAAAGAGAGCGCCCTTTACTGGCACTGCCTGCTCACCTACCTTTGCAAACTCTTAGTTGCCTTGCCTTGACTGACCGCCTGTTCATCAGGCGAGGAGGTGATGGAGGCAAGTTCTACTTTCTTCTTGCCAACAACGTTCTTAATCATTTTGAAATATTGTAATTGTTCGGAAACAATTTACTTATTTGTTCTAGTAATAATAGCTCACATAATTCACTTATCATTACAAGAAAAAGTTGGTATCTCAGACAACAGGCTTTAGAAATACTATGTGTTGCTGGAAGCACCTCGTATGGATAAAAATTCAATCATATTTTATTGTTCTGCTTTCACAAACTTACATCCACCCCGTGTCACTTACACCTACCTTAGGCTTCACCTGCGATCCTCAATACACCTACAGCATACAGCGGGTCACAGGCGAAACGGTCTTCACGGTGTCTGAAGGTGCCATACAAGCCCTTTTGTTTCAGAATTTTTATTCTGTATAACCAATTATTGCTCGGGAGACCTTTTGGTCCCGCCAAGGAATTCACAGAGAGCATTTCTCATGAAAATACTTGATTTTCTCTAGAAGTTTCCTGCCTGTGTTTTCACTGCTGCGGCCCAGCACGCTCTGCTAACCTGCTGGTCCGGGGATCTTTGGGACAACCTTTGGTCACCTTGAGGAGGCCTTTCCGCCCTCCTTTCTTTTGCGGGCTATCGATAACTGCTCCTGTCCTCTACATTTGCTCTCCACTTGGTGTGTTACAGCCACTAGGGACGGTGATCCAAACGTGCGTTTAAATATCATTTCGTTACCCAATTGGATTTTGAATGTATGAACTCCACCAACACCATCACCACCACCATCCTTCCCGTTTCATTATTTTACTATCACATTTTTTAATATGTGTATATACTTTTATTTTTATTCGCATAATAATGTTTCACTTCCCATTTACTTAACTTACATTTAACAGTCACATTCCCTAATGTTATTGTTGCATAAGTCAGGTCATTAATCTCCTCTCCCATTTAATCCATACTAGTCGTGCGTACCCGTTCGCTTCGTTGATTGATTTAATGAAAAGACATCTTGTTGCACTTCACAAACATATTGCATGTCCATCTGTCATTCTCAATGAGGAGGTAAAAAGAAGTGAAACACAAAAAAAGGATCTTTTATAACACGTATTTGGTGTTGCTGTTGTGGTGGCTGTGGTTGTTGTTATTGTGCTCCTTCCATGTCCTCTAATATATATTTTTGTATTGCCCTGACAAATGATATAAAATGCCGTGTGCCTCCATGACCCAAGATTCATCAGAAGAATGAAATTTTAGACAGATTTGTCTTCATCTGGGATCGAGTTTAGAATCCACAGAATAGAAGCAAAATCACTGCAAAATTAAATGAGCTATCATTAACACCATTAAATGACCTATCCTGAATCAATAAATGAGCTATCCCAAATACCATTAAATAAAATGAGCTATACGAAGTGGGTTATCCGAAAAAAGCTATCCTAAATGAGTTATCCTAAATCTGCTGCACTGCTCATCACAAAAAAAGCAACCCCAAATGAGCTAACCTAAATGAGCTATCCCAAATTAGCTATCCTATATCAACTACCGCAAATGAACTATCCAGAATTAACTACCTTAAACTAAACGATCATAAATCAACTAATTTAAATGAACAATCCTAAATTAGCTACATTAAATCAATTACCTTAAACAAACTATCCTGAATTAACTGTCAGACCCCGACATTTGTGGACCCCGCGTATTCGCGGACCTTGTGTATTTGCGCGTCATAAAGTGTAACATCCTTCTACATTCGCGCTTCACATATTCACTTTTTCTTTAACACTTCAGGACTGGTCTCCTATATCCACCGCCGCTGATATTAATTTAGCTGGGAATTCTTCAACAGAAACCTGCTCTCTCTTATGCACAGATTCATCCCATCCTCCTGCTCTTGGTTCTCTGAATCGTGTGGTGAGGGTGTTGCTTTAAAACAACTTACATTCTCCTCCTGGAAGGAAAATCTCACTGAAGGCAACCTAAGATCATTTCAAAAAGCCTGCAACAAGTGTGTGTCTACCCTCAGGAGAGCCAGAAAACAACATCTGTCCAATCTCAAGAATGAGCTTTCAAACTTGTCTCCCTCCTCTAAAACCTGGTGATGCTTTGTCAGGTCGGTCTTTGGAGTTTGCTTTCTTTCCATCCCTCTCCTCACTTAAAATGGCACCACAGCCAACTCCGCTCCTGAGAAGGCTGAATGCCTCAATTCTGTATTTGCTTCAATATATTGTGTACCTAACCTCTCCCTCTCTGTATGCATCCTTTCCAGTCGTAACTAATTGCTCCTGAATTATGTCTTTTGCACCTGAAAAAGAGAAAAACTGGCAACCCTAGACTCTGACTCTACAACTGGATCGGACGGCATCAGCTCGCGTGTCCCAAACATCTGCTCTGCTCTGCTGCTCTTGCACTTCCTCTCTCTGCCCTTTTCACCCTGTCATTTACCATTGGTCATCTTACATCTGCTTGGAAATCAACCAACATGACAGCAGTACATAAAAAAGTGCTAAAACGGATCCCCTTAACGACATCCCAATTAGCTTACTTCCAATCATCAGCAATGTCATGGAATTCATCATCACAGGTGATATAAAAACATTCCTTTTCTCCAACAGCCTTATCTCAGATCATCAATTTGGATTCAGACCTGGTCAATCTACCTTGGACATGCTGCTTCGACACTCCCAACAATGGTGGAGGTGCTCAATATCAGACATGAGATCAAGGACGTCTCTCTGGTCATATATCGAGCTTTGCGACTTCCTCCACTCTCATAAACAACGTGTGGCTCTCAACGGAACCCTTTCATCTCCTCTCTCTGTTAAAGCTGGAGGACCATAAGGCAGTGCTCTCGGCCTCATATTATTCCTAATCTTCATCAATGATCTCACTGACTCTGGGAAATCATCTTTACATCTTTGCTGATGATTCCACTCTCTGCCATGACATCTCTCATCCTTCTGACAGACAGATGGCAGCCTCTTCCCTCTCCTCAGACCTTGACAAAAATCACAAATCAAACACAATTTTGCTTATGAATCCATATTGTCCACTCTTTGCAATCTACATTTCCCATCATTACCTGCAGCCCTCGATTGTCCATTTCCATCTGCTTTCTCCCTCCACCTCACTGTTGGTTTTTCCCCTTTCTCCTGCTGTTCCATTTGTTATATTGTGTCCTGATTTGTTCTGTGTCATCGCTCCTCCACGAGCCTAGACCACGTAAAAAAATTAAAATCCTAAATGAGTTTTCCTAAATGAGCTCCCTGGCTCACCACTAAATAAGCCACTCTAAACAAGTTGTCCCCCTTACTATCACAATAACTATCCTCTACTTAAACCACTAATATCTGCATCTAAGACATATCATTTCACTGTTTCCTTCTCATTCTTTTCTTTATTTCAGACCATCCTTATTTGCTGCCCAGCTAATAGTCCGAGATGAGAATGGCTGCCCCGTATTCTCTTTGCGTGGTCCTTCCTGTACCTATCGCTGCTTGGATCAGCAGGATTTTAAGGTCAGCAACTTAACAATGGTGACCTGCTGTCCAATTGGAATCAGAACAGGTGCAAATGGGACACCTGAAGATATTGACTTTTATTGATCATCAGGGGTTACTATCATTTGGGTCCACCCTCTGTGGTACGTATGGTACTGCCATCAATAACACGGTTTTACATGACCTCATACTGCAGTTTACAAACAACCATCCATTTATTACATTCACAAATTTGGCACAAAGTTTTTTGCAATCAACCAACCATAATCTCATTTTCCAACTCTTGCCAGATGCTCAACCACAACCTCATTTTACCACTGCTGTAAGAGGCCCACAACTGGACTTAAACCACTAGTATCTGCATTTTGCAGCTATTTTTAATTGGACACTTTGTTCACCACATTTGTCATCTAATTAAAAAACAATTCCTCCCATAAGGCAAACGGTAAAGGGAGAAAATGAGGATCGATTGTGACATCATTAATGGCAAAATGAAAACTAAGGCAGGTTTAAAACTTGATGCTGCGACCTTGTAAACTGTACCATCTCATATTAGTGCTGCAAACGAGACCGCCAAAATAATCATGGAGTGCAACTAATGGTACCGAAAGCTGCCATGTATATTTTTGTGTTCAGTCGGGTCACAGGAGTGAGAAAACGCATGACGTCACTCTGGCATACAAGTACATCACTACTAATTTGCATTAAGACAAGAGTGCTGCCAATGTGATTGGGTTTTCACTATTTTGGCCAAAATTCTGCTTCTGATCAACATTTTTGAATGATTTCAAAGACAAGAATGTTTTATTTTGTATGCGCAATATCATTACCAGTGTCGGGAACACACACATATACTGTATGAAGATATCGTAAAATAAGGAAGTAACACGTCATTCAGTTCATTCCACTGTTGAAATAACTCTTTAGATCTTCATATCTGGTTTAAACTGTGATCTGCTACCAGACAATGTCTTTCTGCTTCTAATATTCTCTTTAAAATGGTCATTTGGTGTCAAATGTAGTATGGTTCTAAAAAGGCATATGAAGTATGCTTCACCTGCTCTGCTGCTCTTGCACATTCTCTTTCTATCCTTTGTGCTGGGTCAACTTCCATCTGCTTGGAAATCCGCCAACATCACTGCATTACAGAAACTGAAAGGGCACTCGGCGAGGCACAAACCTCTGCCATGTAATGCCTGATCCACGAGAACATATCAGGCAAAATACATTTTTGAAATATCATGCTATACAGCACCATATAGTTTTTGGCGCTATCTCTCAATGGTGAAGAATCACATTATAAATTAAACAATTCTCGTATCCAGATCCAGATTCGGATCTTCACCGAAATCAAATCGATTTTTCATGGTCATGAAAAAACACACCCAACGTGTCCACAAAGTTTCATCCGAATCCGTCCACAACTTTTTGAAATTTCGTGCTATATTTCGGTTTCGCCCTATCTCTCAATGGTGAAGAATCAATTAAATAATTCCAGTAGTCGGATTCGGATCTTCACCAAAATCTAATCATTTCGTCCTTGTCACACACCACACCTGTCCACAAAATGTCAACCGGATCCGTCTGCAACTTTTTGAGATATCCTGCACACAAACAAACAAATGAAATTGCTTGTTTAGCAAGGAATTGCCGGAATAACTTTGTCATATCTCCATGATCTCTGAAAAAACTCTCGTAGCCAACTTGTGGCACTCAATGGAATCCTTTAATCGATTCCCCTTGTTAAGGATGGAGTGCCACAAGGCAGTGTTCTGGGCCAGTCCTATTCCCCATATTCATTAATGATCTCTCTGGAAAATCCTCTTTATCTATTTGCTGATGACCCCACCCTCTGCCGTGACATCCCTCCCCCTTCAGATAAACACGCTGAAGCCTCTTCCCTCTCTTCAGATCTTGAAGAAAAACACAAGCTGGTCAAACACTTGGAATATGTCTTTTAATCCTGATAAGTCTCCCACTCACTATCTCCAGCAAACCCTCCTACCTTCTTTCTTAACAATCTATTTGAGGAGGTCCAGTCATTCAAACTTGAGGACGACAAACCACATTTCAAAGTTGGCCGCCAAAGCCAGCCGCTGACTGGGCATCCTCCATCATACAGAGTCCTTTCTTGGCACACCTGAACTCCTATCCACCTAAAATTCCTTCATCTGCAGCTTGATGGAGGACTGCCCTCTCTCCTCCGAGCTCAGCCTATGGGATTATCACTTCGCTATTGCAGATAGGTCGGAGGTCTTTCTGTCTTCTACCACCTCCTTTGTGATCTTGCACCATCTGCACTTTCAGTGCTTTGCTTATTTTTATGTGGTACTTACCTGTATATGTGCTTCTGTGAGGCCTGTGATACCTGAAAGAAACATGGCCATCGACAATGCTGTGCTCTTCAGACAAGATTTTTCTTTTCTCCAATATCATCTTGTCTTTGTCTGCATGCTGTAAACAGGGACTGGAGTTTTGATGTCTGGTGTTGGAGTGAGGAAATTGTCCATAAAAGTCTCATTGCAAAATATGCATAACTTCAAGTTGAAAACATCAGTTTTAGATTACTTGGCACAGAGACCTTGGAGTTCAAATTCTGCTGCCATATTGATAGCTTTTTGATGCATGAGACGTGTCTGTTAACTGGCTAACTTGTAATGCACAAAATACGCAATTGCTTAGATAAGCATAAGCATAAAAATGAAACATAAAAGCCCCATCCCTCTCCCTTCCACAGATCTCATGTGTCTGTTCCCCACTGTTTTGTGCTTCTCTCTCCCACCCCTCTCGTCTACTGCTCCCCTTGTTATACGTTCTGTGTTGTAGCTCTTATATGAACCTCGATATTGTATTTTAAAAAAAAGAAAACTGAAAGAGAGGAAACCCAGGGTGTGTTTAGTTATCAAGCAGCTTAGCTAGCGCTTGCCAAGCCAGCCGTTCCTTATCAATGGCTTCGAATGGAGAGCTTGCTTCATTGCTTAAGCCACTTGGCGTGTGCTCCACAAGAAACTTGGCAACGTCACAAACCTCGTCGTTCTTGAGTCCCAACCCTAGATCTACTGTAATGTATATACCCCAGAGAGGATAATAACATGACCCTTCCTGCTGCTCCCGTTGGGAGTGGGTGTCCTCACAATGTAAAACAGGTCAAATTGGCAGCCATATTGGACTAGTGCAAATGAGGCATTCTCCCTTTGTGTTCCACACATATACACGTGTATTGTTCGTACAAAATAAGATCTTCCACTCTTTGAAATCACTCAAAATGTTGATTAGAAGCAGAATTATGGACAAAATAGTGAAAAACCATTCAAATTGGCAGCAATCTTGGATTCATGCAAATTAGTAATGATGTACTCGTATCACATGCCAGGGTGACGTCATGAATTTTCTCACTTCTGGGACCCTACTGAACAAAAATAAATATATGGCAGCTGATGTGTTTTTCAGGTGATCGTGAGTGGAGGCCAGGAGGTTGGTCGGGTGTGGAAATGGAGGCAGAACTCTGGGGAAAGTGACCACAGCCGCCATTGCTTCGGAGTCGTGTGTAAGAAGAATGTTTGCTTGTACGGTGGGGGTGGTGGGGGTCTTCGTGACAAACTGAGCAAGCCTCAGGTGGAATCTACTTCCACGTCCTCGTGTTAATCTTGTGCACCTGTTTCTTCGAGATGTTCATGGGGGATGCATCAAATAGTTAATCGACTTCACATCGGATGAATGTGAAGTTTTTCACATTTCGCATTGAAGTTTCGTAAAATTTGGTCGACCGAAAACGTCTACATAGGCCGATAGGCCATTCTCTTTTGTGCCCATGAATCCATGTGAACAAACTTCTAGCTTCACCCACTCTTCGACAGGAAATGTGTTCACGGACCTGCACCGTGGAGTGTGTTGCTCACAAGAAAGGGTTGAGAGGAGGTTTGGTTTGTGAACAATTTCATCCTCCATGGCTTTTTCCTGCTTGTTTTACAGTTGGTGAGGACCTCTCTCCAGTGCACAAGCTCCTGTTACTTGGGAGCTCCTTCCTGGTGGTGAGAGTTCCCAGTTCACCTTTATCTCCAACTCGTTCCTACATTTCATTCCATGACTTCCTTTACCAACATGAATAGATAATGGGAAGTAGGCACCATTTTCCTCTTAATCATCTTCGTCAATACAAGCAATGATGTTTGATCCAATGGTTAAGAACTTACAGGACGTTGTTACCCTCGCCGAAGAATTCAGAGAGGGTATTGCATTTGGATCCATTTGTTACTTCGCAAAAAAGAAAAACATTTTTGGCAAGTACTGTATGTTGATCGCCTCCGTTCGTTTGTGTGTGTTTGTGTGTTTGTGTGTTTGTTTGTGTGTTTCTCTCTCTGCTCGACTCTAGTCCAAACTGCTCGACCGATCGTTCTGAAATGTTCAGAGATTAATGTCCTATTCCTCATATTCATTAATGATCTCTCTGGAAAATCCTCTTTATGTATTTGCTGATGACCCCACCCTCTGCAGTGACATCCCTCACCCTTCAGATAACATCCCCCCCCCCCCTGTGACGGTCCCGCATTGAAGTTTCGTAAAATTTGGTCGACAGAAAAGGTCTACATAGGCCAATTTGAGCCAAGTTTTGGAAAATCCTCAAATTTCATCCGATTGACTTGAAATTTGAACAGCATTTGCATATCATGTCAATGAATTCAACCAGCTATTACATTTGAAGTTATCTTTGGTCAAAAGGTCAACATAGGCCGTAAGGTCAACACAAAATAGGCCAAATTTTTTGATCGTTTCTAAAATTGTCAATTTTCATCCGATTGACTTGAAATTTGAAGAGCATTTGCATATCAGGTCACCAAATTCAATCACCTATTCATTTTGAGGTAAACATAGGCCAAAAGACCAAATTTTCTAAATCTTCAATTTTCATCTGATTGAGTTGAAATTTGAAAAGGATTTACATATCAGGTCATTGAATTCAACCACCTATTGATTTTGAGGTAAATATAAGTGAAAAGGTCAACATAGACCAAAAGGTAAACATCAGCCAAATTTCTAAAATCCTCAATTTTAATCCAATTAACTTGAAATTTAAAGAGCATTTGCATATCACATTACTGAATTTAACCACCTATTAATTTTAAGGTGAACATAGGCCAAAAGGCCAATTTGGGCCAAATTTTCGAAAATCCTCAATTTTCATCCGATTGACTTGAAATTTGAAGAGCATTTTCATAGCTGTTCGCTGAATTCAACTACCAATTAATTTTAAGGTCAAAAGGTCAACACATGCCTAATTTCTAAAATTGATAGATAAGGCCAAAAACTAAATGTATTACAATATCTCAAAAAGTTGTGGACGAGTTATGACAAAACAAGGTGGATGGATTGGATTTTGGTTCGGATCCAGCCCATCAGTGGGATACAAAACGTGAACTGTTCCACCTGGCAGGGGTATGCGTTCTACGGAGTTCCATTCTACTTTGTGCTGTTTTGCCAAGTTGTCATTCTATGAATGATTTTTCATTTGTTCGTTTGTTTGTCCACACATAACTTTTGTGTTTTTTTCTGCAACCGCTTGTCGAATTGAGACAAAATTTTCACCATTGGTGTGACTCCTCGTGTAGAATGTTTCAATGATAATTATGACATCGTAGGTCACGGGGTGTTGCAGCCATATTGGGAAAACGGAAAAACTTTGGACCTCTGTATCTCTGAAACCACACCAAGGAAAAATTACTGAGAGTGCTATGAGATGTGGTGGTACCATCTCTGACATATTTCCGGTTGTTACTGGAGTTTGTCAGGAGTGCGTACTGGCCCCGACACTTTTCAGCATTAGTATGGACTGGATTCTGGGGAGGATCTCGGAGATTTCAAGCTGTGGTGCATCATTTGGGAATGTCAAGATTTCTGACCTACATTTCGTAGATTATGCAGTCATCTTTGAAGAGACTTTAGATAGCTTTATTGTGGGCCCTCGAGGTGCTGAATGAGGAGTCGGAGCCGCTGGGATTATGGGTTTCCTGGGTCAAAACTAAGATCCAGGTTTTCATTGACATCTTGGATGCTGCTGTCCTGTCTGTACCTGTTTGTGGTGAGGATGCTGAGGTCACAGAGAGATTCACTTACCTTGGTGGTGATATTCATGTCTCTGCTGGCTGTGAGCCAGAGGTCAACAGACATCTTGATCAGGCCTGGGGAGTCATGGATTCACTGGATAATGGGGAGTGGCGTTGTCAGTACCAATGCGAGAGGACGAAAGTCCAAGTCTTCAGGTCCTTGGTGTTCCCAGTCTTGGACTCTGACCAAGGATCTGAGACGGAGACTTAATTCCTTTTGTACCAGGTCTCTTCGGAGAATCCTTGACTATCGCTGGTCAGACTGTGTCCAACGAGTGGTTGCTGAGAGAGACTCAAATGAGATTTGTAACCTGCATAGTCCATGAGCGTCAGCTGCCGCTGTCTGGACATGTGGCTCGTTTTCCTGACACTGATCTTGCTCACTAGATTCTCTCAGCGAGAGAGCCTTGTGAGTGGAGGAGGCCAATGGGCCGACCACGTGCCTCGTGGTTGCAGCAGGTTGATCAGCATCTCAAGGAGATGGGGATGGGCCAGGCATCTGCCTGGGAGATGGCCTGACGGAGGCCCCTGCAGTACCGGTGCAAAGTGCACGCAGTGACGCACTGCTCCGACGCAAGCTCCCACACCTGACCTGACCTGATCCGAGGATCTCAAGCCTACCACCCTAACCATTAAGCCAACACTAGGCATTATACATCTGAGATGGAGGGATGAAATAGACAAGTATTGGGGAGGAGTCAATTGGAACAACAAAGCAAGAGACAGGGCAACATGGCATTAACATTCTGGGGCATGAACTAAAAATACATGATGATGAATTTTCTGTATGTGTGTATGTGTGTGTACGTCTGAAAGTCATTTAAAAAAAACACTCGCCCGGCACGATCTCAATCAGATTTTGCACACGTGTTGGTAGTACCCAGGGTCAGATCATGAGCACAAAAAGCCCCCCAAAACATGTGCGGAGAGGGGGGGTGGTGTGAACGTGGTGTGGGTTGGGGGGGAGGTTGAGACAACTTACGATTTTCGCCTGTACGTGTACCACAGTGCAAATGGTTTAGTGACCCCTAATGCAAACAGAGGGGATTATTAGCCATGGCACAAAATACATTTGCCCCACTATCCCCTCATCCCCCCCCCCCCACCTCCCCCTAAAAACAAACGACTTCATCACATTCACATGCTCATTTGTTTCAGAATTACCTGTATTTCGAGATGAGCTGACTCGTCATTGTGCGAATTGCAGCGAGACGTCGGATCTACATCTCGTTACATCACTCGTGCTCTGATAATGGATCTACGTCTTGTTACATCACCTGTGCCCTGTTAACGGATCTACATCTTCTTACATCTGGCGTACTGTTGACAATATCTTTGGCTGATTTACTCTCCAATGTTAGCTTTTCTCTCTTTTATAGTCCTTTATATTTCTTGGATTTTCTTCGTTTACATTGAAACCAAATATCTCACCTCTCTAAATAGTTATTCGATAAATCTTCTTGTGTCGCGACCTCTTGGGACTTACACCCTGTAGTTTACATGAACAGTGTGTAATTGTTTTGATGAAGTTGTGCGTTTTAAAAGCTTTCAATGTATAAAAAGAATAGACAACATTAAAAGTGAAAAGCTGTGTCAGACTGTTGATTTTAGGTTTTTTGCAAATACAACTTCAATACCACGTGATGTGTTCTCATGGGTTTGGAATGACTATGTTGATCTCTTTTCAGGAGGTTCTTGTGCATTGGTTGGGATAAAAAACACTTCTCTGATTGTCACATTCGCTCTGGCACTGGTGATCGGTGATCAGTACCCAGTGACCAGAAGCATGTGGTTTAATGTAAAATTTAAGCAATTAACAATTTCACACCTGTTTTATTACAACGCCCTCGATCCTGGCAACTACTCCAAGAGTTATTATGAAAAGCTAATATTGCTGGTGAAGGCTAGTGTCAATTTGCACTTGCGACAGACAGAACAATGGATGAAATCAACAATACTGTACGTTGATTTATGTATGCTAACTGCCATGCGAAGCAAAGAGAAGCTGACATTTCAAACGTTCACCCTTCATCGGAGCAAAAGAGGGACAGAGGGGTAAATGCTCGAAACGTCACAGAATCAATGCTGTTCAGTAACTGGGCTGCCACTTATTACTTCATTGGACTGTACCGTGCACTGCAACTTGCTTTGGCACCCCCATCCTCGACTTTTCAAGGGGCAGCCTCGCCCGGCCAAATGTCACTCTGTGATTTTGTACCTCTCCTCTTCCCCTGGGAAGTGAGTGCCTGCTCCAGGAAAGGAGGAGTGTTGAGAGGGGGTTTGGTTTACCACCTTGCCCTCTAACCCTTGCCCACAGTCTCTAAGCTCGAGCATAGAATCCTCACCCTCTAGCCCACACCCTATAACCCACAGCCTCTAACAATCGCCCTAAAGCACATGCTCTCTTAACTGACAGTGTATATATCCCAGAGCCACGAACCCAATCCTCTAGCTGAGATCCTCTAACCCAGGGGTGGCCAATATTTTTTTTGCGGGAGGGCCGCCACATAAGAATATCGGTATGTCGTCATGGGCCAAATATCTGTTTTCATGTTTTTAATGAAATTATCTCACCATCTATATAATTTTCGAATTCATGATGCATGAACAGTTAGCGCCATTAAAGTTTAATGCATCAAGACATTTTTACATGATAATCACAGAGAAGTGGCAAGTGAGTTTGTGTTTGCGAGATTGTCCAAATGTCTGTTCAAGTTCAAGTTAAAAAAAATACTCATGCAACGTAATCTTTAAATATGTGTTTGTGAAACGTTGCGTGTGTGTGTGTGTGGATTCTGTTCTCTGGTCTGCGGACCAGCTTTAATAGAGAACAGGATGGATAACAGTAAGAAATGGAGAAAATAAATAAAACCTTAAAACCTGACCCCCCCCCCCCCAGGTAAACAGTAATTGCACAGAGGACCTTGGCCACGTGGTCAACTAATTGGCGCTCGTGGTCGCTTAACAACCCGCTGGAAGACGAAGTTATTTGTGCCTGGTGGCCTCAGGTCTGGCAGTCTGGGAGGAACCAAGGCACTCCCCTTCAGTAGTAGATCCCGAAATCCGGTTCCGTAACAATATCCCCGTCGGAAAAATAAATCAATAAAAAGTAATCCTTTTCAGGAACTTTGTGCATTTTTAATTTGAGCAACCATCTCATGTGATTCTCTTGCTTTCTCTTCAACAGACATGTTCTTATATTTGGCTGCACATTTCCTCTTGAGGTGTCGGTCCAAGTTGTATTCTTTAAATACAGAGACACTCTTTGCAAACTAAGCACACAGCTTTCCCTGCTACATCCAGAAAGAACTACTGTATACATAGATATCAAGTGAATCGGTTGAAAATTGACGTTTTATGTGACATTGACCTTTGACTTTTTGACCTAATGACCTCAAAAACAAGAGGCTTCCAGCTTGTTACGACCTCTACCAGATGGTGAAGTTTCATGAAGATCTAACTAAAAATGTGACCTGTAGGCGATTGACATTCAAACAAACAAACAGACAGAACCAGGCTGATTAGTTTAATTTTTTTTATCCCACTTGATGGATCGGATTTGCATCTGGACCTGAACCAAAATCTAATCGGCTTGCTCTTCTCACCGAGCCAACTCATCCACCGAGTTTTATCATAACTCGTCCGCAACTTTTTGAAATATCATGCAATATATTGTTTTTTAGTCCCATCTGTCAATGGTGAAGAATCACTTATTAAACAAGTAAAAAAAAAGACAAAATGTCATAGCCCCCGTTGTTTTAGTAATTTTGCTGTACGGAGTTAAAGGGTGAGCCCATATTTATGTACAACTAAAATGGCTGCCAGTCTACTCGTTCGGCCAACTTTGATCAGATCAGATCGTAACTTCAATTTACTCATCCTAAGCCTGGTATTGGCTTAGTGATTAAGGTGGCTAGCTTGGGATGAGTTCAAGCCCCGTACCTTGTCAGTTTTACTTTGGCTGTCCAAATTTTCCTTACAGTTGGAATTTTTTTTTTAAACATACACACTCTCACCTTCTTTGGTAGTGGAGTAATGCTCCAACCAGCAACTAAGCATCCTGATGGCATTCTCAGCACTTTTTCAGAGTTTGTAGCACATGGAAGCTGCACGTAAACATAAGTCCCTAAGCAAAGGTATCCTCGAGATAACGTGGTAGGTCAAGTGATATATGACGCAATCGCAAAGCAATTTTTTTGTTGGGCATTGCCAATCAAGCATATACGAGTACAAGGACACCAAAAAAAAAACATTCAAATCTTTGTGTCAAGATATTTTTCAAGAAAACAAACGAATAAGTGTTTCGTGAAGCCGTATCTATTCATCAAATCAAACGTGAATTTCTGATTCTGTGGACCTTGAAGGCCCTGAAACCTCTAATCCCCAAAGACCTTAAGACTTTTAAACACTCGTAAGAGCCCTTAAGAACCCCAAGGCCCTTAACACTCTGAAGAACCTTTAAGACCAAGACCCTTAAGACTCCCAAAACCCATAATGACCCCCAAGACCACAAAGACCTGTAAGATCCAGAAAACCATTAAGACTCTTTAACATCCCAAGATCCTGAAGACCTTTAATACCTTTAAGACCCTTTTGACACTTTAAACACCTTTAACACCCTTCACCCTTTGAACTTTTATGCCCTTTAAACCCCAAGAACCTTTCGACCTTCACACCTCTTAAGTCCCCTTTAGACCCCTTAGACCCACCATTTAGACCCTTACACCCTTCAGACAGATTAGACAGCTTGGACCCTTGACCATTTGGACTGTCTTAGACCGTTTTTACATTCTTCAGAGATTAGACCCTTTGAACCCCTTCGGGCTTAGACACTAACTACTGTTGGAACGTACCCTTTAGACCCCTGTTCTTCATTGCACGGTCCACAAGGTACTGACGGGCTCTGGTGGCCGAATATGTGGCCACGACGTGCGGCCGATAATACACAAATGTGAAAACAGCCTATCTTAATCTGCCAGAAATGCTCTCAAATTGACCCAATGGTTTCAAATGAGTGCTCCAACATGAAGCATAAAAGTTACATAACAACATCAGGATATGGTTGCAGTACACGGTACAAACAATTACGCTTGCAGCCCATTTAACCACAACAAAGAAGAGTATGTGGAGGTGCGGCCTAGTAGCAGCCATTACGGAGTCCTGTAGGCAGTGGTGGCTCTCACACTGATGTCTCATCCGCAAAAGTGGCCCCCTCAAAACGAATAGTGAAGATCACTGCTTTAGACTATTGAAAACCTTTTACGTGCACACCACGCAAACATCCATGGTCTTGCAAAACACAGACTGTACTTTTATCAGCAAGTAATGCACAAACTCGACCCAACCAGGGATTGGGGACTCTGCTGGTCCTGTGTATAAAACTGAAAAACATGGGTGGACGGGGAACCCTCATCGAGGTCGACCCTTGTGAGGATGTCCATTAATTATCTGTTTGAGAGGATCGAAACCTCGACGAAAAACGGTGCCCAGGTGATGATCAGGACAGTTGGGAAATCAGTCATGACCTCCACCATAGAAGGTGAAGGAGGTTATGTTATTGACCTCTTTCTGTCTGTTTATCTGTTTGTCTGTGTGCAGGATATTTCAAAAGGTTGTGGGCGGATCCAGATGAAATTTTGTGGAGAGGTTCAGTGTGTGACAAGGACGAAATGACAAGATTTTGGTGAAGATCCGGAACTGGATCCGACAACGAGAATTTTAAAAGTGATTTTTCACCATTGAGAGATAGGGCTCAAAAAGGATATATAGCACGATATCTCAAAAACGATATATAGCATGCAATCTCAAAGACGATATGTAACACGATATCTCAAAAATGATATACAGCACGATATCTCAAAAATGATATGTAGCACGATATCTCAAAAACAATACATAGGACGACATCTCAAAAATGTCATCACGACACGATATCTCAAAAATGATACATAGCATGATATCTCAAAAACGATAGAAAGCACGATATCTCAAAAACGATAGAAATCAAGTTATCTCAAAAACTATATGTGGCACGATATCTCAAAAACGATATACAGCACGATATCTCAAAAACGATAGAAAGCACGCTATCCTAAAAACGATATAAAGCACGATAGCTGAAAAACGATAGAAATCACGATATCTCAAAAACGATATATAGCACGATTTCTCAAAAACGATAAACGGTATAGCACAATATCTCAAAAACGATATGTAGCACAATATCTCAAAAAAGAGATGTAGCACAATATCTCAAAAACGATACACAGCATGATATGTCATAAACGATACATAGCACGATATCTCAAAAACGATATACAGCACAATATCTCAAAAACGATATACAGCACGATATCTCAAAAACGATAAAAAGCACGATATCTCAAAAACAATATACAGCACGATATATAAAAAACAATATACAGCACGGTATATAAAAAACAATATACAGCACGATATCTCAAAAACGATATAAAGCACAATATCTCAAAAACGATATACAGCACGATATCTCAAAAACGATATATTGCACGATAGCTCAAAAACGATAGAAATCACGATATCTCAAAAACGATATGGAGCACGATATATTGCACGATAGCTCAAAAACTATAGAAATCACGATATCTCAAAAACTATATGGAGCACGATATCTTAAAAACGATATACAGCACGATATCTCAAAAACGATAGAAATCACGATATATCAAAAATGATATATTGCACGATAGCTCTAAAACGATAGAAATCACGATATCTCAAAAACTATATGGAGCACGATATCTCAAAAACGATATACAGCACGATATCTCAAAAATGATATAAATCACGATATATCAAAAACGATACACAGCACGATATCTCAAAAACGATACACAGCACGATATCTCAAAAACGATACACAGCACGATATCTCAAAAACGATACACAGCACGATATCTCAAAAATGATACACAGCACAATATCTCAAAAACGATAAACAGCACGGTATCTCAAAAACGATACATAGCACGATAGCTCAAAAACGATAGAAATCACGATATCTCAAAAACGATAGAAATCACGATATCTCAAAAATGATACATAGCATGATATCTCAAAAACGACATATAGCACGATATCTCAAAAACGACATATAGCACGATATCTCAAAAACGATATAAATCACGATATCTCAAAAACTACATGTAGCACGTGAAATGAGAGCGAGAGATGAACCTTCAGAGTTTAGGCTTTATTCCATTTGATTGGAGCCGCTTCTGTGGGCACACCAGGAAATACAGGTTCAGCTAGGAGTACATAAGCAGAAACGTATACATGTGCAGTTAACCATTGCAGACTAATCCGCGTAAGCACGGAGTTCGATATAATCTCCATTCTCACCAGTCAATGAGCACCTTCAGTTAACGAGCATCAAGTGGACAGCCGATGTCAATAGCAATGCCCCGGGGACAATCCACTCGTGCCGCAGAGACCTCCCCTTATACGCGAGACGCACAACATGTGATCCCGCGTCATGTCCCTTGATTCACGTTAATTCACCACATTCTCCTCACCTTTAAAATGTAACTAGGGGCCCATCTTACACACCATGATTGCTTTAGCACTATAGGAGTATACATTTCAAGCAACGCGGACTAATTGATCTACAGAAGCATACATGCCAAGCAGTGATTATTTTGAGTTGTAGGAGCATGGAAATGAGCATCGATATATGATATAATGGGCATATAGGAGCATGAGCAGCGAGAATGCCGATAATCCCCTTTACAGATTGAGTCGTCGAGGGGGCCTTATTCGTCGACCTCTCCGGGAGTAAACGGCAGTTTCACTTGAGGGAGACTCCCGATCCTCTTGGTGAGCCTCGACTTGTGCCGGGGATGACTCCTCGATCGCTCTCGGGGGAACACGGCAGCCCCGTCGCCTGGCGGAGTTCCTGGGGGGAAATGTCAGAAGGAGGAGAGCCAGGAGGTGGTGTACCGGCGGGAGGAGTACCGGCGGGAGCCAGATGGCGAACCGACACAGTGGTCTCCCTGCCATCCGGGAGCCTGACATGAGCATACTCTGGATTAGTGTCAATGAGTTCGACCCCCTCCACCAGCGGTTCATACTTGCTTTGTCGTACCGGGCGTTTCATGAACACTGTACCGGGGTGGGTCAGCCAGTTGGGCACCGTTTGACTGTCAACATAACGTCGTTGGTGAGTAAACATACGTTCGTGAGGAGTGGCATTTGTGGACGTGCAGAGCAAAGAGCGTATGGAATTCATTGCGTCAGGAAGAGCAACCTCCCATCGCTCGGGGCCCAGTCCTCTCGATTTCAGCGCCAGAGTTATGGCTTTCCAAATAACTCCATTATACCTTTCCACCTGCCCGTTTCCCTGTGGGTTGTAACCCGTCGTTCGACTAGTTGCTATGCCGTGCTCTAATAGGAATTGTTTTAGCCCGGCCGACATGAAACACGGCCCTCTGTCTGAATGTATGTACGAAGGTCTCCCAAACATAGCGAAGACGTCAGAGAGACATTTTACGACAGTGCCCGAGGTCATATCCGAGCACGGAAACGCGAAAGGGAACCTTGAATATTCATCAACAACGGTGAATATGTATCTGTTGTCTGTCTCGGTGGGCAGGGGCCCTTTGAAGTCGATGTTTAGTCTCTCGAAGGGGGAAGTAGCCTTGATCAGTCTGCCAGAAGCCGCGCCAAAGAATCTGGGTTTTAGTTCAGCACAAACAGGGCATGAAGCATTCATTTGTTTAATATCTTCAACAGAATAGGGAAGATTTTGTCTGCGTACGAAATGTGCCATCCTGGTTACCCCTGGGTGGCACAGAGACACATGGAGGTCTTGCAAAGCCTGACTGATTGTTGCCGAACTGTAGACCCGGGAGAAGGTATCTGCAGCAGGGTTTTCCTTCCCGGGCCGGTAAACAATGTCGTAACTGTAGCAAGCTAGGTCTATCCGCCATCTCATAATTTTTTCATTCTTAATTTTCCCGTTATTTTTCCCATCAAACATGAAAGCCACGGATCGTTGGTCCGTAACGAGCGTGAAGTGGTTTCCCAGTAAATAATGTCTCCATTTACGCAGCGCTTCGACGATGGCGTACGCCTCCTTCTCTATTGCCGAGTGTCTCTGCTCGCTTCTAGAGAGAGTTCTCGAGAAGAAAGCGACCGGCCGCCCAGACTGATTAAGTGTTGCAGCTATGGCGTGATTTGAAGCGTCGGTCTCCACCACGAAGGGCACCGAGCTGTCGATCGATAAAACCACGGACTTACTGATATCATCCTTGAGATCGTGGAAAGCTTTCACGACAGCGGCATCTGGTGGAAAGTTTTTGCAATGCACTAGGGGATGTATTTTCTCGGAGTATTGCGAAATCCATCTTGCATAGTAAGCGAACATCCCGATCACCCGGCGCATTGTCTGCAAGTCCTGAGGTGGTGGAAGCTCACGGAGCGGGCGCAATCGCTCAGGATCAGGCTTAATTGTGCCGTCGGCTATCGTGTAGCCGAGAAGGTCAATTGACCTTGCCGAGAATACGCATTTCTCGTAGTTGAGAGTCAGATTATATTTTCCAGCAATGCTCAAGAATCTGTCCAGATTCCTATCATGTTCCCTCTGATCCCTACCGCACACTGTGACATTATCCACGTAAACAAAAGTGTCTTCGAGGTTTTCATCTGAGATGATGTCGTCCATAACCCGTTGGAAGCAAGCTACTCCATTCGTGACACCGAATGGTATCCTTCTGAACTGGTAGAGGCGCCGCCCTGCCTGGAATGCAGTGTACGGTTTGTCTTCCTCTCGGATGGGAATTTGATGATAGGCGCTTCGCAAGTCGATGGTACTGAATACCTTATAATTGGCCACGCGTTCGACCATCTCATCTATGCGCGGCAGGGGGTAGGCGTCGAGTTGGGTGAAGCGATTGACCGTTTGGGAATAATCGACAACCATCCGTCTCTTATGGTTCTGACTGCTGGTTACTAACACCTGTGCGCGCCATGGCGAGTCGCTCGGTTCTATAATTCCCTCCTCCAGTAATCGCTTGGTTTCTGAAGTGATGAAATTCATGTCAGCAGTGGTATATCGCCGCGATTTGATCGCTATCGGTTTGCAGACCGGCGACAAGTTAGCGAACAGCTGGGGGGACGTCACCTCCGCGGTGGTCAGCGCATTTAAAATTAGACAAGGCTTGCTTCCTCCAAAGGGTATTTCGATGCTCGTGTGCTGCTTGAGGACATTATGACCCAGAATTACGTCTGCGCACAAATCACGAAGCACCAGCACCTTTACATCCCGATGCGTGTACCCTTTTACGTCCAATTCAACATTGCAGTACCCTCGTACGCGGGATTGTAGTGAGGTGGCGACCATGCATACCGTATTGTCAGTCGGGTGGATTACCCATTTCCTGCCCTTCACTAGCGAGCTGTTGACGAAACTTTCAGAGCTACCGGTATCAATCAGTGCCTCAGCCATATGCCCGTTAATTCGCACGTTGATGATAGCCTTGGATAGATTCCCCGGCCACGCTCCAGTCAATTTATTTTGCGAGTAGAGAGCCGCAGAAGTGGGTTTATTCCTCCTTAGAGTAGATTTACATACCCTGGCATAATGCCCTTTCTTGTCGCAATTCATGCATGTGGCATCTCTGGCTGGACATTTTTGACGAGGATGCCTTTTGTACCCACAAAAGAAGCATTTACCGACCGGAGCAGTTGCTGAGGAGTTTGACGAGGTCTGGGTATCCGGCTCCTCGGGTGTTTCTCCATCCCTCATGTCTGGCTGTGTCTGTGCCAGTGGGGTTCCTTGGGTTCCCATCGTAGCAGCGTTCATGAGCAGCATCGGTGTCCCAAATGACTCAGATTGCTGCTGAGCCGTATCCATCGCTCGAGCCTGATCGACTACCTTGTCAAGAGTGGGTTGCGCTTTCTCTAGTAAGCGTTGCCGTATGTGGGCTGATCTGAGTCCTTGGATGAATGCCTCCCGTGTCGCTTCCTTTCGGTGTTCCTCGGCGCTTACGGCCCGGAAGCTGCAGTCTTTTCCCAGCTGATTCAGAGCTTGCAGGAACTGATCGATTGTCTCCCCGGCTGCTTGCTTGCGTGTGTTGAGAAGATGTCGTATGTATACCTCGTTCTTGGGCTTCACGTAGAGCGCCTGCAGTACGTCAATCGCTGCTTCGTAAGTGTCGCACCCCGAGAAGAGCCTGTACACGCCGGGCGAGACATGATTCACGAGAGCGGCAAATTTGTCAGCTCCCTCCGCGATGATGGTCAGATAGTGTGAGAAGGAGCAGAACCAATGTGACCATTTCATTTCTGCGTCAGTCGTGTTTGGGTCTGCGTCGAACCTCTCTGGTTTGTAGATCTTGTCCATCTTTGGTTGAGAGAGCCGAGAAAATTAAATGGAATAAATTGAAATGAGAGCGAGAGATGAACCTTCAGAGTTTAGGCTTTATTCCATTTGATTGGAGCCGCTTCTGTGGGCACACCAGGAAATACAGGTTCAGCTAGGAGTACATAAGCAGAAACGTATACATGTGCAGTTAACCATTGCAGACTAATCCGCGTAAGCACGGAGTTCGATATAATCTCCATTCTCACCAGTCAATGAGCACCTTCAGTTAACGAGCATCAAGTGGACAGCCGATGTCAATAGCAATGCCCCGGGGACAAT
Organism: Eptatretus burgeri; assembly: GCF_056783735.1. Classification (NCBI taxonomy): domain Eukaryota; kingdom Metazoa; phylum Chordata; class Myxini; order Myxiniformes; family Myxinidae; genus Eptatretus; species Eptatretus burgeri. The sequence continues at coordinate 27,154,731 of NC_140974.1, read as the reverse complement.
CCACTCGTGCCGCAGAGACCTCCCCTTATACGCGAGACGCACAACATGTGATCCCGCGTCATGTCCCTTGATTCACGTTAATTCACCACAGCACGATATCTCAAAAACGATATACAGCACGATAGCTCAAAAACTATATGGAGCACAATATCTCAAAAATGATATACGGCATAGCACAATATCTCAAAAACGATATAAATCACGATATCTCAAAAATGATATACGGCATAGCACAATATCTCAAAAACGATATAAATCACGATATCTCAAAAACGATAGAAATCACGATATATCAAAAACAATATATTGCACGATAGCTCAAAAACGATAGAAATCACGATATCTCAAAAACTATATGTAGCACGATATCTCAAAAACGATATACAGCAATGCACAATATCTCAAAAACGATATAAATCACGATATCTCAAAAACGATACACAGCACGATATCTCAAAAACGATAAACAGCACGATATCTCAAAAACGATAGAAAGCACGATATCTCAAAAACGATAGAAAGCACGATATCTCAAAAACGATAGAAATCATGATATCTCAAAAACAATACATAGCACGATAGCTCAAAAACGATAGAAATCACGATATCTCAAAAACGATATTTAGCACGATATCTCAAAAATGATACATAGCATGATATCTCAAAAACGACATATAGCATGATATCTCAAAAACGATATAAATCACGATATCTCAAAAACTACATGTAGCACGTTATCTCAAAAACGATATATTGCACGATATCTCAAAAACGATAGAAATCACGATATCTCAAAAACGATAGAAATCACGATATCTCAAAAACTATATGGAGCACGACATCTCAAAAACAATATACAGCACGATATCTCAAAAATGATATACGGCAATGCACAATATCTCAAAAATGATATACGGCAATGCACAATATCTCAAAAACGATATAAATCGCGATATCTCAAAAACGATAGAAATCACGATATATCAAAAACGATATACAGCACGATATCTCAAAAACGATACACAGCACGATATCTCAAAAACGATACACAGCACGATATCTCAAAAACGATAAACAGCACGATATCTCAAAAACGATAGAAAGCACGATATCTCAAAAACGATAGAAATCACGATATCTCAAAAATGGTACATAGCATGATATCTCAAAAACGACATATAGCACGATATCTCAAAAACGACATATAGCACGATATCTCAAAAACGATATAAATCACAATATCTCAAAAACTACATGTAGCACGATATCTCAAAAACGATATACAGCACGATATCTCAAAAACGATATACAGCACGATATCTCAAAAACGATATATTGCACGATAGCTCAAAAACAATAGAAATCACGATAGCTCAAAAACGATAGAAATCACGATATCTCAAAAAGTATGTATATGTAGCACGATATCTCAAAAACAATATACAGCACGATATCTCAAAAATGATATGAAGCACGATATTTCGCACGATGTCTCAAAAACGATACACAGCACAATATACAGCACAATTTCTCAAAAACGATACATAGCACGATATCTCAAAAATGATATATTGCACGATATCTCAAAAACGATAGAAATCACGATATCTCAAAAACTATATGTAGCACGATATCTCAAAAACGATATACAGCACGATATCTCAAAAATGATATACGGCATAGCACAATATCTCAAAAATGATATAAATCACGATATCTCAAAAACGATAGAAATCACGAGATATCAAAAACGATATACAGCACGATATCTCAAAAACGATACACAGCACGATATCTCAAAAATGATACACAGCACGATATCTCAAAAACGATATCTCAAAAACAATACATAGCACGATATCTCAAAAACGATAGAAATCACGATATCTCAAAAACGATAGAAATCACGATATCTCCAAAACGATATCCAGCACGATATCTCAAAAACGATATATAGCACGATATCTCAAAAACGATATATAGCACGATATCTCAAAAACGATATATGGCACGATATCTCAAAAATGATATAAATCACGATATCTCAAAAACTACATGTAGCACGATATCTCAAAAACGATATACAGCACGATATCTCAAAAACGATAGAAATCACGATATCTCAAAAACTATATGTAGCACGATATCTCAAAAATGATATATTGCACGATATCTTAAAAAGTATATATGTAGCACGATATCTTAAAAACGATATACAGCACGATATCTCAAAAACGATATATTTCACGATATCTCAAAAACGCTAGAAATCAAGATATCTCAAAAACGATATGGAGCACGATATACAGCATAGCATATCTCAAAAACGATATAAATCATGACATATGATTATATGATATATGATATAAAAAACGATATACAGCACGATATCTCAAAAATGATATACAGCACGATATCTCAAAAACGATAGAAATCACGAGATATCAAAAACGATATACAGCACGATATCTCAAAAACGATACACAGCACGATATCTCAAAAATGATACACAGCACGATATCTCAAAAACGATATCTCAAAAACAATACATAGCACGATATCTCAAAAACGATAGAAATCACGATATCTCAAAAACGATAGAAATCACGATATCTCCAAAACGATATCCAGCACGATATCTCAAAAACGATATATAGCACGATATCTCAAAAACGATATATAGCACGATATCTCAAAAACGATATATGGCACGATATCTCAAAAATGATATAAATCACGATATCTCAAAAACTACATGTAGCACGATATCTCAAAAACGATATACAGCACGATATCTCAAAAACGATAGAATTCACGATATCTCAAAAACTATATGTAGCACGATATCTCAAAAATGATATATTGCACGATATCTTAAAAAGTATATATGTAGCACGATATCTTAAAAACGATATACAGCACGATATCTCAAAAACGATATATTTCACGATATCTCAAAAACGCTAGAAATCAAGATATCTCAAAAACGATATGGAGCACGATATACAGCATAGCATATCTCAAAAACGATATAAATCATGACATATGATTATATGATATATGATATAAAAAACGATATACAGCACGATATCTCAAAAATGATATACAGCACGATATCTCAAAAACGATATACAGCACGATATCTCAAAAACGATACATAGCACGATATCTCAAGAACGATATCCAGCACGATATCTCAAAAACGATATATAGCATGATATCTCAAAAACGATATATAGCACGATATCTCAAAAACGATATATAGCACGATATCTCAAAAACTACATGTAGCACGATATCTCAAAAACGATATACAGCACGATATCTCAAAAACGATAGAAATCACGATATCTCAAAAACTATATGTAGCACGATATCTCAAAAATGATATATTGCACGATATCTCAAAAAGTATATATGTAGCACGATATCTCAAAAACGATATACAGCACGATATCTCAAAAACGATATATTTCACGATATCTCAAAAACGCTAGAAATCAAGATATCTCAAAAACGATATGGAGCACGATATACAGCATAGCATAATATCTCAAAAACGATATAAATCATGATATATAAAAAATGATATACAGCACGATATCTCAACAACGAAAAACAGCACGATATCTCAGGAATGATATACAGCACGATATCTCAAGAATGATATACAGCACGATATCTGAAGAACGATATACAGCACGATAGGTCAAAAAAGATATACAGCACGATATCTCAAAAATCATATGCAGCACGATATCTCAAAAACGATATGAAGCATGATATCTCAAAAACGATACGTAGCACGATATCTCAAAAACGATATACAGCACGATAGCTCAAAAACGATATACAGCATGATATCTCAAAAATAATATATAGCACGATATCTCAAAAATGATATAAATCACGATATCTCAAAAACTACATGTAGCACGATATCTCAAAAATGATATATTGCACGATATCTCAAAAAGTATATATGTAGCACAATATCTCAAAAACGATATACAGCACGATATCTCAAAAACGATATATTTCACGATATCTCAAAAACGCTAGAAATCAAGATATCTCAAAAACGATATGGAGCACGATATACAGCATAGCATAATATCTCAAAAACGATATAAATCATGATATATAAAAAATGATATACAGCACGATATCTCAAAAATGATATACAGCACGATATCTCAAAAACGATGTACAGCACGATATCTCAAAAACGATACATAGCACGATATCTCAATAACGATATACAGCACGATATCTCAAGAACGATATACAGCACGACATCTCAAGAACGATATACAGCACGATATCTCAAGAACGATATACAGCACGACATCTCAAGAACGATATACAGCACGGTATCTCAACAACGAAAAACAGCACGATATCTCAGGAATGATATACAGCACGATATCTCAAGAACGATATACAGCACGATATCTGAAGAACGATATACAGCACGATAGCTCAAAAACGATATACAGCATGATATCTCAAAAATAATATATAGCACGATATCTCAAAAATGATATAAATCACGATATCTCAAAAACTACATGTAGCACGATGTCTCAAAAACGATACACAGCACAATATACAGCACAATATCTCAAAAACGATACATAGCACGATATCTCAAAAACGATACGTAGCACGATATCTCAAAAACGATATACAGCACGATAGCTCAAAAACGATATACAGCACGATATCTCAAAAAAACGATATACAGCACGATATCTCAAAAAACGATATGAAGCACGATATCTCAAAAACGATACACAGCACAATATACAGCACAATATCTCAAAAACGATACATAGCACGATATCTCAAAAACGATATACAGCACGATATCTCAAAAACGATACCAGGCATAGCACAATATCTCAAAAACGATATAAATCAAGATATCTCAAAAACAATACAAATCACGATATCTCAAAAACGATAGAAATCACGATATATCAAAAACGATATACAGCACGATATCTCAAAAACGATACACAACACTATACCTCAAAACGATATACAGCACGATATCTCAAAAACGATATAAAGCACGATATCTCAAAAATGATATACAGCACAATATCTCAAAAACGAAATACAGCACGATATCTCAAAAACGATACATCGCACGATATCTCAAAAACCATATACAGCACGATATCTCAAGAACCGATATACAGCACGATATCTCAAGAACGATATACAGCAAGATATCCAGCACGAGAACTCAAGAACGATATGCAGCATGACGTCTCAAAAATGATATACATCACAATATCTCAAAAACGATATACAACACGATATCTCAAAAACGATATACAGCACGATATCTCAAAAACGATATATAGCACGATAGCTCAAAAACGATAGAAATCACGATATCTCAAAAACGAGACATAGCACGATATCTCAAAAACGAGACAGAGCACGATATCTCAAAAACGATATGCAGCACGATATCTCAAAAACGATATGCAGCACGATATCTCAAAAACGATATGCAGCACGATATCTCAAAAACGATATGCAGCACGATATCTCAAAAACGAAATGCATTACGATATCTCAAAAACGATATACAGCACGATATCTCAAAAACGATATGCAGCATGATATCTCAAAAACGATAACCAGCATGATATCTCAAAAACGATATACAGCACGATATCTCAAAAACGACATGTAGCACGATATCTCAAAAATGATATATAGCACGATATCTCAAAAACGATATTCAGCACGATATCTCAAAAACGATATATAGCACGATATCTCAAAAATGATACATAGCACAATATCTCAAAAACGATATTCAGCACGATATCTCAAAAACGATATATAGCACGATATCTCAAAAATGATACATAGCACAATATCTCAAAAACGATATACAACACGATATCTCAAAAACGATATATAGCATGATATCTCAAAAACGATATACAGCACGATATCTCAAAAACGATATATAGCACGATAGCTCAAAAACGATAGAAATCACAATATCTCAAAAACGAGACATAGCACGATATCTCAAAAATGAGACAGAGCATGATATCTCAAAAACGATATGTAGCACGATATCTCAAAAACGATATGCAGCACGATATCTCAAAAACGAAATGCATCACAATATCTCAAAAACGATATATAGCATGATATCTCAAAAACGATATACAGCACGATATCTCAAAAACGATAACCAGCACGATATCTCAAAAACGATATACAGCACGATATCTCAAAAACGACATGTAGCACGATATCTCAAAAACGATATATAGCACGATATCTCAAAAACGATATATAGCACAATATCTCAAAAACGATATACAACGCGATATCTCAAAAACGATATATAGCACGATATCTCAAAAACGATACATAGCACGATATCTCAAAAATGATATATAGCACGAAATCTCAAAAACGATAGAAATCACAATATCTCAAAAACTATAGAAATCACGATACCTCAAAAACGATATGTAGTAAGATATCTTAAAAATGATATACAGCACGATATCTCAAAAACGATATGAAGCACGATATCTCAAAAACGATAGAAATCACGATATGTAGTACGATTTCTCAAAAATGATATATGACACGATATCTCAAAACGATATGTAGTACGATATCTCAAAAATGATAGAAATCACAATATCTCAAAAACGATAGAAATCACGATACCTCAAAAACGATAGAAATCACGATACCTCAAAAAGGATATGTAGCACGATATCTCAAAAACGATATACAGCATATCTCAAAAACTATATATAGCACGTTATCTCAAAAACGATATACAGCATGTTATCTCAAAAACGATATCCAGCACGATATCTGAAAAAAACAATATATAACACGATATCTCACAAACGATATACAGCACGATATCTCAAAAACGATATGTAGCACAATATCTCAAAAACGATATGTAGCACGATATCTCAAAAACGATATGGAGCACGATATCTCAAAAATGTAATGGGCCAGATATGTTCTCGTGGATCAGGTATTACGGGGCGGAGGTCTGCACTCCACCGAGTGTCCTTGTTTGCATGCAAGTTCAGGTTATAACTTCAAATGAAATAGCTTTTGTAAGTACTAACCAGTACATTGTGTGTGTGTGTGTGTGTGTGTGTGTGTGTGTGTGTGTGTGTGTGTGTGTGTGTGTGTGTGTGTGTGTGTGTGTGTGTGTGTGTGTGTGTGTGTGTGTGTCTGTCTGTCTTGTTATGTCTGGCTTTCTTCTTGGGACTACGGTGTGCAGTCATTGATCTTTATGTTGATTACGTGCTGCATGAACATGAGTACGTCTATTACTTACTGTATGAGAGATGTGTTGTGCACATAACGGATTGATTGTGTATACAAGGGATTGATGTGGGATTTGTTGTGCATTTGAGTAATTAATTGCGTGTACGAGGGATTGATTGTGTATATGAGGGATTTATCACATACAGGAAGGATGTGTTGTGTTTCAGATATAATCACTGCATGCACAGTAAGACTTGGACATGTTCCATTGAACAATGAAATATGACGTCCTCGCCATCCTCTCTTGTTTAAAGAAGAAAGGGGTTATTAAACGGATTCATTAATAACTGGAGGCATGATAAAACGCAATAATATGTGTTCATCAAAACTCATTTCATCTACTAACAATCATCTGCGCAAATAACACAACATTGCCATTTTGTTTAGTTTATTCAATGATTCTGAATATTGGCTAAATAGAGAAATAAGAAGATTATGTGCGGTTATTAAAAGGAAACGATTACGATGGGATATGATGGAGATGTTTAATATAACTAGTGCATGCCCGTACGTGCGTGGCCGTACATGCACAAAAAAAAACTTTCAAACCGCGTGCCAGAAACAACAACCACACTCTCGTAAACGAGAGTAAACGTAAACGTTTACGAGTTCGCGCTCGTAAACGACACACAAACACACACACACACACAGATTGCTGGAATTATAGATAAACGACAAACGACACACGCACACGCACACACACACACACACACACACACACACACACACACACACACACACACACACACACACACACACACACACACACACACATTGCTGGAATTATAGATAGATGACACACACACACACACACACACACACACACACACACACATACACACATACATAAACACACACACACACACACACACACACACACACACACACACACACACACACATTCACACACACACACACACACACACACACACACACACACACACACACACACATACACACATACATAAACACATCAATGAGATGACAAATGAAGGGGTTGAATGCAGACTGCAGAACAATGAGTAAGGAAACCCGTCGTTGTGAATCGTTTTTACCACCAAATTGAGACGTATTTCGTTGACAAGTATGTTGAGTAGAGCTGAATTCCTTAACACTTCCAAAGGCCACACGACACCGTTTTGACAATTGGAAACAAAAAAGTTGTGCACTTTTTTTGATAAATTATTTTCAGAACAATTTTTCTTCAATGAATAAATAATAATAAAAATTGTCTCCATGTACATTGTACACACCTTTATCTCGTTCGCACCTCTTCATAAACAACATTGCTGAGGAAACGGCGCTTCTTCTTTGTTTTCTCGTCCAGGGGCAAGAATGAGGAGGATGCTGGATCTGCCAACGTTTTGATAAAATTATTCGTTTTAATGGCCAATTATTCAATTAGCGCCAACGTATTTTGCCTTTTCGCAAGGAAAAACACGAGGAGGAGGAGGAGGAGGAGGAGGAGGAGGAGGAGGAGGAGGAGGAGGAGGAGGAGGAGGAGGAGGAGGAAGGAGGAGGAGGAGGGGGAGGGGGAGAGGGAGAGGGAGAGGGAGAGGGAGCGGGAGAGGGAGAGGGAAAGGGAGAGGGAGAGGGAGAGGGAGAGGGAGTGGGAGAGGGAGAGGGAGAGGGAGAGGGAGAGGGAGAGGGAGAGGGAGAGGGAGAAGGAGAGAAGAGAGAAAAAAAAAACTTTCGTGCAAAAAAATAATAATAATTTACTTCCTGGTTCAGAGCATACCAGCTCACGCTGATGTTACCAAAATTTATGCACCGTCTAATATGAAAACGATCATAACTTGAGGTATTGTGTTTATCTATAAATGCACATAAGAAATCGAGAAATTATTAGAATACACGAAGTCATCACTATCCGGAAGTCCATACGTTGTAACCAATAATGGGGAACGCGGCTGAGGTTCCCTTCCCCATCGGCCGCGCTCACGAAGCAACGTGTCCTGTCATTGGTTTGGTAAATAAATGGCCTTAACTTGGGAAGCTCTTGTCCGATAAATATCAAACCTTGAAAAGGCACATCCTCAGGTCCCCAGCAATATACCTGGCAAGTTTCAATTAGATCGGACCAGTGGTTGTCGAGAAACAGCGGTCACACACACACACACACACACACGCACACGCACACGCACAAGCACACGCACACGCACACACACGCACACACACGCACACACACACACACACACACACAGATTGCTGGAATTATAGCTACATGAAGAGTATAAATAAAATAAGTGCAGAATATTTTTTCATCAGGATGGACAATGACAGGACCAGGGTTGAGTGAACATGAGGATAGTTTTAAAGATGGTGTTAAGGTAGGAGGATTTTCACTCTGAAGAGTAGTTTATACATGGAATGGTCTCCCTCGCAATGTAGTAGCAGCAGAACCAGTAGATGGGTTTAAATTGGAATGAGGTGTCTCGATGCATTGCCATTGGGGATTGAGGGGTATATTGGTGGAACTTGTAAGTATTTTGCGTGTGGATTGATGATTGTGTAGTGATACACGTGTTGTGATCGTGATGTCTGTGAGAGGGTCGCCTCCCAGAGATTGTGCCTGTGGCCTGTGACAGATTTGTTTGGTCTGGTGTTGGTGTAGCACAGGCATGATGGGCCGAATGGCCTCCTCCTGTATCATAGTTCCTCGTTATTCTTTGTTAGTCCTTGCGGCATAAAGGTACTAATTCAACAATGTGATCAAGACACCTGTAATGGTGATCTGGGGTGGAACGTACCGTCGCTCACAGGTCATGAACGCACACTAAGTCGCCTATTCTGATCTCCATTCCTTTTGTTTCACACTCAGGTTGTATCAATGAGTATGCCATCCATCAGCGTTTGGGGGGTGTGAGGGGAGGACATGAATACAGTTGTCCATTGTGATAGCAATCACTTGTGGAAGTTAAACATACCGGATTGATTTTAGAAAGGGACAAGTCTGAAGACGACGATGGTTCACGAGCGGTATTTGACGATGTAAATTGTTTCAGAAGTCAAGGATGAGACAATGTGATAATGTTTGACCAAGTTATAAAAATGGTCAGCATGATGCGGTACACGAGTGACAGGTTATTAGCTGCAAAATGTCAAAAACCTGGTTTCGTTCAACAACTTTAAAAATTTGACCTTTGCATAACCTTTAAAGGTCACAAAACAATGTTGTGGACATTAAAATAAGGAAACAGGATACGTGCTATAGCTTATTGGAGTTAGTTCGTTGAAGAAGGTCGAAAACCCGGTTCGATTCACACAACTTTGAAAATTTGACCTTTGTGACCTTTATAGGTCAAAGGTCAAGGATTATGACTTTTGGTGCAAAACTTCCTCTGGAACATTCCAGGAACAATATAACGTCACGTAGGCTATATGGCATTTCGCACTCATCGGATTATCCATACTTTGATGAAATCAGCGTAAAAACAAACTTGAAGCGGGCACCACGGGCAAGGTGTTCGAGATAGAGCAAAATAGTTTCAAAACTTTAGGTGGGGAATGACCTCAAGATTATGCATAAAAAAATATTGTCATCCTTGCTCTCAAAGTTTGGGTGGTCGTATGATTTTTATTTCAAAATTCGAAATTTCTAAGTTCGTGACCTTGTGACCTTGACCTTGTGACCTTGACCTTGGGATGAAAATGAAAAATCGAGCTCCGTGGGGCTATGCAGGTGCCATTTGGCTAACCAAATACTGAAACCCTTCCAGATTCGACAAACCCCTGAAGAGAAGAGGCAAATTGAAATCGGCTACCCCCTAAAAAACACAATTTGCAATTTTCTAAGTTCGTGACCTTGTGGCCTTGACCTTGGGACGAAAATGAAAAATCGAGCTCCGTGGGGCTATGCAGGTGCCATTGTGCTAACCAAATACTGAAACCCCTGCCAGATTTGATACACCCCTCGGAGAAGAAAAAATTTTATGTCAAAATTCGCATTTTTCTAAGTTCGTGACCTTGTGACCTTGACCTTGGGACGAAAATGAAAAATCGAGCTCTGTGGGGCTATGCAGGTGCCATTGGGCTAACCAAATACCGAAACGCCTGTCAGATTCGACAACCTCCCCGAGGAGAAGATGCAAATTGAAATCAGCTACCCCCTAAAAACACATGTTTTTTGGGCGTGGCTCCGCCTATAATGGGCACACCATGCCCATTTTCAGGAAAACACAACGAGATCATGATATAAACCTCCCACCAAAATTTTGTCAGGATCGGCTCAAAACCCACGGAGCTATGCCCGGGACATACAGACAGACAGACAGACAGACATACAGACAGAGAGACATACAGACATACAGACACACAACAATATCGAATATAGTGGTCACTTATTTTTTTCGTGAAAATATTTTTTCATGAACCAATAGGCCATGGTGTGCCATTACTCTCATCCAAAACAAAATCTGTCAAAGGCTGCTATGGCACACCTGAAATGGTTACCTGACAGTACATTCTCAGTCATGTGGAAATGTTCACACCCGTACAAAACGTTCACACCAATAAGAGATGTTCACAACTTTTGCGGCGACTCTCATTCTGATGTCACCAAACACATCCCGTTGTGACATCACCAAACACAAATCATATTGTTGCGGGCCGGGGTCTGGCGGAGCGAATGACCACTAGGTGGGGGAAAGCTACGTCGATTCCCACCAGACTCCCCGGAATTGTAGGCCGTCACTCACGGATAATTCCGTGACGCGGCGGGTTGCTTAAACAACCGTGGACGCCAATACCTCAACTGCGTGGCGTAGGGTCCTCCTGTCTAGAATCAAGTTACCTAATTAACCACGTGGTTTCGACTACCGGGGAACCACGCCCTCGGTACACCTTGCCCGAACCAGATCACTCTACCAACTACCGACTACCTTTCTGGATCGGATGCAGTCGAGCGGCACTGCCCAGGACGTACCGGCTAGAAGGAATGGATTGTTGGGAATAAAGACCCGGCTAAACTCAGATTCGAACCATGCTGGACCATTGGAGGAAAAGACAAAGACGAGCTGGGAACATTTCTACAATTATTTATTCACAACAAGGCAAGGAAAAGCATGTGGCACAGGAAAAAGGTTTATTGGTGTGTTACGCAGGGGAAAGATGAGAGAGGTGTGGTGTGACAATTATGCAAGCAACTTATAAAAGCAGACACAGTGCAGACTTGACGCGAGAATAATAAAAGCAACAATCACAACAATAAAGATCTTACACAGGCTTATCTAACGGACAGGCGCCACACACTCAGACACACACTCGGACAAAATAAACCCAATGAAAAGAAAAAGGTCTTCTGCAGCCAGGCAAGGAGGTAGTTGAGGTCACAGTTTAGGGTACCTGAGCGTTCTGGGGAAAGGGATGCTCCGTGGTGCGGCACCCGACAAAGGTTGTGCGGTTCGGTCCACAGCCGCACGTGTGGAGATCGTGTCTGTCAAGGAACTTGAGTGGAGAGAACGGAGTCCGAGGCGAGAAATGGAGCAGTCGACAGGACCAGGCAAGAGACCCGGTCGAGGTCGGGTGTGCGTGGACCAGCAGTCGGGCCGTTGAGGAGGGACGTGGTCAGAGCCAAGCAGCGGAACACCTTCACAATGACCCCGTCAATAACAACTGCAACCTTCCAATCCTTCTCCCACTCCAACGAACTTCTTTTCATCCCATACAACTCTCCTCTGAGGATTGCTTCATATTTTATAGATCACGGAGCTAGGGGTTGAGCCATGGTGAAGCCGACGTTATCGTTCATCCCGATTGGACCGGGCCTTCATGCGGTCCGCCTTCCTGGGTAGGGTTTCACCAGAGGCCAGCAAAGCCCGCCCACACCACGTGTCTGGGTTTGGGAAGGTGGAAGCCGAGATGGAACTGCCACAGCGAACGTCAGGATTCTGACTCGGAAAACGAGTCTCTGGGTAGGTGCTCGTCACGCTGTGGTAAGCAAGGCGAGGGTGTGAGGCAAGCGAGATAAAGGTACCGTGGTTCAAATAAAAGGAGAAATAAAATAAAAGGGGAGAAAATGATTTATTAACCTAACTAAAAGCCCATCGCAACGCATCCCCGTGTTTTCCCACTACACACAAGGAAGGGATCTATCTGCACGTATACTAATGAAATAATTGACTCGGGACAACTGTATGTTGTATGCATAAGGTTCCGAGAACCGTAACAATATTATCATATCACCAAACACATCGTATTGTCATGTTCCCAAATGCACATTCCATTGTAACATCATAAAACACAAATCATATTATCATGTCACCAAACATATTGTCATGTTCCCAAATGCACATGCCATTGTGACATCACCAAACATCATATTATCATGTCATCAAACATCATATTGTCATGTTCCAAAATGCACATCACATTGTGATGTCACCAAACACATCCTATTATCATGTCACCAATAAACACACCGTGTTGTCATGTTCCCAAATGCACATCCCATTGTGACCTCATCAAACACATATTATCAGGTCACCAAACACCGTATTGTCATGTTCCCAAATGCACATCCCATTGTGACATCACCAAACATCATATTATCATGTCACCAAAAACCGTATTGTCATGTTCCAAAATGCACATCACATTGTGATGTCACCAAACACATCCTATTATCATGTCACCAATAAACACACCGTGTTGTCATGTTCCCAAATGCACATCCCATTGTGACCTCATCAAACACATCATATTATCAGGTCACCAAACACCGTATTGTCATGTTCCCAAATGCACATCCCATTGTGACATCACCAAACATCATATTATCATGTCACCAAACATCGTATCGTCAGTTCCAAAATGCACATCCCATTGTGACGTCACCGAACACATCATATTATCACGTCAGTAAACACACTATTATAATGTTCCTAAATGCACATCCCATTGCGACCTCACCAAACACATCCTATTATCATGTCACCAAACACATCGTATTGTCATGTTCCCAAATGCACATCACATCACATCACATCACAAAGGGAAGCTCAGTTTGAGGAAGGGGAGCACTGAAAGGAGAGACAGAGAGCATTAAGGGAAATTGACAAAGGAGGGCCTGAGAGCGACAACTAAATAAGAGATGCGGACGGTTTGGTTTTTTCCCATTAGTGATGCATTTGGATGAAGGTGATGGATCCAGAAGCGCTCTCTGGACTCTACCCTAGGTGGAGCTGCAGTGGCTCAAATCGGACTCGTTCCGCTGAAGAAGCATGGTCATCACGGCGGGGGGAGTCGAGAAAAGAAGGAGGGGGCTTAAGGTGTGCACCGAACCCGATGGTGTTTTGAAGAAGGATCTTGTGCGCAAGGTGTCGCACTCCAATCTCAGTGCGCACGAGCGCCGGGTCCACGTCTGGCTCTGCCAATTCTTGTTTGTCGCTCGAGGAGCTAAAAGGAGCGGTGGCGAGAGAGAGCGATGCTTCCGCGATGGACGTGATGAAAAAGTCGAGGCTCCCAGAGATCTCATCGTCATCCGTCCCTTCGCTCCTGACGTGGCTTCGCCTCTGGCCATCCTGGAGACTCTCGCACCATTGCTTTAATCCCGCGCTTTCAGTCCATTTCATCGACTCCAAGCCCCCGTCGCTCTCTTTACGCTTCATAAACCTCGCTCTTCTCAAACACCCCCGCATGCAGGTCCATCCTGCGATGCGTGCTCCCTCAGGTTCCCCAGGGGTGCTTTCGGAGCCCCGGTTTTCGGCGGAACAGAACGACTCGGTTTGCGATGAAAGCGCGAAGAACGTCGCCTGGCAAGCGTTGCCCATCATACCCATCATCGGCTGGACCATAGCGGGCAACGTGTTGGTCATCATGGCGGTGGCGCTTGAGCGAAAGTTGCAGACCGTGACGAACTATTTCCTCATGTCCCTCGCCGCCGCAGACCTTCTCGTCGGAGTTCTTGTCATGCCAATTGCACTGCTCACCGTGCTCTTCCGTAAGTTCCTGCCACACAATGGTCTCAATTGCGTCTTGCCAGTGGTTAATCCATAAACGGGGATCATAGATCCCCACACCACTCCTCCACCCCCCAAAAAAATCTTCGAAAAATCGTTAAGGAGACCCTCTTGCCTTGTAAAGAGGGTTAAGGAGACCCTCTTGCCTTGTAAAGAGGGTTAAGGAGACCCTCTTGCCTTGTAAAGAGGGTTAAGGAGACCCTCTTGCCTTGTAAAGAGGGTTAAGGAGACCCTCTTGCCTTGTAAAGAGGGTTTAAGGAGACCCTCTTACCTTGTAAAGAGGGTTACGGAGACCCTCTTGCCTTGTAAAGAGGGTTAAGGAGACCCTCTTGCCTTGTAAAGAGGGTTTAAGGAGACCCTCTTGCCTTGTAAAGAGGGTTAAGGAGACCCTCTTGCCTTGTAAAGAGGGTTAAGGAGACCCTCTTGCCTTGTAAAGAGGGTTAAGGAGACCGTCTTGCCTTGTAAAGAGGGTTAAGGAGACCCTCTTGCCTTGTAAAGAGGGTTAAGGAGACCCTCTTGCCTTGTAAAGAGGGTTAAGGAGACCGTCTTGCCTTGTAAAGAGGGTTAAGGAGACCGTCTTGCCTTGTAAAGAGGGTTTAAGGAGACCCTCTTACCTTGTAAAGAGGGTTACGGAGACCCTCTTGCCTTGTAAAGAGGGTTAAGGAGACCCTCTTGCCTTGTAAAGAGGGTTTAAGGAGACCCTCTTGCCTTGTAAAGAGGGTTAAGGAGACCCTCTTGCCTTGTAAAGAGGGTTAAGGAGACCGTCTTGCCTTGTAAAGAGGGTTAAGGAGACCCTCTTGCCTTGTAAAGAGGGTTAAGGTGACCCTCTTGCCTTGTAAAGAGGGTTAAGGAGACCCTCTTGCCTCGAAAATCTCATTGATTTTTTTTGAAATATAAGATTTTCGAACTGTATTGATCCAGAAGGAGTCCTTCCTGGCAGGATGGCACAGGTGGAGCGCATTTACCTTGGAGCTTCATTTGGGTTCGATTCCCGACACAATTATTAACTGATTCTTGCTTCGCCACATGACGTTGTATCAGTTAATATACAGTCCTTCGGAAGGACTTGAAACCAGGTATCCCATCTCCCAGCATTGGATGGTGGACGTCAAACATACCACGGTGTCATTCGATGAAGGGTTGGTGCTTTTTCTACGGCACCCTCTGTGAATTACAAAATTCCTGCTCTAACTTACAGGGGGCACTGCATCAGTGGCATAACCACGCTCCTGGGCAGTGATATAACACGATCTGCATGCTGCACATGAGAGAAGAAGACTGAGTCAATTGGGTGCTTAACCCGCCCCCCACCCCCTCCCTCCTCTCCTTCCACTTTGACCCCTGCTCCTTGCTGCACGATCTTCCTCTAGCTAGCCGCCGACCCACCCTTATCCCTACCGGTGGAACTTACATTGCTCTGTAAATACCTTTCTTCTTCTTCATCACTGTGGTCTTAATATTGTGAAGGATGTGGTATGATGTGGTCTATGGTATCAAGCCCCGCATTGTCCCACGACTTTGTTTGATTTTCCCCTCTCCCACTCTTGCTCGTGGTTTTAAGCTTGAGCATGAAACAGCTTTCCAAGTCACTAATGCAGTGTGCCACTGATGCAATGCCCCCTGTAAGCTCTCTCTCATACACAGATTTATCCCCTCTCGTCTTCAATTGTCCAACCTTCCTCCCGCCCATGGTTCACTGAAGCTTATGGCGAGGCAGTTGTCCCAAAACAACTTGCCTTTGCCTCATGGAAAGCAAACCCAACTGAGGGCAATCTCAGTTCCTTCCATAAAGCTTGGAACAAGTGTGTATCTACCTCCAGGAGAGTCAGAAAACAACATCTTTCAAAGCTCAAGTCTGAACTCTCAAACCTCTCTCCCTCCTCAAAATCCTGGTGGCATCTAATCAAATCTGTTTCTGGTGTATGTTTCCCCTCCATCCCCTCCCTTACCTCAAATGGCCGCGCTGCTGATACCGCACGTAAAAAGGCTGAATGCCTAAACTCGGTGTTTGCATCGAAATCTTGTGTCCGAAACCCATCACTTTCTGTACCCACCTTACCCAGTCGCACCCAACTGTCCCTGGACTCTGTGTCCTTTTCTTCCAATAAAGTGGAGAGCTTGCTGTCAAACCTCGACTCAGATGATTCTACAACCGGTCCAGATGGCATCAGCCCACGTGTCCTACAAACCTGCTCCTCTGCTCTTGCTCACCCTCTCTCTGTTCTATTCACCCTCTCATTTGCTCAAGGTCATCTGTCAACTGCTTGGAAAACAGCAAACATCACTGCCCTGTATAAAAAAGTTGAAGAAACAGATCCCTGCAACTGCAGACTAATCAGCCTTCTCCCAATCATCAGCAAGTTTATGGAATCCATCATCGCTTCAGACATTAAATCCTTCCTCTTCTCCAATGGCTTGATTTCCGATCATCAATTTGGTTTCAGAACGGGTCACTCCACCCTGGATATGCTGCTTCTGCTCTCCCAACAATGGATGGAGGTCTTCAATGCCGGACATGAAATTAGAGCCATATCCCTACACATATCGCGCGCTTTTGACACAGTCTGGCACCCTGCCGTACTCACCAAACTCTCTTCCTATGGTATCCAAGGCCATCTCCACTCATGGCTCACAGACTTGCTCTCCTGTCACAGCCAACGTGTAGCCCTAAATGGAGTTCTTTTATCCCCTCTTCCTGTCCAGGCTGGAGTTCCTCAAAGTAGTGTCCTGGGCCCTGTTATTTTTCTGGTTTTCATCAATG
The DNA here is from genome assembly GCF_056783735.1 of Eptatretus burgeri. NCBI lineage: Eukaryota > Metazoa > Chordata > Myxini > Myxiniformes > Myxinidae > Eptatretus > Eptatretus burgeri. Next base: position 27,136,665 of record NC_140974.1, on the reverse strand, counting down.
ATCTCTCCGACTCTCTGGAAAATCCTCTATATCTCTTTGCTGATGACTCCATCCTCTGCCGTACCATCTGTCATCCCTCAGACTGGCAAGTAGCAGCTTCTTCGTTCACTGTAGATCTGGGTAAAATCACAAACTGGTCCAACATGTGGAACATGTGTTTCAATCCAGACAAATATCACACTCTCACTATGTCTCTCTGAAAGGACCGTTTGGAAACCCCCCACCCGCTCCCCCCCCATTCTACTTTCTCAACAATCCCCTGGAAGAAGTCCTTTCATTCAAGCTTATGAGTCTCACTATCTGCCATGATCTTTCCTGGGAAAGCCACATTTCCAACCTGGCCTCCAAAGCCAGTCGTTGACTGGGAATCCTCCGTCGTGCAAAATCCTTCCTCGGCCCACCTGAGCTCCTGACCACATACAAAGCTTTCGTTTGCAGCCTGATGGGGCACTGCTCTCTCCTCTGGGCTGGTGCTCCTGCCTCCCACCTTTCTCGGCTTCACGCTGTGGAAACCAAGGCATTTAGGATCATTGGCATCTCCCGCGATGAGTCTGAGTCTTTGGGCCTCTCATTCTCTCCCCGCAAGCAGGTCGGTGGTCTTTCTGTCTTCTTCCGTCTCCTCTCTCGTCTCGCCCCCCCTGCTTTGTCTGCGATTTGTCTCCACCATATTTCCACAGGACGCTAAAGGTCCGCAAACAACCCCCTTCTGGTAAAACTACCAAAATCACGAATCACTGCTCACCCTCAATCTTTCATTCCTCTTTTTCCTCACCTTTGGAATAAACTCCCACACTCTCTTCAATCCCATTCCTCCCTCCAGGCCTTCAAAACAGCTGTTCACCACCACCTCTTATCATCCCCCATCCAAATCCTCGATCTTTTCTACCCCCGTTAATCCACCCCAAACGCACCTCCTTCAAATTCCCTGTTTTCCTTCCTGAAAGTCCCTGTAATGTCCATCTTGTATACACGGTGTTCCCGCCCCATCCTTCTCCCTTCCACAGATCTGCTAATGTCTCTGTCCCCCACTGTTTTGTCCGTCCCACTCCCGCCCCTCTTGTCTCATGCCCCCCTTGCAGTGCGTTGTGTGTTAACTCTCATACAAGCCTCAACAATGTATACAAAAAAATAAAAGTCTGGTAGGTAATGGAAGCATTTGCAATCCAATGTGACCATTTCAGAGCTACCATGATGTCATCGGATAAAAATGTAAATTGCATGCAATTATCAAAAGGCAATATTATCGCAACAAAATCATATATATATATATATATATATATATATATATATATATATATATATATATATATATATATATATATATATTTTATAGAACAAATCTACAAAGGGCAGAGGTGAGTAATTACAGTATAATTATCATTGGAAGCAGATAATTATGAGCATAATCATTCCATTCGTTTGTGTAATATTGTACCAGCAGTGAATATGCCTTGTATTTGTTCCATAAAATCATCTACATTATGCATATGCAAGGAAGTGGGTGGTGGAGAGGAGTGGAACAAATTGAGAAAATAAAATTTGAGATCGAGTTCAGATAAAGTGGAGATACAGAGGTGAGGTGGAGAGGAGTGGTGAGAGAGGTGAGGTGGTTAGAGGAGTGGTGAGAGAGGTGAGGTGGAGAGGAGAGAAGAGTATTGTGTTCAAGGTGGTTCTTATGGATTGGTACCTCATGCACTTTGGCTGATTGAAAGTTCAATATAATAATCAATTTTTTTTTCCACAACACGAAGCAACCTCAGCAAAATAATACAGAAGCGTGAATGTTATTGACTTTCAGGAGTAATGGGACACATGTACCACATTAAGATGAAGTCTTAGAAGAATGTTAAATAAAATATACACATTTAAAAAAAACAAAAAAATCAACAACTCCTTTAATATTTGCAATTGTCGTTAAAATTTGGATCATAGACTATTTATGTTAATCTACAGAATATTATGGTGTATGTATGTATGTATGTATGCATGTACTGCATGTAAATGTATATACATGTAAATATACACCACCAGATCCAAAAAGGCTCCTGAATTTTGTATTCCAAGATTATTTAAAGCCCGTAAGATTGCCAAAAAAAAAATCTGGCCAATAATCCGAATTGACCTGAAACCAGAATTGGCAGATATTTTGTGACCAGACTTCCATCTTTTTCTTTGAAAGTCCAACAAATTATGGACAGAAAGAAATTCTAACCCCACAAAGTGCTGGACAAAGGTCCTTGAAGAAGGAATGGCTGCAAAAAGGGGGTTATAGAAAATAGGTTCGTTTAGAAACATTGAGGTGGAAGAGGAACTGGTTTCATGACGCAGTGCCAAAGCTTGCAAGGCGATGATGACACTCTGCAAGTACAGTGGAAGCGATGACACCTCCTTCTTCGGGAGATTGAGTAAAAACAGCTCGCAACAATAACCCAGCCAACCTGCTTGCTTCAGCAAACACAGGGTTGAACTCTCCCAATGTATGTGGCAGCAAAGAAGCTTCTTCACGAAAAGAAAGCAGAATGTCATGAGGCTGCTGGCGACATCAACAAGCCCCTGATCCCCTTCATTATGAGGAATGCTGAGGACACCTCGGAGTCAGTGTCCACCATCCCAAACAAGATGACGGGGATGATCAGGCACAAACCACTCGCTCAGGATGCTGGAGCACGAACCACTCGCTCAGGATGCTGGAGCACGAACCACTCGCTCAGGATGCTGGAGCACGAACCACTCGCTCAGGATGCTGGAGCACGAACTACTTGTTCAGGATGACGTGGTGCAGCAAAAGCGTCCACAGTGAGTGAACGATTCGCTCAGAATGATGTAATGCAGTACCATTGTCGACTGTTGGGTGCTCAGCTAGTGGCTGAAGCACTGAATGAAGCACCCATTTTTTTGTATGCCCTGTCGAGGCTCGTATGAGAGCTAACACACAATGCACAGCAAGGGGGAATGGAACAAGAGGGGCGGGAGAGGGAAGGACAAAACAGTGGGGAACAGAGACATTACGATATCTGTGGAAGGGAGAGGGATTGGGCGGGGAACACGGGATATACAAGATGGACATTACAGGGACTTTCAGGAAGGAAAGCATGGAATTTGAAGGCGGTGGGCTTGGGTGGATTAACGGGGGTAGAAAAGATTGAGGATTTAGATGGGGGATGATAAGAGGTGGTGGTGAACAGCTGTTTTGAAGGCCTGGAGGGAAGAATGGGATTGAACAGAGTGAGGGAGTTTATTCCAAAGGCGGGGAAAAAGAGGAATGAAAGCATGAAGGTGAGCAGTGATTCGAGATTTTGGTAGTTTTACCAGAAGGAGGTTGTTGGTGGACCTTGAGCGTCCTGTGGAAATGTGGTGGGGATAAATCACAGAGAGAACAGGGGGGGGGGGCGAGGCTGGAGAGGAGACGGTAGATGGTTCATCAACCATTTAAATGGTTGAGGACCGGCTGGCCAGGCTGTTGCTGCATATCATATAGGATCCCGTTAACTTTAAAGCCGGTCTTCTCTGCGCACGCAGCAGTTAATGAAATAAAATGATTCGTTCAAATAATGACTTTATCCACAAAAGAGGTATTGCTAAACGTGCAACAACCCTGGAGATGTCACAAACTTCAAATGCCTGTAAAATAAACATTGCAGATAATCAGTCATGTTGCCTGTTCGTTTGTGCCCACGTCACATGGTACATCAATTGCGGTCCGTGCAAACATTATAACTTTATTTTAAAACATCTGTTTTCACCAGATTTGCTTTGATTTCCTGTAGAGCACCTCGTGAAGCCTCCAAAAATATAGACATAGATCTGGCAGACGCTAAGGATAAGCAGTCCATCTGGGGGACAGGGCGTGAGGTCTTGCAGTGAATGCATTAAATCATATGTCTCAATGAAGCTGGTGAATTTTGGCACATTCCTAATTTTTTGTTTACTCGATATAATTCTCCAAACAAGGAAAAATAGAAAAGTTTATTGCTTTGGAAATTTCACATTTTCTTGTCTATCTACGGAGGAGGGAACATTGCCTTGTTTGCTTAAAGTAAATAGGTACATTGGCCTAGTTATATTGTTGAAGATTTGGCGGCGCTTAACAGCATCGCCGTCTCAGGGGTTATAACGCCGGCTAGTTCGGCACAGGTCTCGGGTCACGCGCCTCAGATCACGATACCAAAGTACCCCTGTGCCTTGCCAGTTGGGGATATACACCCCGGCTACAGAATGGCTTTGATCAGAGACCGAGCGAAGTCTGCCGCAGTCCAGAGCCAGTTTGGTTTTAAATACAAATCGAGCGATTGTTCTTCAGCACGACACGAATAAATTCAGGGTGGCAAATTTCGTATGAATCAGCCAGATTTATTGGGGAAACATCGAGGAACATGACACAAGCAAAGCATTCACGATAACGTTATCATTCATCTATAACCCGCTCTTATCTAGGGAGCTACGGATACGGGTTTCGCATGGGGGCCATAGCAAAATAAACCCTAGGCATGGACAACATGCATACAAGACATGGAGTACTTGGTGGTGCCTCATGGACAAGAGGAAGAGTGTGGAAGGCACGAGTGCGGCTCGTGACAAGCCGATGTCGCCGGATTCGAGCGCCCAGCTCGAGCATGCAGCGTGGCAAGATGGCGGCGACGTACTCCTATCAGCACTGCTCACGCACGCAGCCTCGGTGCATCCAGCCCCTGTATGGTCGACGGCACAGGAGAGAAAGATCCGGTGTGTGTTCCAGCTGGTTTTTCACAAGGTCCAGTCTGCAAATCCAGGCCTGGCCTGTACACCAGATTAAGCCAAATCTGGGTGTTGGACTCTGCAGGTGGATCGATGGGATGACAAGACATGGTTGAGCTGTGCAGGGAGTAAGGACAGTCAGAAGCTTTGTGGTTGGATTCAGGATGAACCTGGGGATGACCTGCATGCTGGATCCACGGCCAAGGAGGAACAGCTCGTCAAGTCATTCCTCATAAAGCCGATAGCAGACAGGAAAAAGCAGTTCCTCTTGCCTTTTGGCGCGGGCCTCTCGGACCGTTTGGTGTGTGACAAGGACGAAGTGATTAGATTTTGGTGAAGATCCGGATCCGAATCCAACTACAAGAATTTTTTTCAGTGCTTCTTCACCATTGAGAGATAGGGCCAATGAATATATAGCACGATATCTCTAAAAGTTGTGACGGATTCAAATGAAACTTAGTGGACGGGTTGGGTGTGTGACCACGACAAATTGATTTTATTTTAGTGAAAGTCTGAATCTGGATCTGGATCCGAGAATTATTAAATTTTTTCATTAATTCTTCACCATTGAGAGAAAGGGTTAAACTAATACATAGCATGATATCTCTAAAAGTTGTTAACGGATTCGGATGAAACTTGGTGGACCAGTTGGGTGTGTGAACATGACAAATTGATTCGATCTTGGTGAAGATCCGAATCTGGATCTGGGTACGAGAATTATTTAATTTTGAAAATGATTCTTCACCATTGAGATATAGGGCCAAAAACGATACATAGCATGATATTTCAAAAATGTATTCGGCCCGATATGTTCCAGTCGATTCGGCATTGCGTGATGGAAATATGCGCTGTAACGAGTACCCTTCTAATTAAATCTGTTTCTGGTGTTCCCCCTCTATCCTCTCCATTACCTCAAATGGCTGCACAGCTGACACCATGTGAAAAGGCTGAATGCCTAAACTCTGTGTTTGCTTCTACATCTTGTGTCCCAAACCGATCACTTTGTGTACCCGCCTTACCTGGCTACACCCAGCTGCTCCTGAACTCTGCTTCTTTTTCTCCCAACAAGGTGTAGAGTTTGCTGTCAAACCTCGACTCTGACTCTGCAAATGGTCCAGACGGCATCAACCCATGTGTCCTTAAAACGTGCTCTGCTGTTCTTGCTCACCCTCTCTCTGTTCTATTCACCCTCTCATTTGATCAAGGTCATCTGCCATCCACTTGAAAATCTGCAAACATTACTGCCCTGCATAAAAATTGTGCAAAAACAGATCCCTGCAACTACAGACCAATCAGCCTTCTCCCAATCATCAGCAAGGTTATTGAATCCATCAACGCTTCAGACATTAAATCCTTCCTCTTCTCTAATAGTTTGATCTTCAATCATCAATCATCAATTTGGATTCAGTCAGGTCATTCTACCTGGGACATGCTGTTTCTGCTTTCCCAACAATCCTCAATGCCAGACATGAGATCAGAGCCATCTTCCTAGACATAACGCAAGCTTTCAATACATTCCTGCACCCTGCCCTGCTCACCAAACTCTCCTCTTATCTTATCGTATCCAAGCCCATTTCCACTCATGGCTCGCAAACTTCCTCTACTGTCATCGTCAACGTGTGACTGTCAATGGAATTCTGTCATCTCTTCTTCCTCTCCAGGCTGGAGTTCCTCTTGGCAGTGTTCTGGGCCTTGTAATTTTTCTAATGTCATCTTCATCAATGATCTCTCCGACTCTCTGGAAAATCCTTTTTATCATTTTGCTGATGACTCCACCCTTTCTCTGCCATAACATTTCATCCCTCAGATTGGCAGGCAGCAGCCGCTTCACTCTCTGCAGACCTGGATAAAAAATTTTGAAAAGTCCTTCCTTGGCACACCTGAGCTCTTTACCACATACAAAGCTTTCATCTGCAGCCTGATGGAGTACTGCTCTCCCCTCAGGGCTGGTGCTCCTGCCTCACACATAATAGTTCAGCTTCACGCTGTGGAAACTAAGGCTTTTAGGATCATTGGTATCTCCTGCGATGAGGCTGAGTCTTTGGGTTTTTCACTCTCTCACCACAGGCAGGTTGGTGGTCTTTCTGTCTTCCACTGACGCCTCTCTGGCCTTTCACACCCTGTCTGTGCTGACCCCCCATATTTCCGCACTGCACTCAAGGTCCACTAGCAATCCCCTTCTCGTAAGCTACCAAAATCAAGAATCACTGCTCACCTTCACTCTTTCATTCTTCTTTTTTCCCACTTCTGGAACAAACTCCCACACTCTCTTCAATTCCACTCTTCCCTCCAGGTATTCAAATCTGCTGTTCACCACCATCTCATATCTTCTCCCATCCAAAACCATGATCTTTTCTGCCCCCGTTAACCCACCCCAAACCTACCTCCTTCATATTCCCTGCTTTCCTGACTGAAAGTCCCTGTGGTGTCCATCTTGTTTACCCCGTGTACACCACCCCTTCCCTCTTCCCTCCACAGATCTCCTCATGTCCCTTTTCCCAAATGTTGTTGTGCTTCCCTGTCTCGTCTCCTCTCCTCTCCTGCCCCCTTTGTTATATGTTCTGTGTTATCTCTGATACGAGCCTTGACTAAGTATACAAAAATTCAACAATTAGTGATTAGAATGAGCTCCTTATTTAAAAGTTTACAGCTAGAGTAATTTTTCTGTAAATACAGCAAAGGTTACAAAACAAGAGTCCGAAGCAGTGCTTGTTACCGTTGCCTAGTCACCTTCCATTGTCAGCTCCATGTTTTGTTTTTTACCAGCTGTAGGCAGACAGAGCCTGCACTGGCTAACTCTTATTCGTGGATATTTTCGTTTATGGACAATTTCCGATGGTTTTGTGAGGTTTTTTTTCTTGGGATATTGGCTTTGAGTTGAAGCAGTTTGCAAAATTTCAACTTTCTCTGCCACCTACAAGGAACTAAATATTTATAACAGAGAGGCAGGAGATAGAAACATGTCATTTTCTGTTGTTCAATGAGATGATATCACATACTTACTTTTACTATAGTGGGGCAACTCAGCATAACAATTGTGCACTTTGTTAAGAAAGCACCAAATTTGGCACACGAGTAGCCCATCATATTACGAACAGATTTGGATATTGGGCCATCTCAAAATTTTTGATGGCAGTGGAAAATGGCTGCCACAGCCATCAGCGGCTGAATTTGAGATGGCCCAATATCCAAATCTGTTCATAATATGATAGGCTACTAGTGTGCCAAATTTGGTGCTTTCCTCACAAAATGCACAATTGTTATGCTATATTTAGCTAAGTTGCCCCACTACTATGTCTAGTCTGAATTTGATTACTGGCCCCACAATAAACTGGTGGGATTGGTGTTTCGCAGATCCGGTGCGTCACATCAAAAAGTGTGCCGTCCATCGAATGTACGTTAAACTGGAAATCCCGTTTTGTAGCATTAGTTGCTCGACATTAAAGATCCCACGCTGTCTTTCATGAAGAGTAGACAAGAGAAGAGTGTGAAGCAAATTAATAGTTGGGTGGAAAATAAAACCCAGACTAGGCATTATTCAAAGATAAGTGTCCTACCTCAACACACACCTGTGGGATGACTGAAAGGTGTGAGGTATGAGCATCATAGACAGACAGAACAACATATGCCTGGTGTTGGCTTCATGGTTAGGGTGGTGGGCCTGGGATCTGAGAATCCTGAGTTCAAATCTTGCTTGGCTGTTGAATTAATGGCAGGTGGGTTTGACTCTGCCTGTCATCCTTATGAGGTTGGCAAAATGAGTGCCAGCTTGCTGGTATCCTGTGTTGGAGTGGTGACCCGTCCAGGATTGTGCCCAAGAGACTGCTTCAACTGCACCAATGCTCTGCACAGAGTATGGTCCCAATGGATGGATGGAGGGACAGAACAAAATGGTCCTTTTTTTATCATTCCCAAATTGAAAAACAAAAACAAAATTTCATGCATTTGTTCCTTTTCTACAACCTAATTGATCTTTTCTTTTTATTAATTTTGCACATAACACTTTAATTTTGTACATTGCATTTGGCAAAACAAGCAATTAAACATGCCTGAGTTACATTTAGTTCTGCGAAATGGCACGATAAAGCCGTCTCGATTGCATTTGTACCTCTTCCGTGTGAATATCTGGACCTGTTCACGAGTATTTATAAACTACATGTTAAAAGGTCACGGTGCAAATCCATTCTCTCCTTTATAATCCCCAAAACAGTCGTTGATGTCACAGCTTCTGTAATAATTCAAAACTGATCTGTGACTATAAACCGTTTAATGGGAAAGGTGCATTGATGCAATTGAAAAACAAACTTATTTTCCTGAAACAAGAGAGCAAACGTGAAATTCACCACATAGTGATGGAGATGGACATTTCAGGCTTATGCCTGGTGTTGGCTTAATGGTTAGGGTGGTGGGCTTGGAATCCTAGGATCCTGAGTTCAAATTAGTTCAAATCCCACTCGGCTGTTGAATTAATACCAGGTGCGTTTGACTCTGCCTGTCATCCTTCCGAGGTTGGCAAAATGAGTGCCAGCATGCTAGTATCCTGTGTTCGAGTGGTGACTTATCCAGAATTGTACCCAATAACCAAGGAGACTGCTTAGGCAGCACCGATGCTCTGCACAGAGTATGGTCCCAATGGATGGATGGATGGAATTCAGGCTTCCATGTGTGACGTCACAAGTACAACCTACAAATGCACCAATAACGACATTTAAAGAAAGAAATAATGACACCAGTGTTTTGTCTGTGTAGGAACCGGTACAAGCTGTGGAAGTTCAAATTGAGTTTATCCATAACCCCACTGGGAGACACCTTTTATATTTTCTTATAGTGAGGTGAATGAAAGAACAAAATGACTCGGGATCATGGGGTTTGAACCCACACATAACAGGGAGAGGAGCAAGTAGACATTCAATTGAGATTTTAAAAAAATGAATATATAAATAAATAAACATGGTCTGTATGAATGGGAGGACGGGAAGGGGAAGAAGTGATAATTTAAATATTGTTATTAGGAAAGGGGAAATTTTTAAATAATATATCCTAACCCAGCTATAAACTGTCATCCTGGTCCATAGCTGGACTGTGGTCAGAGTAACATGGTTCGTGTGTTTTGAGTAGGTTAGATCGCCATGTACCACGGACCTGTCAGAGTAAGTCCTCTTGTTACACATGATGCTGAAGAGGCAGCATATGTAATTTATAGACAGTGTAGTTCAGGTAATATTGTATGCATAAACACCTGTTTGCAGGTGGGGCTAGGTGAGGACTTCCATCACAAAAACGCTCATAGGAAAGCGCTACGTGCTTTTCAACAACCGATCATGATCTGTCTGGCCAGTGCATGCAAGCGATGACAGGCAAAGGCGGTCTCAGAGTGTGGAGGGCAGACCAGAAGGACTCGTGTGAAGAAGAAGAAGAAGAAGAAGAAGAAGAAGAAGAAGAAGAAGAAGAAGAAGAAGAAGAAGAAGAAGAAGAAGAAGAAGAAGAAGTTATGTGTGGAAAAGGACAGAGAGTCACGAGGACTGGTTCTGGAAGCACGTAGGAAAGTGGTCGTGGAATTTTTGTGAAAAGAGGATAGCTCTTGGCTTTCCTCGTTCTTCTACTCTTTTTCATCGATGGCTTTCATTATCTTGGGCACTCCTCATGGCTGGCTTACCTTGACTTTGTCTCTCTATTCGACGCTGGCTCTCGTCGTCTCGCTCCTGCTTCCATAACAGGCTGCACCATCACTCTCCATTCCACGCATAGCAAAGGGAAGTCCTCACTTGTAATTCCTATTGTTTGTAAAAGTGTGATCTGGGGCACATAGTTTGGGGGTTAGGAATTGTTATTTATTTCAATTCATAATTAGGTCCCACACGCGAATAATCATTTTCACACACGAAGCGAAAAGTGCGGTTAAGCAATTAGTTAATGACCATCCGTCCATCCTTCTGTCTGTCTTATCAGTTTATGATTGTCAGTTTATGATCGAGGAACAACTTCTTTAAATTTATTGTTATATTTACCTTCGCCACCGAAGGTGAAGGAGGTTATGTTTTCACCCCTTTCTGCCTGTTTGTTACTTGCAAATTCGAAGATTTTTCAAGTATGTTGGTTCGTCGATTTTGTTATTCTGTCTGTTTGTCTGTTTATCGCCCACAGGTCGCAATTTTAAACTGATCTTCACGAAACTTCACCACATGGTGCAGGAAGAAGCCTATTGTGTTTGAGGTTAAAAGGTCAAAAGGTCAACAACTTAGGTGGTGTTTCTAAAATCCTCAATTTTTATCCGATTGACTTGAAATTTGAAGAGGATTTATATTTCAGGTCACTCATTTCAACGAGCCAATTAGTTTTGAGGTCAACATCGACCAAAAAGTCAACATAGGCCAAAGGTCTACAACTTAGGTGAGATTAATAAAATCCTCAATTTGACCTTAAAAATAATTGGTGGTTCAATTACATGACCAAATATGCAAATTCTCTTCAAACTTCAAGTCAATTGGATGAAAATTGACAATTTTAGAAATTTGGCCTATGTTGACCTTTTGGCCTATGTTCACCTCAAAAAAAATGCTGGTTGAATTCAGCAACCTGATCTGCAAATCCTGTTCAAATTTTAAGTCAATCAGAGAAAATTGAAGATTCTACAATTTTAATATATTTGTTGACTTTTTGACCTCAAAAACAATAGGCTTCTTGCTTATGAACAAATCTACCAGGTGGTGAAGTTACATGAAGATTGGTTTAAAATTGTGACCTGTAGGAAATTGACATACAAACAAACACACAGACAGAATAACACACACTCCCAACCAATATACTTGAAAAATCTTCCATTTTCACAAGTCACAAACAGACAAAACAAGCCGGTGGGCGACGAGGGATTCGCTAGGATCGAAGCGCTGGATACGATGCTTTTCATTCTGACCGATCCACCGACGAAGATTCATTGCCAAGGCGTATTGGTTCACATACAATTGTTCCTCTGCCTGGCAAGATTTTTCCTATTGTGTATTTTGCCAACTGGCACTCATAAAAAAATGACGGTAAATAGACACCCTATTTTTGAAGGACTACCATTTGAAAAATAATCGGTTTGCTGGTTTGTGCTGTGGAGCCTCGCGTTGCAGACACACACACACACACACACACACACACACACACACACACACACACACACACACACACACACACACACACACACGGAAAACCCGATAAACTTCTCTCAATGCTCTTGTTTGACCACACCTCCTGAGCCACACAATATTTTTCATAAGCCACGGCCAATTTCTATAAGCCACTCCCACTTTTCATCAACCACGTCCACTTTCCCTAAGCTCCGGCCACTTTCCTAAGCCCCTCATAAAAAAATGACGGTGAATAGACACCCGATTTTTGAAGGACTACCATTTAAAAAATAAAACCTCAACCAAAAATCGGCTCGAGTAAAATTTTCTAAATATCTCGAAGTGTTTAATTCCGAAGTCTCGTTTCTCCACATTCAAAACTGAAGGACAAGTACTGAAAATACTGCACGTGGTTTTTTGGCTGCTGCACAGCAACGGGTGGTTGCTGGGCAACGAAATTCAAACGCGCACATTCCCAGACCATATGGCACCTGTTGGCAAAGTTTCATCGAAATCGGATCGCTGGTTCGTGCTGTGGAGCCTCGAGTTGCAGAGAGACACACACACACACACACACACACACACACACACACACACACACACACACACACACACACGGAAAACCCGATAAACTTCTCTCAATGCTCTTGTTTGACCACACCTCCTGAGCCACACAATATTTTTCATAAGCCACGGCCAATTTCTATAAGCCACGCCCACTTTCCTACGCCACTCCCACTTTTCATCAACCACGTCCACTTTCCCTAAGCTCCGGCCACTTTCCTAAGCCCCTCATAAAAAAATGACGGTGAATAGACACCCGATTTTTGAAGGACTACCATTTAAAAAATAAAACCTCAACCAAAAATCGGCTCGAGTAAAATTTTCTAAATATCTCGAAGTGTTTAATTCCGAAGTCTCGTTTCTCCACATTCAAAACTGAAGGACAAGTACTGAAAATACTGCACGTGGTTTTTTGGCTGCTGCACAGCAACGGGTGGTTGCTGGGCAACGAAATTCAAACGCGCACATTCCCAGACCATATGGCACCTGTTGGCAAAGTTTCATCGAAATCGGATCGCTGGTTCGTGCTGTGGAGCCTCGAGTTGCAGAGACACACACACACACACACACACACACACACACACACACACACACACACACACACACACACACACACACACACGGAAAACCCGACAATAAGGGATATGTAGCATATATAGCGAATCTAACAAACGGATCCAAATCCTTACATGGCAAGTGACCCATATTTTGCGAGTTTGGCCTGTTTTCTTTCTTCAAACCCACGGACCCGATTTTGTATCGTTAAAACCCGTATTGGATGGAAAGTATGAACAATTTCAAAAACGCAATGTTTAGCCTCCATTCCACTCACATGGATTCACACACACAGTGACAGATCTGTCGTGATCTCTCTCCGATATACAAGGTGCCGCTCTAGTCTGATTCTGTTGCCTCGGTGACATCATGAGCTTTACCCAACTGACCAATTCCTTCAATCCTCATCTGTACACATCGTCACCCCAAATTAATCGGTCGGCCTATTTGATTTCCAATTCACTCTTCGACTTCTTACTGTGATATTTATCTTTATTTTCGAGTATTTTTAATGGTAGGATTCGATTCAGATTGTTTTCATTCGTATTTAGGGTGTCCACAAATTACCGTTCCAAATTCAAACCATCATAAAAACATGAATGAAATGGGATAGAATGATGCGGTCTGATGCTTGTGGATGAACGAACATTTCTCAAAGTTTTATTGTCAAGATTTATAAAAATCATCATATCACATTCATTGGCATTTATCATCACTTGGTCTCTATAAACCAGGCAAGACTGCTCTTTATTGTGGGGATGCTATTTGCAGTAAATGTGACGTCACACATCACGGGCAACATCTGGAAACGAAAAAAATAAAATAAAACTTTGAGAAATAAAAAAAATGTGATGTATTTACGTATGTTGTCTTACTTTGAACCTTATCATAACTAATAAGTCAACATGTCGAATAGAGTTTTACCACGTTTGGTGAACCCTTTGTGTGCTGCATTGTTGAAGGCCACATGGTTACCTGTTGCTGAATTTATTTTTTTCATACGGCTGTGAATTTCAAGTGGTATTTGCAAAAAAAAACACAATTTGGATGTCAAGTTCGACGGATAATAATCAAAATTAAAACCCCAAAAAAATTGTTTCAATTTTTTTTTAAATGTTGTCACAAATCTGCAATCGCAGCATGCAAAGGGTTAAAAAAAAAATCCACTTTCAATTCCTACCAAACCGTTTTTTGTCAAGTTCAACTTGACATGTAAGCAAATGGAATACCCTCTCCTCTGGTGAGGGTAACTAGAGAGGGTTCATCTAACATGACTCCATGCAGTGTTCAAGTGTCTACTTCATTTTAAATCTTCTTCTTGTGTACAGCAGCTTCTCTGCTGGGTAACTATCATTTTGTTGGGATGTGATTATGCTGCTGATGCTGTGCCCTTATACCAGTACACTGGTACTCATTTCACCAACTTCAGAAGGATGACAGGCTGAGTCAACCCCACCTGGTGTTAATTCAGCAGCCATTGAGGCTCAAACTCAGGACCCTAAGATCCCAAGCCAGCCACTCGAACCAATAAGTCAACACCGGGCTTTCTATTTAAATAAAATTATGATATTAAGGATTGTTAAAAGAAAATATTACAGAGGTTTCGCACGATTGAAGCAGCCTTTTACATCACCCTATTAAATACATCCAAGTATTGCAAAACTGGAGGTTCTTGGAAGTGCAAAGAAGGTGATTTGTGTTCTGCAGTGTTCAAGTATATCATTCAATTGAAATAAAATAAAGATTTTAAAGGTTGGAGAAAAAAAAATTCCGTAAGCTCACCACCGTTGATGCGGCTTCTTTTACACCACCTTATTCAACGCGTTACCTTAGTTATTTGTGGTTGTTGTTTGTGTTCTTTATGACATCCTTAAAAACACTAGGTTTCCTGTTAAGAATGATTTTCAATTTTATTTGACTGCCAGGCAGGCAGACAGAGTAAAAATATGATCTCACTCCTCTCCAGGCATGCACGATTGGGAAGAATTCAGTCAAAGTACTAGCCTGGTGTTGGCTTAGTGGTTAGGGTGGCGGCTTGGGATCCTAGGATCCTGAGTTAATATACACCAGGAGGTTGACTCAGCCTGTCATCCTTCCGAGGTCAGCAAAATGAGCAGCAGTGTACTGTACTGGTAAGGGGGCCACTGCATCAGCGGCATAGCCGCGTCCCAACCAATGATGCAACCAGCAGCCACAGGCTGAGAGGGAGAGGGAGAGGGAGAGGGAGAGGGAGAGGGAGAGGGAGAGGGAGAGGGAGAGAGAGAGAGAGAGAGAGAGAGAGAGAGAGAGAGAGAGAGAGAGAGAGAGAGAGAGAGAGAGAGAGAGAGAGAGAGAGAGAGAGAGAGAGAGAGAGAGAGAGAGAGAGAGAGAGAGTCAAAGTACTGTAAAACCACATACAGGTTTGTTTTCTGATTCATGTTCCAATTCGTGTTCAAAATACAACATTCAAGTTTAAGTTGTTCCTCGATCATAAACTGACGTTTGTAGACAGACAGACAGACAGACGGACATGAACCAGTTAATTAACCCCGCTTATAGCTTCGCGTGCACTGGTAATAACTCTTCTTCTTCTTCTTCTTCTTTAATGGCCAAAATTATTTTAACAGACAAATAGGGGTGAAAACATAACCCCCATCCACCTTCGGTGGTAGACGTAATAACCAAATTTATACACAGTATACATGAATACAAATTAAGCTAAGTTCTCGGGGCTGCTCCCTCTCCTGTATCTGCACTTCTCTTACTCCACTAATTACATTGGTCTTTCAGTCTCTTAATCAATCGATGATCACAGAACAATGTTCGGATTAACTTGGAGTAATAATGTTCAGCCGGATTAATTGAGTCCCTCATCATTATTTTCTTGCCACCTTGTCCATTAAATTTTCACCAACCCACTGAGTCCCCTCCTCTCAGATTGTGTATTTCCCTTTGAACCCCGCTCTGCAGAATCTCACTGGTGTCTTCCACCCTCGCTTTGTCCCATCTGGCTGTACCTGGACGTGCTCTTATCCACGGCATCGATTCTGCACCTTTGTGCAATCTCGTTGGATCGTTACTTGGCAATCCGACGACCAATTCAGCACAGCCGCTTCCAGTCCAAGAATAAGGTTCTACTGAAGGTGCTGGTAGTCTGGGCTGTGTCTGTTGGTGAGTATTCCTGATTGAGTCATATCACCGAATGATGTCACCAGGGCCGGATTTAGGGATGAACAAGCTGGGCAGTTGCCCAGGGGGCTCCACAACCAGGGGGCCTCCACATATTTCATGAAAAACAAAAAATTGTAAGGATAAATGTATTTGTGAGTGCCTGAATGGGAGTTGGTAGTTACGGGAACAGATATAAGATATTCATCTTATCTCATTCTCTATTTTATATAGAAGTTCAGATTCTTTGTTCTTGAAAAATATACTTTATGGATGACTGTAAAATGTATTGTCACCTTTTTAGTATTCTAAGGTAGGGTAGGCCACCACTACTGAAGGCTGCCCAGGGGCCACCACATGTCTAATTCCGGCCCTGGATGTCACGACAAACTACAGATGAGTAATCAATCAGAGAAAAGTCGAACACACATACCGATGGATAATTGATCGATTTGGGTCTAGTCTTAGCGGTTCATGATGACTTGAAACCGTTGTTATAAGGTTAGGATTACGGTTGTGGTTTGTGACTAAATGAGTTACAGCATAAACTGTGATTTGTAAGCTGATTAACACTCTCGTTAACGATCAAGAATAGTAGGCATTGGTTCTTGTGGGTTAATGACTCACCACTTGATAGTCCATGGGATATTAGTGATAATCGGTGAGTATAATCAATGAGCTTATTAAACAATTAACTACTTTCCCAATTCATTTACTTTCCCCTCGTTGTATTTCAGTAAATATGTTCTCAAGGGATAAACATCTGCTATCAGCAATTGACTCTAAAAATGGTTATAAATGATTCAAAGATTTCTTGTTTTTTTTTTTTCTAATGAATTCCTTTCTTTTGGGTTGCTTCACAAGGGCGGTTTGATCGGGTCGATATGTACCTGCTTGGTATTCCCATCAGAGCACGTGCTCACCTCCTGGATTCAAATCCCACACTCTTGGTTTTATTCATGGTCCACGTAGGTCATTTATATCGATGGAGATGTACGATGACATCTCATTGCCCTTTTATGGAATATATGTGAAAATTCCTCTCTGAGCTCATTTGGGAGGACTGTACTCGAACATTTAGATATGAAGGCCTGTATATGCTGTGCTATCTTTGTCATGGACATTAAATCTCCTGCAAACTGTTTCATTTAAAGTAATTTAGGTCTAGTCTGTTTGTTCACTGACTGGTTAGATCATTGGATTGGGACATAACTGGTCTCTATGGGCCTTGCTATCCAGTGGTGAGTGAAATATCCTCACTGTCTAGGGTCCTTCTAGGTGTGGATGGGAACAGGTTTAACATCTGGTAAAGTAACTAACCCAACTCTCTTGGGAACGTGCAAGTGACATTACGTTGCCTTTTTTTAAACTTTATCAACTCGGTTTTCCATGTCTCGATTTTGTACACAAAATAGAATAAAACATTTTTTTTAATGTGCTGATAGTTTATAAAACTTTCGATAAATTTTCATGCTTTGCACCTCATTATACATCTTCTTCTTCTTCTTCTTCACGACATCAAATTCCCTTTTATCTTATCTCCTTGCACTCCAACATGTACCCCGCCCCAACATGTACCCCTCCCCAACATGTACCCCGCCCCAACATGTACCCCTCCCCAAGATGTACCCCTCCCCAACATGTACCCCGCCCCAACATGTACCCTGCCCCAACATGTACCCCGCCCCAACATGTACCCCGCCCCAACATGTACCCCGCCCCAACATGTACCCCGCCCCATATCCCACTCCCTTCTACAAATCTCATGTCTGTTCCCACTGCTTTGTGCTTCCCTTTCCTGCCCCTCGTGTCTCCTGCTCCCCTTGTTATACGTTCTGTGTGTTAGCTCTTATATGAGCCTTGACATTGTATATTAAGAAAACCAAAAAAATAACATACAAGATGGCTACTATCAGGGACGCACGACTCTTTGCGGTGATTGTACCCCCCCAATGCAAGTCAAGGGCCAAATCTTCCCCAATCTTCCCTGCAGCCCTGATTTGGCGGGGCAGCACGGTCAAGGTCAGAGTGCCGATTGGTCCCTATGGACCGGCCCTTTTTCCTCTTGTTTCCTTCTCTTCTTGTTTCCTTCTCTTCTCTTTTCTTCTCCATGGCACTGACTTCATGAAAGTGGGGGTACACCAACCTGGATGTGGGGATCTCTGGGTTGCACCTGGGAGGTCGATCGGCTGGCTCTGTCTCGTGGGCTTGTTCGAGAGAACTATCCGGGGCTATACAACAACAACCACAACAACAGCAACAACACACAAGATATACAAATACATGGAACTTTGTTGCAGGAAGTCGAAGAGGCAATTCGGTCCATCATGCCTGGGCGACACCAACTCCATATACCATCACTCATCCACACATAAACTACCTACCAGTCCTTCCAATGTGCATGTAATGCTCTATCCCCAATGCTTCTGCAGACCTATCTACAAGGTAATTCCAATTTCAACCTAGCTACACTTTCTGCTGCTACTACCTTACCCGGGAGACCATTCAATTCATCAACTACTCCCTGAATGAAAGACCCCTGCCTTACAACTGTCCTAAATCTCATCTTCTTTACTTTCAGGCTTTGGTCCCTGGTCCTATCGCTGTCCATTCTGCTGAAAAACTCCACTGCACCGATTTTGTCCACACTCTTCACTATCTTAAACATCTCTTATGAAATCCCCTGGTAATTGCCTTCTTTCTAATTGAAAAGTCAAACAGTATATCCTTCACGAGTTCTTCATTGCTGAGTGGAGCTAGGCCAGGAATCAATGTTGTCACTCCATGCTGAACCCTCTCTCTGGCAGCTATATCCCTCCTCAAATGTGGTGACAAAAACCGAACACAATGTTCTAGATGAGGCCTCACTAAATCCCTATACAGTGTTAACGCCACCTCTTTTGATTTTATAATTTACTAGCGTGGATCGGCTCGCTATGCTCGCATCTCGACACATCGTTGCAAAAATTGATGTCATTGATTGACGTCATATATTTGCTGTGTTGGCATAATTTACACCAATCATAATCCAAACGTTTCTTTTCCACAAATTTATTTGGAATATAGGTGATATTATTTTTTTTTTAAATTTATTTGTGATATAAGAAGGTCCAAGTGGTCGAAATGGTCAAGGGTCTAAGCTGTCTAAAGGGTGCAAGGGGTCTAAAAGGTATTTTAGGTCTTTGTGGGGTCTCTATGGGTCCTTGGTGACTTTTGGGTCTTCAGGGTCTTTTGGGTCCTATGGGACTTTTTGGTCCTCAAGGACTTTTGGGTCTTTGGGGATTGTTGGGGTTTTCTTGGGTCCTCAGGGACTTTTAGGTCTTCCGGATCTTTTGGGTCTCCAGGGTCTTTGGGGACTTCTGGGTTTTTTTTTGAGTCGTTTGGGTCTCTTAGGTCTTTTGGGGTGCTCGGGGACTTCGGGATCCTTTGGGGTGTTTTGGGTCCTCAGGGATTTGGGGTTATCTGGGTCTTTTGGGTCCTTGGAGTTTTTAGGGGTCTTGGGGAATTAACGCTCAAATAGGACATGATTCACGGGCTGTTAGGCATATAGGGCAGGCTAACAGCCTGGACATGTAGTCTTCACGGACTGACGGACGGCTTCACCGCCTCACAGCGTCACCAACTGTCCTTTTCGTTTATATTTATATATTATATAGATCCACCCATGAATACAACCTAAAACAATGTCAGGTTAACCCAGAGGTGCCTGGCATTGTCCGGTCTGCTTAACCCCTGCACCCCCCCCCCCGTCCCCAAACAAGATCTTCCTTTGGTAAATCCGTGTTGACTACCTTTATTTATTTTGTATTTATTTAAATAGATGGGATCCCTGGCAAGATTTATAAACATGGAGGAACTGCTCGACTTTACAGGCTCCACCAACTTATATTTTCATGTTGCAAAGATGGAGAGGATCCCCCAAGAGTGTAAGGATTCCCAAATCATCACTGTGTACAAGAATAAAGGAGATAAATCTGACGAACAATTAGAGGCATTTGATTGCTTAGTGTAGCAGGTAAAGTCATGGCCCAATTCTGCTCAAAAGACCGCAAAAGCTGGCTGGCAATGTCTATCTGGAGAGTCAGTGTGGTTGGTTGATAGTAGATAAGATTTTTTTTCCTTGAGACAACTACAATGAAAAAGGTAGAGAACAACAGAAAGAGCTTCATGTAGCATTTCCTGGTCTCACTAAGGCTTTTGACCTGGTCAGCTCCAGTGGTTTGTTTCTATTACTGGAACCCCTTGGCTGTCCCCCTAACCTTTGATGGCAAGGAGTCTGAATCATTCTTCATTCTCAGTGGAATAAAGGAGGAGTGTGTCTTGGCACAAACACTATTCAGAATCTTTTATCTTGTCTGTTGTCAGACGCCGTAAGTGGAATTAATGACGGTGTCTACATTCGCCAAGATGTGATGGAAATCTCTACAATCTCGCTCGCCCGAATGCCCTGACGAGGACAAGAACACTCCTCATCCGTGAGCTGTTATTTGCTGACGATGCCGCCATCGTCTCGCATTTGGCCATCGGATTACAAGCAATCTTTGATGCTTTCTCTAAAGTTTGGTGTCACTATTAGCTAAAAGAAAAGAGTGATGATGTCACAGTGCAACAATGGCCCCGTCCCATTGAAACTACCTGGTAGAGAGCTGCAAGAGGTTGAACAGTTCGCTTACATTGGCTCGATCCACACCGAGTCCACTCATACAGGTGAAGAGATTTCAGCTTGCATTGCCAAAGCTGCTTCAGCACTTGGCAGCTCAATGCACTTCTCATTCCTGGTAGATGCTTCGAGACCTGGGAGGAATACGTTCCACCTTCTGCAGCCCACATATGGAGATAAAACACACACACACACGACCTTAGGCACTATGCTTTCCCAATCAATACACAATAGAATATCACATTATCACTCAGTGGTATTTTTAATGATGTCTGAGATCCTTTAATAACCCCCCCTGATCAATCCACACAAACAACATCAAAGCAAAGCAGAGTACATGAATCACTTTAATGGAGAGTTGGAGATTCCATAAGAATTATCCAAAATTTATTTCACTTTATCATGACACAGACACACCATGCGTCTCTGAAGAACTTGCAATTCAATTTTCCGATAATTAAAAGTTCCTCACACAGTATGTCACAAACAAAACATTGTTTTGATATCATTTTGTCACAGCGAGAAGCATCACAGTCTGTTTTTAGAATTGTATTGCTTATTGATGTGTAATTATTATTCCAAAACAAAACAAAACGGGCCTCTCACTTTGCCCTCGCACACAGGCCGGTGGTCACTCTGTCCTGCCAGGTATATGCAGGGTGCACATGGTCCATCATTAACCCCCTCCTTGTGAAACTCCCAAAACCCAGGATCATTGCTCACCTCCACTCATTCGTTCCTCTATTTTTTACTGCCTGTGGAACGAACATAGAAATTATCTATCTCGGTCTTCCCTCCAGGTCTTCAAGACAGCTGTTCACCCCCATCTCAGATCATCCCCCTTCCAAAACCATGATATTTCCTACCCCTGGTACCCCCCCCCCGCCCCCCAATTGTCCGTACCTGTTTATTTTGTCCTTTGGCCCTTCTGTTTGTGTTTCCCCCTTCTCTTACTGCTGTTCCTTTTGTTCTGTTGTGTCCGAATCCGTTCTGTGTTATATCTGTTCCACAAACTTTGACTCTGTATACAAAAAAAAAAGAGATAAATGTTAAGGGTTAGACTTTGAATTTCTGATTCTTCAGTTCTTTGTCCCATCAGATTTATTTTGAAAGTGTGAATTGTATTTTGTTTAATTTAAATGGACACAACCCTGGCATGTATTCCCTAAACATTCCTAAATATATTAATTTATATGTCGGTGCTCTCTGAAATGACATATTAATTTATTAATGGACAGTGATACATCAGACCAAGAAAACTGTGGACTTCAGTTACCCAAGTAATTCAATCAGGAACCGAAGATCAAGGATATGTGAGATGGATGGATGCAATCTACCAGAGTGTTCTTCAAAATGCACCATTTACTAATCCTCGATGTTACTTAACTTCTTCGACCTTGGGTTTGAAAATGGTCCAAACAGGTGATGATTCTGAAGGTAATTAGATGTTATACCCATCCTCCCGTCCATGGTACACTGAATTATATGGTGAGACAATTGCTCTGAAACAACTTGTTGTCGGGTCAATTTATGACAAACAACCACCAAACCCACAACCAATTGCAACAAAAGGTTTCTCAGTGGTTTTCATTCCTACTGGATATACTGATCAATAGAAAAAAAAGTCTACCAAAATCTGACATCCGGAAATGGGTTAAAACAGTCATTTTCAAGATGGCCGCCACCGGGCTTTGAAATAACTAAAACAGCTATAACTTCAATAATTGTGATAAAAACATAATTGTTGGTTCTGGTCCATGGTTTTAATGGATCAGCAATCCACTGGTGTCAATAAAATTTAGATCTGATCAGTATTTAACCTGAAATCCAAGATGGTGGCAAAAAATGTATTCGTCCTTGCTAACGGGTGACATCTCTCTTGAAAGTCTTGAAGAATCAGCTGCAATTGTGAAGAGCACGAATGAACTTGAAAAAAAGAAATCTGAACTTGCTGCACAATCCAAAACGAGTAAGCTGTGGCTGGGTTATCAGAAAATGCTCCATACTGCTCGGGCAATGATCAAGGCAGATCGCACTGGGTCTTGGAAGGATCACTTGGAAGCTGTTGCTGATGCCTTGCCAATATTTGCAGCAGCTGGACACTACAACTACCAGAAGTCTGCTTATCTCTACGTACAAGAAATGAGTGAACTGGAGAGCAAACACCCAGATGTGTATGAGAAGTTTCAAAATGGCTTCCATGTGATCCGGCGAACAAACCAGTTTTGGGCAGGCCTCGGCTGTGATCTAGTCATCGAACAAACACTCATGAGATCACTAAAGAGCACCGGTGGCTTGACTCATGGCAGTAAGATGACAGAGGAACACCTAGCATTGTGGACAATGTCAGCCCCCATAACGTCTGAGGTCAACGTCACCATGCAGGACTTCAATGATCTCACATACGCAACAAGCGAACAGCATAAAGAAGCAATTGGTGCCAGAATTTAAAGACATGCATTCGACCTCTCGAAGATAAGCACAAATCTGAATGCATTTTCACCTTTCTCCTCTGATCCTACATTGAGAAATATCAAAAATGGTATCGTGGCAAGCGAAGACATCTACGTGCATGAATATGAAGCTGTTGGGAACAAAATCATCGAGAGAATGATTGGACAACCTGTGTTTTCCTTCTCCATCAAGAGGACAGAGAAAGCAAAGACCCTGGGAAATTATAATGCTCTCCAGGTTGCTCCTCACAAAACCATCGACTCCAGTGTGCTATTCCAGCGATTCCTGGTGGTATCCCAGATAGGTGATTTGTCACTTGAGGACGTGATGAGTTTTCAGCTCAGTCCATACCCTCCATCCCTCTTTGAGGACAACAAGATCTTGAGGAAGGCCAACAAACCTCAACTCACTCAAGCCATCAATGACCACTGTACCAAGGCACTGGCATGTAAAGGAGTACCTGACACCACACCTTCAGCACACCTTAAGACTGAAAGGTATGTTCTTGATGGTGGATCCTTACTGCACAAGCTCAAGTGGAAGAAGGGAGATACATATGGCAAAATAGCCAGAGCATATGCGGACTTCACAACAAAACACTATGGGACAGCAACTGTTGTCTTTGATGGCCATGGTGCAGGCCCTTCAATAAAGGATAACACTCAGCAGCATATTCAGATGTCACAGCAGGCTTTTGTTCTTGCAGAGTGGGAAAGTGGACAGTGTTTCCCCTTTCCAGTTGCACTTGCCACAGCTTTAGTTTAGCTTCAAATGATTTCACATTTGATTGCAGAGAGCTGAGAAGCTGGTTGGGACCTTGGAGCTTGATGTTCAGCTCTGACGGGTACTTGGTAATGTCCACCATGAAGCCCAAATCACACAGCCACTTGCTATCACTGAGTTCCATGACAGGTTTCCCCTTCATCTCCATGAACTGTTTCACTTCTTCTCTCAGTGAGTAAAACCGTGTGAGCATATTTCCGCGACTCAGCCACCGCACCTCACAATGGTAAACCAGATCTCCGTACTCTGACTCTAGTTCACTCAGTAGCTCCTTGAACTGGCGGCTGTGCAGCCCTCTGCTTTTGATGACGTTTATGGTGGAAACGACAGCTGTCATCACATTTTTGAGCTTCAGGGACTGTGCACACAGATTCTCTTGGTGTATGTATGATACAGTGGCATACAACTAACTCACTTGGATCGAGACTGAGACGACTCATTTCTTTTTTGACAGACAGATGACAGCTGTCCATTTTTAGCTGTCCGTTTAATTTATGTTTTTAGGAAAATATAATCGCTGTCTGGAGTTTTTTTTTTGTGTTGTATTTCTGAGGTTGGTTTTGTTTATTTTTATGAATTGCCTCGCGGGCCGGATCAAACGGTCTCGCGAGCCGCATACGACCCGGAGGCCGGAGCTTCCCCACCCCTGCACTAAATCAAGCCTCTGAGGAACTAGAGGACAGTGATGAGGACTGAAATTGTAACCGAAACTGCCGTTATGTAATGTTCACAAATAAATGTTTCAGTGGCACCAGGTGTTCAGTGATTTTGGTTCAGATGGAAAATTTATTGATTTTTGCACTCTTGAATTTTGCCGCCATCTTGGATTTCAGGTTAAATACTGATCAGATCGAAATTCTATTGACACCAGTGGATTGCTGATCCATTAAAACCATGGACCAGAATCAACAATTATGTTTTTATCACAATTATTGAAGAAGTTATAGCTGTTTTAGTTATTTCAAAGCCCGGTGGCGGCCATCTTGAAAATGACTGTTTCAACCCATTTCCAGATGTCAGATTTTGGTAGACTTTTTTTTCTGTTGATCAGTATATCCAGTAGGAATGAAAACCACTGAAAAACCTTTTGTTGCAATTTGTTGTGGGTCAGGTGGTATTTTGACCCGACTATTGCCTTATCTTCCGAGAAAGCCAAACTGACCGAAGGCAATCTCAGAAAATTCAACAAAGTTTGGAACAAGTGCGTATCCACTCTCAGGAGAGCCAGATGTGAACATCTGTCCAACCACATGATTGAACTTTCAAACTTGCCTCCCTTCTCTCAAACATGGTGGCATCTTGTTAAGTCTGTCTCTGATGTATGCTCCCATTCTATCCCTTCCCGCTCTTCAAATGGCATCACAGCCGACTCCGCTCTTGAGAATAGGCTGAATGCCTCATTTCGGTGTTTGCTTCCAAATCTTGTGTCTCCAACCCTTCACTCTTGGTACCCATCCTTCCCTGTCACATCAAAATGCTCCTCGATTGCATTTTGCACCTGAGAAGGTAGAGAAGGTTCTTTCAACCCTCAACTCTGACTGCTACTGTACCGGACAATATCAGTTCACGTGTCTTTCAACTTGCTCTGCTGCTCTTGTACATCCTCCTTCCGCCATTTTCCACCTGTCATTTGCCCGAGGTCATCTTCCGTCTGCTTGCAAATCCGCCAACATCACTGCATTACATAAAAGAAGGTGCAAAAACGGATCCTCTTAACTACACATCGATCAGCTTACTTCCAATCATCAGCAAGGTCATGGAATCCATTATCTCAGTTGATATGAAATCCTTCCTTTTCTCCAACAGCCTCATCTCAAATCACCAATTTGGATTCAGACCGGGTCACCCTACCTTGAACATGCTGCTCATATTCACCCAACAATGGATGGAGGCCCTCAATGTCAGACATGAGATCAGGGCCATCTCTCTCTATATCTCGAGTTTTCGATACAGTCTGGCATCCCGCCTTTCTCTGCAAACTCTCTGTCTATGGCAACCAAGGAGAACTCCACTCTTGGGTTGCTGATTCCTCTACTCTCATAGCCAACGTGTGGTTCTCAATAGAATATTTTCTTCTTCTCTCCTTGTCAAGGCTGGAGTGCCCCAAGGTCATGTTTTGGGCCTATTCCTGTTACAAATCTTCACTAACGATCTACCTGGAAAATCCCCGTTGTCTATTTGCTGATGACCCTGCCTTCTGCTGTGACATCCCTGATCCTTCAGAAAGTCAGGCTGCAGCCTCTTCCATCTCTTCAGATCTTGACAAAATCACAAGCTGGTCAAACATTTGAAACATGTCTTTCTTGACAAATCTCACACTCTCACTATCTCTCAACCAAAAGGATCGTCTGGCAACCCCCCCGCACCCCCCCCCACACACACACACACCCCAATCTACTTTCTTAACAATCTTCTTGAAGAAGTACGATCATTCAAATGATTGGGTCTCCGTATGAGCGATGATTTTTCTTAGGCAAACCACATTTCAAAGTTGGCCTCCAAAACCAGCCAGAGCCTGGGCATCCTGTGTCGTACAAAGTCCTTCCTTGGCACACCGAAACTCCCATCCACCTACAATACATTCATCGAAGCTTCATGGAGTACTACTCTGCATTTGGGCTGGGGGAGCCTCATACCTTCTTCAGCTTGATGCTGTGGAAACCAAAGCCATTAAAATCATTGGAATCTTCTATTTTGAAGATGAGTCGAAGGGCCCTATCATTTTGCCATCATCGACAGGTCAGTGGTCTTTTTGTTTTCTCCTGCAATCTTTCTGGTCTTGTGCCCTCTGCCCTCATCCTTTGTCTCTCCTCCCCACCCCCACAAACCAGGTTTCTGCAGTGCACACGTTGTCCACCATCAACCCCTTCTGGTGAAACTCTCAAAATCCAGAATCACTGCTCACCTCTACTCATTCGTTCCTCCTTTTTTTATCACCTGTGGAGCCAACTTCGACATTCTCTTCAATCTCAGTCTGCCCTCTGTAATGTACTCGATAGACAGGGATGAAGGCTCTGAAGTGGGAACAACAGGTTTAACTCGGACACGGGCACAACACAGCACAGCACAGCGTCGGAACATGGGAGGGTCATATGACTGTGCTTAACCACGCCCCGGTGCGTCCATGTATGCACGCATTATCATAAACCCCCCCCCCCCATTTAAAATTTTTTATTCTTTACAAATCAAGACTTTCAGGAGGCTTACAGACACCAGCTGATCTTCTCAGGGCTAGTGGAGGGTTGTCCTTGCTTGCAACTGCTGTGGGTTTCTCATTAAGGGGTACAGGGTCGAGAATGAGTTCAGGTACATTGGCAGGTGAAAAGCTTTCATGAGGAAACACCTCAAGTTCAAACACAGGTGGTGTTAATACAGGAGTGGGTGATAAAGGCACTCGAGCCGGTTCAATGTTTGGCTCCCCATGATGTAACCTGAGCACAACTTCACAAGAAACATCATTTCACCAATGTTATCGATAATGATGCCAGATAACCACTTGGTTCCACATCCGGAGTTCAACACGTATAAAGGATCATTGATCTGGAAGTTGCGGTACACAGACGTTTGGTCGTGATTACGTTTCTGTTGATACTTGTTATTCTCGACCTGGACCGTTACGTCCGAGAGCACTAATGATAACCATGTTGTTAATTCACGACACATCAGAAGCTTGGCAGGTGAGCGACCGGTGGTTTGATGTGGTCCGGTGTGGTAGTTGAGCAACACACGAGCTAGATGAGATTGAATGGAACCTTCCTTGACATGGCTTAGACCATTCTTGATGCTCTGAACAGCACGTTCAGCTTGACCATTACTGGCAGGTTTGTAGGGGGCAGATGTGTCGTGCTTAATGCCATTCATTTTACAAAAGTTCTGAAACTCTGAACTTGTAAATGTTGATCCATTATCTGATACAATGGAGTTTGGAATACCATGTTGCGTGAACATGGTACGTAAAGCTTCAATTGTTACAGCAGAGGATGACGATGGCACCACGAGAGCTTCAATCCATTTGGAGTGGGCATCAACTACGATAAGGAAAAGCTTCCCTTGAAATTGACCAGCATGGTCGATGTGTAGGCTGGACCATGGTTTTGCTGGCCACAACCACATGGCCAATGGAAACTGTGGTGGTGTCTTGGCATGGGCTTGACAAGTGTAGCAATGGCGTGCACTGGACTCAATGTCACTGTCCAAACCAGACCACCAAACATGGGTCTGGGCAATAGCTTTCATGGTGATGATGCCTGAGTGAGCGTTGTGGAGTTCACTGATAATTTTCCCTCGGAGGTTCGGCAGATTTATCACTCGGCTACCCCAAAGCAGGCAGTCTGCATCAACAGAGAGCCCATCCTTCCGAATGAGGTACGGTTTCGTCCCTTTCGGAAGTGATGCCCAATTACCTGACATAACACAGGGTTTAATTTGTGACAAATCTGGATTGCTATTGGTAGCACAAGCATTCTGCTTAGCGGTTATGGGCGCCTCATCGAGAATGACGTCAGCCATGAGATGAATGATATTGCCAGATTGAGGAGGTTCTGGGATGATTACAGGAAGTGGCAAGCGACTGAGCGTGTCAGCACAGTACATTTCCTTACGCAGGTGGTAAACCAATGAATCATCATAACCGGCAAGGGTCAACGCCCAACGTTGTACACAACCTGATGATGTGGGCAGAATGGCTCTGGTTTCTCCCAGGAGACCTAACAAGGGTTTGTGACCAGTCTCAATGGTAATATGTCTTCCAAAGACATATTGGTTCATCTTTAAGGTGCCCCAGGCACACGCTAATGCCTCTAGTTCTACTTGAGCAGAGTAATGTTCAGTGTCAGACAGGGTTCATGATGCATACGCAACAGGCTGTACATTACCGGTTCCATTTGTTTGCAACGCATACCCAATGCCGTATGAAGAGCTATCACAACTGAGAATAAGTTCTTTGGATGGGTCGTAATGGAAAAGTAACGGCGAGGAGGACAGCATTGTTTTAGCAGCCTTGAACGCTCTTGTTTGGGCAGTTTCCAATTTCCAGACAACGCCTTTCCTGAGGAGATGATACAGAGGCTCGACGGTTGTGCTTAGTTGAGGCAGGAAATTACCAAAGGAGGTCAACATACCCAGGACTGCACGAAGTTCTGAAATGTTTTGTGGCATTGGTGCATTCGCAATTGCTTCAACTTTGCTCGGAGAGGGCAAAATGCCTTGACAGGAGATTTGATGACCCACGTATTCAACTTCATGTGCCATAAAGGTACACTTCTCATGCCAGTGGTGTAACCCAACTTGTGACAGCCGATTGAAGACTTAGTTTAGGTTCTCGAGGTGTTCACGTTGTGACTTGCCAGTCACCAGTATGTCATCCAGGAATATGACTGTCTTTGGTGCAGTTTTCAATCATGTCTCCATCTTGCATTGGAAGATTGGTGCAGCAGAGCGGATGCCAAATGGGCATCTGTTGTACATGTAGAGTCCTCGGTGAGTGTTGATGCATGTATAGGGCTTGGAATCATCATCCAGTTCCATTTGAGCATAGCGATTGGTCAACTCAACCTTAGTAAATGTCTGGCAACCCATGAAAGTGGTGAACAGATCCTCTGCTTTGGGCAAGAGGGTAGCCATCCAGATTTGAATAGCGGTTGATCGTCGTTTTGTAGTCCCCACAAATGCACACTGCTCCCTCTGCTTTGAGTATTGGAATGACAGGTGCTGCCCAGTCAGAGTACTCGACTGGTGAGATGATGCCCTCACTCTGCAGGCGGTCAAGCTCACATTCGATCATTGATCGCATCATGTAGGGCGCAGGTCTAACCTCGTGGAACAATGGCTGAGCATCTGTAGAAACATGCATCCTCACTTTGGGCCCTGCAAAGGTGCCATCAACATCGTTGAACAGGTCAGGATACTTGTTGAGCATGGCGTCATATCCAGCATCAGAGCTGGAGACTTTGTTTACATCACTCCAATTAAGTCTGATTATTCGTAATCAATCTCGCCTAAGAGGGCTGGTCATTCTCCACGCACTATCTGAAGTGGTAGGACATGAGTGCTGTTTCCATATCCTCCACTTACATTAGCTGAGCCAATGACAGGAACCACCTCCTTGGTGTATGTTCTCAAGTCAGTAGATACAGGCCGGAGTGCAAGAGCCTTTCTCGGAAGGTAGATGGAGGTGAACTTGCTCTCGCTCATAATTGATCTGGAAGCGCCAGTATCAATTTCCATCCTCACCGGGATCTTATCGATTGTTTCATCAACTATAATTGGAGCATCAGAAGTCTTTGTTCCAACAGAGAAAACCTCATAAAGTTCCTCACTTGACTCTCGGGTGCAGGCTGTGCTCTGTGACCTATTGTCTGCTGCATCAGGGTTCACCCCAATATGATAAGCAGGAGACAAGTTCTTCGACTTGGATCGAGAACAACGATACTCCAAGTGTCCCCACTTCCCACAGTTGTCACAGGTATAATTCCTGTAGCGACATTGGAAAGCTTGATGATTACCACCACAATACCAACAAGTTACCCCAACCTTCCGGGTAGATTCAGAAATGTCAGGAGGTGGAGGTGAATGTGGTGGCTTGCTAAAACACTTTTGCTTGTAGCCAAAGGTTACCTTGTTAACTGATGAGTCCTGCTGTATAACTTTTGACTTGTTTGAGGCTCTTGGCACACAGGCTCTTGGCAGTTTGCATACACGCAGTGGCTATTTCCATGACTTCCACCAAATTGGGGTCAGATTCAGTTCGGAGTTTCCGCAGAATTGAGTTGTCACTGATGCCTATTATAAAGAAATCACGTAACACCTCTTCGAGTTTATCTGTAAACTCACAATGTACGGCGAGTCGGCATAAATCAGCCAGGAACTCGGATGCTAACTGACCATCTTGACGATGGTGGGTATAAAATCTATATCTTGAGACGATCTTACCTGGTTTTGGGTGATAATATTGTTACGGTGGTGGAAATTCACAGAACACCATTCAGGTTCCCCAAAGATCAGTTATTTCGATAAGTGTGTGTTCCAGGTTAGATTTCCCCACCGATGTATAACGGGTCTTGTTCGTGTGCCGGGCTGTGCATCTTTGAGTTTGCCATCATTCTTTTTCTATCTTTTATTTTAAACAAACAACATCTCCTCAACAACAACTCTACAGCCACGCCACCACCACCACAACGCCAACAACTCTACAGCCACGCCACCTCCACCACAACACCAACAACTCAACAACCACGCCATCCCCACCACAGCACCATCAACATCGCGACACCATCAACATCGCGATACCATCACGCCCACCTGAGCGACAACGGCAAAATGCCATGATACGAACTCGCGGCGCGACAGGAAGAACCACATTCCAGCCTCCAGCTGAGGAGTGAACGGGGTCTAAAGGAGCATCAACTCTGAAAGAGCAAGAGACCTGTTTGATCCTCCGAAGCGTCGCCGGCCAGGCTCGCCAGAAAGGGGCCGTGACGAAGCCGGGCCACCGAGGCCGTTCAAGCAGCCGTTCAAGCTGCTCGTCAAGCCACCCAAGTGACTGGCGCGTTCGCGACGCACCAGACCAAACAGAGACACCAAGGGTTGCCGATCCGAAGACCACTGAGTCGCCACCAGGGACGGCCAGGTAACCTGCCCAGCCTCTTGGGGCCCCTCGGTCAAGCAGGCCTCCGAGTTTGAAATAAAGGCTCGTAAACCCTATTCTTTTCCTTGGTTTTGGATGAAAGTCTGTGGCGCCTTGTCTTCCTAAGTAGAACTGAATAAGTGCATGATTGTGTACATGATTGAATAGGCATCGGCTCAAGGCTTTGCTCGTGTTTTGTCCCCTATCCCCATTCATTGACTGCATGCCTATTGGAAATAAATGCCCATTGTTTGAATGTCAACCTGCTAGTTTGTGTCATTTTCCCTGCATTGACTGCCACGGCACGTATCGGGAATTAACTGGCTTTTAAAGCCGATGAAAGTAAATCTGGTCCAACGGGACTTGGCGATATCAAACCGCACGGCTTCGCATATGGAACGAGCACGCTTAAGCGGCTCGTTTTCGTACAAGTCCCGTCAAGGTATAAACTCTCGGTATTTCTGTCCGCGCGAATAGTTAGGTAAATCAACAATTCGGCGATCGACCCTGTAGCGCGTGCACAGAGTATTGACTGGTTTATGATGCGTTAAGGCATCCGTGGCTGGATTTTGGGGTTGGTCCGGAAAGTCACGACTGGATTGTCGCCTTCGGTGGGCGTGCGACCGCGATTGGGCTGAAGCGGCCGTCCGCACGCCAAACGCGGTGGAAATCCACAACAATATCTTTTCACGAGATTGATGAGTGCAAGTTTATACGACTTGTCAGAATGTTTGGCTGGGGCAAGAAGATCTTTGATGAGGCTGTACGTCAGGACGCCACATACGGTCAGTCATAAAGCTCGCCGCCTTTCAGCGTCCTCATCAGTGTCCATTTAGTTTGCCATGTAGTACTGCTTCAGACGATCGGTATAGTCTTCCCAAACATCCCCCCACTGCGTATTCTTGCAATATGCCGATGCATGAAGACATCCTCGCCGTTACTGTAATGCACTCGATAGATAGGGACAAAGGCTCTGTAGTGGGAACAACAGGTTTAATTTGGACACGGGCACAACACAGCAGAGCACAGCATCGGAACATGGATGGGTCACATGACTCTGCTTAATCACACCCCGGTGCACACGTCTGCATGCATTATCATAAACTATTGTTACATCTCACCCTCCAGGTCTTCACAACAGCTGTTCACCACCATCTCAGACCCCCCCCCCCAATAGCAAAATCATGATTTTTTTCTACCTCCATTAACCCTCATCAAGCTCAACCCAATCCCTGCATCCTCCACTACCCCTCAGTCCTCCCCACACCTCTTATTCGTCCAACTCTCCTTCTAGTTTGTCCTTCAACCCCGCTGTTAGTGTTTCCCCTCTCTTTCTGCTGTTCCTTTTGTTCTGTTGCATCATGATCCATTCTGAGTTCCAGCTCTTCTATGAGCCTTGACTTTGTATGAAACAATTATAACAATACAATCCCATTATATCTGATATTTATCTTGCCTTTTTTCGGTTTCCTTGTACCTTCCCCCTCACAGGAATTTCCATGCCCATCCCTCTCAAGGGCTTCCTCCATCCAGCAAGTGTTTTTGCCGAGCACGTGTGTGTCATTCGTGTCGAGTCATTTGCTCACTTTATCGTGTTTGGATCACTTTCTGCCTTTTTTGTCCCGTTGGCTATAATGCTGGTTGCCTTCTGCCTCACAACGCGTCTCCTGCGGCGCAAGGCATTGCACTGTGATGCCGGGCGACAACCGATCTCCTCGGCTTTTCGGTGTCGTAAAAGGCAACACCGTTACTGCCATCACCATCTACAACCGGGCTTCCTGCGCCGAAACCTCTGGCAGCGAAGGTGCCAGGCGGCTCCATGGAGGACACTTGCTGATCATCGAAGAAGCCCGTGGCATCGTCCCATCGCCTCTGTTCCACCACCGTTCCCCTTCCTATCCAAACTACCATCACCACCGCAGCTGTCTCCTCAGGCATGCTCACTGCAGAGACCATGGGGTAGTGGGCTACGCAGGCAGACCATGGCGAGCATTAGTAATGAGCAGAGGGCGACCAAGGTTCTGGGTGTAGTTTTTGCACTGTTTGTTGTCATGTGGTGCCCCTTCTTTATTACAAACATCCTTTCTGTGCTCTGTCGGGATTCCTGCCATCCGGATGTTTTGGCTGTTCTTCTCAATATCTTTGTGTGGGTGGGTTACGTATCCTCGGGTGTCAATCCACTAGTCTATACACTTTTCAACCGTGTCTTCCGTCGAGCGTTCTGTCGCTTCATCGGGTGTGATTTCCGGCGACAGGTGCTGGCACAAGGTGTCGAGGCAGCTTGGGTTTCGAATGCTGGCCTTCGTGCCTCACCAACCGGTCTCAATGGTGAGCGAATGATTCCACCACCCTCCCCCGTGCCCTCAATTGAAATAGCCTCCCCCACCATTACTTGTAGAGCACGGAATCAGATCTCTGGAGCAGGCAACATTGCTATGCACCTATAAAGACATTTGTCCTTTAATTTTTCACCTTCATCTGGATTCTCCAGAATAGCCACTCGAGGTGTCCCATCATACGACGCTCGATGGGCAGGACTTTGCGAGTGCTTTGAAACAGTGCCAAGCGCATTTCCCTGATTAAATTTCATATTGCATTGTCAGCATTATTTGAAGGGAAAACATTTGTCACTGATTTTTATGTTTACTTTTTGGATGATCCTGTGGTTAACTGTGCAGTATGGATACCGAAAGGATTCATGTTTGTCCACGGTGCCTGATCCTTGCCTCATGGGTTGGTGCTCCTCGTGTCTTGAATGGCCTACGTGAAAATGCTTAGCAAGACCTTCTTGATGGTTGTTTTATTCTGGCCACAATCTTATTCTCAAGGGTGGTGGCACAACAATTAAATACCAGAAATGGAGTCAACATGGCATCCAAGCTTCATTGTGGTGGGAGCACACAAGGTAATTAATAGCAAGATTTTAAATTTGCATCTTTATAGTCGAGCTCCTGTCCTATATTGGACACATCTCTCCAATACAACTTTTTGTAAATGATGGATTAAAAAAAAAAATCCAGCCACAGAAGAATCATTGCAAAGAAGTTCCATCAATATGGATTGTAGGCCAGAAATTGTTTATCAATGTGCCCTGATTTGCTGTTCACATATTATGTATGGATAGGGAAAATTTAGAACAGGAAGGGAAGAGTGGACATGGAGATGATAGAGGAGGTAAAGGGGGTTGGAAAGAAAAGGAAAAAAAGTGTAAGAGGAGGGAAAGGGAATATTTGGGGCATCCTCGAGGAAGGAGTAGATAAGTCGTTGGGGGTGGCCGATCCTTAAGGGTGAGGTTGAATTTGGGGGTGAGATGAATTTTTTTAATTTTTTGCATATTTAGTATCGAGATGGTTTCTGTTCTGTTGACAGTGAAGAGAGAGCATGAGAGATGTGAACCGGTGGCAAATTACATGCACTATGGGTCTCGTTCAGTCTCTGCCAAGACAAACTGCTGTGGCAGAATTTTGTGCCATTTCAGAGGCATGCGCATAATGACGGCATTACAGAAGAGCAGATGAGAAGGAACACGACAGACACACAAGAAACAATTGGTGGAGGTAATTGCACAGTCGCTAGCAGAATAAAGTAAGGATACAGACCGACCAAGAGGAAGTGGAGGGCATGATATGTGCCCATCAGAGGAGCAGGTGGACAGAATGATAGAGATATATCTGCAGAAGGTTGAATGATCCAGATCCAAAGGAGGAAGTAGAGGGAATCGTTGGTTCATTCATATGTAGCACAATGCTGTCTGGTAGCATCATTGGCTGAGGGCGTGGCTGTTGCCGCTGACTCAATGCCCTCTGCTGGTGAGGGCAGGAATTTGTCATTTGTTCAGGGTGTTGGCGATAGCTCGCCTACTCTTCACGAAGGACACCGTGGGATCTTTAAAATCCACAAAAGAATGCTGGCAGACGGGATTCCTGCTTAACGGCCATCTGGGGGATGATGCGCACATTGTGAAACACCAGGATGACAGCTTATACCTGGCTCAGGATTCAAACCCAGGCAAGACAGCATTGAAATGAATATGGTGGAGTGGATGGCACAGACCCAAAGAAGGTGGTAGAGGGAATGATGTAGACACATCAGAGGACCAAGTGGAGTGGATGGCACAGACCCAAAGGAGGAGATAGAGGGCATGATACAGATCCACTGGAGGACCTGATGGAGGGGATGACACAGACCCAACCAAGTGCTTGCTGACATAACATAGCGATTATATAGCACTCATGCTGCAACTATCCCTTACTGTGGATTTAAGTAATCAACCTTCGAGAAAAAACAATGGAATTTTAAGCATGTTGCTATCCAGGAATATTACATTGATTGCACAGCCTTCGAATGGTCATCATTGTACAAATATGCTCTACTTCGGAAAGTTTGTTAATACCCTGCACACAATGCCGCACTCGCAAAAGTGTATTGTTTTTGTTGCACAGATTATTGTAAATATTGTACATTTTCTTCTTCGAACCAAGTCTTTGTTATTGCAAGAAAGCAGAATCCTTTCACATCTAAATCTAAAATCTAAAATCATCTAAAATCATCTAAATCTAAAAATCCTTTCACATCTATAATAACAAGTCGTTACAGCTGTTATTTTTACGGACAATAAAAATGCAAAATGTCCTTCCGCAGACACAATGAGAGCTTGCCCTTGGGCTTTTTTGAGTAAGGATTTTGGAAAGGCTTCCGAAGGATTTGGATGTTAATATGTCACGAAGGTTCATCTGGAAAGGACCCCAGCATGGACCGTGGCCATGAAAACCATTGTGCCGCACCACCACTCATCTGGAGCTGTTCGCCAGCCACAAAATCATCGATAATAGTCACTCTCCAAAGCACAAAGCACCGACACTGTGCACTTCTTTCACCGATTCCAGTTAATGCAGTCGTGCTGCTGTTGTACTATTTCATCCATCCTGCCAAGCATGCGTGATCAGCTGCACAATAGCTGAGGATTGCACGCACAAGGTCCCACCTCTCGCATGAACTTTTCACCGCTAAGTTCTAACGACGGTGCACCTCATCGCAACGACTTACTGTTGAAGGGTCTCCGTTTATAAACCGACATGTGGTCGCTGCGGCACTTATAGACAAGAAAGGGTCCCAATTAGGCCTTGCTGCTCAAACCTACGCATGTGTTTTAGAGCAAAAATGATGTTCAACGCCCACATTGCGGACCAAATATCCAGCTTGACGTCCCCCCTCTCAAAGCCGCCTCCGTGCTGCATCTCTTCTGCTCGCCATTGGGGGGTAGGGACAAGATTGAATCAGATTCCATTCCAATAATTGATAGCGAGGAGTCCTGGCATGTGATTCACCTTGCAGGATCGTGTTTAAAAAAAAAGGTCACATTAGCAGCCACTTGGGCTGCAGTCAAGTTTGAGTGCAAGTTTATTACTGAAGGTGTTCTCGTCTGACACCATACTTGATGACTTAGACATGACGTCATACCTCATGGACGTAAAGGGAGCAGGCAGTTGCACACTGGTTGCGACGTAGAGCTTTTCTTGAAGTAATTTCATCACAGCCAGCCCAGGCCCTCTCACCAAGCTCTTTGACATGTGAAGCTGGTAATTGGTCGAATTGATTTCATCCTTCAGACTTCCTGCAGACATGTACATCGTACAAGATAGCTTAAAACGAGTCAAACAAAAAAAATAATGAAATAAACATTTCTGGGAGTCACAAGTCACGTGCTTAACAGTTTCATTTTTGGTTCCACTGTCTGCTGTAGAACTTACATCAAGTTGTAATACTGCTGGTATCATCCACTCCGCTTGTTGATTAGCACTAAATAATTACGATCATCAATGACACGTCCTTATCCATACATCCATTGGGACCATACTCTGTGCACAGCATTGGTGCTGCCTAAGCAGTCTCCTTGGCGATTGGGCACAATCCTGGACGGGTCACCACTCCGACACCGGATACCAGCAAGCTGTTACTCATTTTGCCAAC
Organism: Eptatretus burgeri; assembly: GCF_056783735.1. Taxonomy (NCBI): domain Eukaryota; kingdom Metazoa; phylum Chordata; class Myxini; order Myxiniformes; family Myxinidae; genus Eptatretus; species Eptatretus burgeri. The sequence goes on along the minus strand of NC_140974.1, from coordinate 27,099,062 downwards.
CTTGGAAAGATGACAGGCAGAGTCAACCCCACCTGTAATTAATTCAACAGCCGAGGGGGATTTGAAACTCAGTATGCTGGGATCCCAAGCCCACCACCCCAGCCATTAAGCCAACATCAGGCATACGTCCTTATCCCTGGTCGTTTATCTGCCACAACTCTCAAATCCAGCCATGGAGAAGATTTAATAAATAATATCCATTCGGAAAACGTATACGACGCATATACAAATGTTATTGATCCATAGACATCTTTTTACGCAATGTCAGTGCCCAGAGAGCATGGAGGATTAGCCTAAGTCATCCATGAAATGTCTAGCTGGACCTGACATTCAATATGAGACTTTTGAGATGATGTGATCCGCGCCCATGCACAGAAACCCATAGCAACAGCGGCCATCGGGGCATGCTTTCGTATATTGTGTGTGCGAAACAAGGATTGTTTGGTAAAATGTCTCACAAAGCTTCGAAATCGAGTTGGAAATACTTGCTAAAGTACCTGAGATAAAAAGAGTGCACCTGTGCACAACGAAAGAGAGAACTTTCTCAGCTCACCGACAGACCTGAGATATTACAGCTACCCATACTGCAGACTCACGAATGAATGTAGACAGAGGCGTGTGCTACCCAAACCCTCGGCCATTGCTGCCAGTGAGTGGACTTTGAACCTTGCGTGAGTGCCTCCTGTGAGCATGGCAGGCTTGGTGATTTATCTAATGGACGTCTGCGAGTGGAAAGACGATGCAGCGTGTCATTACCAACAATGTAATACGTAGTTACCAACTCTTCGGCAAAGAACGTCTTCATGACGTGAAAATACACAAAACTTGTGCCAGCTCCAGGAGATAGATGTACCAGACAGACTTTCCTGAGGGAGACAGGTAACGGCAGGTAAAAAGTGCCCCATCTCGTGGAAGTGAGTCACTGAGAAAACACACACACACACACACACACACACACACACACACACACACACACACACACACACACACACACACACACACACACACACACACACACACACACACACACACACACACACACATACGACGAGCGAAAGACCTCGTTTGCGTTCATGACATCTCAAAACTCCCGTATTGGTGCTGCTTTTGGCAGGAATTTGTATTTTTTTCAGAGTTCCAGCAACAACTCGACTACTCTTCATCAGGATATACTGTGGGATCTTTAACGAATACCGACTAATGCTTGCAGAGCAGACACCTTGCTTCATTCTGATCAGAGTGATGGAGGTACTCATTGATGCAACAACCCACCTGCAAATATAATCAATTCACCAGTTTGTAGTCAGGTCAGAATTTGAACCTAAACTGGACAAGTTAAAGGCAATTGGGCGAATTCTGCACCATCCTGTAAAATACATTATTACGGTGGACCGTGAGGTGTACACCAAGTCAAATCTTCCATCCGGACGATCACCAATTTAGTGACGGATGGTCCTCAGGACTCGACACAACTGTCGACTGTGCACCGCTGAACTGATCGCCCTGTCCCCACTCACCAACTCTCCCCGCTGAACTCCAAACTAATTGAGACCCTCACCCTGTGCTGTCCTTGCTCAACTGTTTGTCCTGTCTCTGCTCCTCGGCTTTTCATTACCTCGCGACTGTGTGCTTCTTGGCTCCTCGTCCGGCCGCTCGTAGCATCTCTCCGCATCCGTGGCTGCGAGTGGTTTCAAGCAGGTCCAGGTGGTTGTTAGCACGAGTGTGCAACTCTTATCTTGGTGCACAGTCCCAGGGCCATATTTTCGACATTCTCTGGAGGAGTGTGGGGGGGATCGGGGGGGGGGGGAGATTTACTGAGACTTGTGGAATTGTTGAAATTATTCATTTAAAACAACATACAGACAGATTATGGAGGGAATTATTTAAAAGCTTAATGAGGGAGAAAAGGTGGGAAGCTATGACACGCATCCACCTCAAACAGTCGTGAGGGATCACATTGGTCAGCGATTGAACAAACTTCAACTCATGGTTTATCATTTTCACACACAACCCACACACTCATGCTAAACGTTTATTGATGACATAACTAGTCTATTTTACACCTGCTACCCCCCATCACTGTTCCTGCAACAACCTTATCTTATGTAATAATGTGGTGTGGGTGTGTGTGTGATGAATAGCTACCCTGACTGTTTAATCATTTATCATTTCCAAACACAAATTTATTAACACAATGAGGCCACTCTTAATCATTTATTAAACGAGAAGAGCACTCGGTAGAGCGTATGCCTCCGCCGCATGATACCTGATCCACGAGAACATACCAATACATTTTTCAGATGTCGTGCCATATATCGTTTTTGGCCGTATCTCTCAATCATGAAGAATCACTTCAAAAATTAATTATCATATTCAGATGTTAATTCGGATCTTCACCAAAATCGAATCAATTTGTCATGGTCACAAAAAAAAAAAACACACCCAACCTGTCCACCAAGTTTCCTCCGAATCCATCCACAACTTTTTGAGATATCCTGTACACAGATAAACAGACAAACAAATAAAACAATGTCACCCGCAGGGTGACCCGTATCTTGCCAAAAGGTGACCACGTGTGACTTCTTTAAGGTCACACTGAGGTAAACAGAGCTGCTATCCACCAGAAGCGACTCCTCGAGGAATATCTGCCTACGAGAGATTCCGATGAGAATCGTTCTACAGAGTAACCATGAAAAATATGTGTTTGCCTCATAACGTCACCAAATGACATCATAATGTCTCAAGCTTGACATATCTAGAAAGCATTCATCGAGGTGTTCAATTTGAGGTACTACACGATATGGTTCCTAAAACTTGAAAATTTGACCTTGGAGTCAAATATGTTTGACCTCAGGCGCTAACCATGAAGGTCAAGGCCAATCGCCACCAAAAACTAATCAGCTGAGCGCCAGACCATATACTACATTCCCATAAAGTTTGGAGACGATTCGATTAAAATTACTCAAAAAATAAGGGTTTCGTCGACTCCCCTGATTTGCGACAAAGTGACCTTGACCTTTGACCTTGACCTTCAAAATTTTATGCGCTGAAAGGGACCTCTATAGGCCTCTGATATGCGAAGTTACAAAATTTTCCAATGATAACTGTGCATTGCAGAGTGATTTATACGTGATTACAGACAAAAAAAAAAAAAACATGAAGGTCAAGGCTAATCGCCACCAAAAATTAATCAGCTGAGCGCCAGACCATGAACTATATTCCCATGAAGTTTGAAGACGATCCCATCAAAATTACTCAAAAAATAAGGGTTTCGTCGACTCCCCTGATTTGCGACAAAGTGACCTTGACCTTTGACCTTGACCTTCAAAATTTTGTGCACTGAAAGGGACCTCTATAGGCCTCTGATATGCGAAGTTACAAAAATTTCCAATGATAACTGTGCTCTGCAGAATTTTTTATATGTGATTACAGACAAACAAACAAACAAACAAAAAAAAAAACATACAAGCTGACTAACATATCTTGCAAAAACTTCGTTTTGGCAAGATAATAATCCACTTCCTGTTTAGATGATGCTTTCTGTGAATAACGTTCATGGCATGAAGAGCTAAATATTCCACGATTTCAATGAGGGAATGAATAAATGTGTAATGACGACATAACAATTAACCCTTTTACTATGAAGAATGAGAATAATGGGAAAGGAGGGTTTTCTGTGCGTTTGATGACTTTGGGTGGTGAGGTGGTTTGAAGACAGATTTCAATTCTACAGCCACAATGTTGGTGCTCACTGTTATGTGAAGGCAAAGACGCCTCGGAGCTCTCATATTCACAATCGCTTTCCATGTTTCCTTCATTGTAAAACTACCAAAGCGACAGTTAAAAGGAATTTGAGCCGATCGGTCTTACGGGCCTTGTGAAGATGAATCGACATCAGCAACATGAATATAATTTATGCCATGGAATAATTATTTTATTTGCATAAGCCTTCATGTATATTCCTATAACTGAGTTACAAATAATTGAGTGCCATAAATATGAAGAAAAAAATAATAATTCAGGTTTGAGGGAAAAGATTAATTTATAACACAACCCTTCCTTTCCAGTCCTCGGGGTCTGGAAGACCCGGCAAAGTTGTTGTTGTGCTGTATAATTTATACTAGAAGAGAGCAGTGTGTGTGTGTATGTGTGTCTCCTCCATCACTCCAAAACCATGAAACCTAGCAGCTTGAAACTTTGCGTGCATGCTAAGGGAGCTCCAAGGGAGTGCAGGAGTGAAAATTGGGTGTTTGGGTTAATTGAAACACTCCATTAAAGATATAATTAACGGCATCATTTAATTATATCCTTTATCAGGTGATCATCGGCCACCTCATTCTCTGGGATCTTCAAGCGAATCCTGGGTTACCTCGCTGGGGGCTGAAGCCACCATGTTTTTTGGTCTGCTCAACCATACCTCGACTTGGAACAAGCCGCAATGATTTGTCAATGATAAAGTTCTTTTTTCCCACTTTTCTCATTCATATTATCAAATGCCTGTTCATCATAGCTACAAAACGCTGGGTACATTCCAATGCATATAAACACCTGGAGATGCCAGTGTTCGTGCCTTTATTTGGTGGTCGTATGGCAGCTTAGCTGCTGAGGAAGCTATCATTTCTTAAAGCGTGACTGTGTCTCTGATGCAGTGCCCCTCTACCAGTACACACACTGGAACTGGTACTCATTTTGCCGACATTCGGAAGGATGACAGGCTGAGTCAACCCCCTGGTGTATTAATTCAGCGGCCAATGGGGCTTGAACTCAGGATCCTAGGATCCCAAGCCACCACCCTAACCACTGAGCCAACACCAGGCTAGTCCCTTTATTTTATTTCTGTAGATACCATAACTTTGAGAAGCTCTTCAACCAAGCTGAATTACAAAATTTAAGCTCCAACTTTGAATTTAACAGCAGTTCTGACTGCTAAAAAAAGTGTTAATTTATCTAATTCGGACATTGCTTAGACATTCGGACATACATATCACTTGCCAACCATTTAATTGGAGTGCTTGCTTGAGTGTTTAAGCCGCTTGCCCCACAGTGGACGGTGGTACAGTTTGTGTCCCGATCAGGATGTACAGTCAGTTGCTACAAGGTGGAGGTACACATATGGGTATATGTGGATCTGTAATATTGGGACTCTCCGTGACACGCGCATGCGTGTACCTGCATGCTTGGTTATGTGTGCTGTGGTGGCAAAGTTTCATCCCATATCTTTGATGTTTTAATTTTTAACCTCAGCAGCGGATGAGCGATCATGTTTTACTTTGTCCTCACGACTGTGTCTAAAGCAATTAGTTATTTAATACGACTCGGTGTAGTGCTTTACAAACGCTATACGGTTTCTCTTTGTGAGTTTCAAAGCAAAATACATTTGATAACGCCTGATTTATGAGCCCTTCTTCAAATAAAATTTTGTTTGTATTTCAAAATGAATTTAAAAAGGCTACCAATAAATATTTGTTGGGCTTGTAGTTTGTTAAAACACCTTCTTTTCTTATAACTTTCATCACCATCGAAAATGATGATGAACAATATGTTGAGGTTTGCATCTTGGGCTAAATATCTTTGTTGAGTTGAGACAAAATGATAAACCTCACTCAGCGTTCTGCTCTGAGCTCCTCCTGAACCACATATCAATTTAAAATTGTTTTCTTGACATTCATTAAATCTTTTTAAACCTCTCAGTCTGTGTGCTTTATTTATGGTTGTCTTGGTTTTTCCTTCGATGATACTTTTTAAAATATTATCCACATTCATTAAGTTTCCCATGTAAATACCAAGGTTGTGATTTTTCTCCACTCTTTGGTTTGGTTTTGGCTTGGCTCGAATGAGATATCTGAAATACATCGTTTTAAATATAAAATTTTATTGCACAGAGACATATTATTCATCGGTAGGGATGTAAAGGGAAGGAATCTCTGTTCAAATGGGGGTTAAAACAGGTAAGAGAAAGAGGGTGGAGAGTGGGTCGTCAGTGGTTAGGGGTAGGGGTTAAAATAAATTGGTGGGGAGGGGGGTGGTGGTTAAAAATTTTTTTTATGCATAGTCGAGGCTCATGGAAGAGCTGTTAGGGTTAGGGAGCTGTCCCACAAATAATTTAATGCAGTGAAGCTGGTACAGGATGAGTGGAAGAGGTGAGGGAGGAGAAAGAGAAGTTGGTGCTGGAGGAGATGTTTGTGAGAAAAAAAATTCACCCCTTTTTATTGGCAGGGTCAAATAGTTTTTCCCTGAGATGACATTTGTCAATAAGGGAAATGAGATAGTCCCAGAACCAACAAATTTCCCCTACTTATGAGTGACGCTTCAGAACGCTCAATTGTATCACGAGTAAGAAGACTCCGTATTATGTTCACACTCACTTCGCTTTATTTGACTGCAAAAAATCCGGAGGAATTCCCATGTTTTATTGATTTTTTTTCTGCCTTGGGAAGACGTATAATATGTAACAGCTTCAGCATCTATCCACCTTATCATGGCGTTTTTCTTAAGTCACTTCAAATGGCAGAAGTAATAACAACAATAATAATATTAACATTACAGTGCCGAATTGCAAAATTATATCTAATGAATAAGATTCTTCAGATGTCTGTCTGTTTGTTTGTTTGTTTGCATTTTTTGCAAGGAACGCTGGACCGATAACCACCAAATTTGACACACAGCCCAAGTCTGATCCGGTGATTGTCCTCAGGGTATTTTCATCCACCGCCTGAGTCTTTAAAGATCACTTTTATGGCTTTTTCCTTTATATGAAATCTCATTGGTTAACAGATATCATGTGAAATAAAACGGCCAAAGGCCAGCACACCTAATTAGTCGAGCTGTGTCTTCCGCCCATTGGCTCACTGCACAGCTGGCCTGACCACGCACGATTGTAACCAAACTAAATAAATAATACATTTGCTCACCACCATGTTTGGCACACAGACCAAGTCCTAACCTCAGCCTTTGAAGACCCTGAAAAACCATAAGACCACTTTTGTTTTTTTTTTACATGCTTGAGAGATGAGAATACATGCTTGAGAGAAGACTTTTTAGATGCTTGGGAGATAAGACCCCTTAAGACCCCGAAGACTCATAAGACCCTTAAGACGATTGAATTCCTCAAACACAATTAAGTCACAATAAAACCACGAATACCCCAAAGATCCTTTGGACCCCAAAGACGGTTAAGATCCCTAAGACTTTTGAAGAACCCAAAGACCCTCAAGTCTTTTGAAGACCCTGAAGACCCCTTCGAGCCAGAAGACCTTGAAGATCCCTAAGACCCCAAAGACCCTTAAGGATTTGAAGACCCTTCAGAACTGTAAGACCCCAAAGACCTTCAAGACCCTTAAGACCCCTTTACCCACTGATGTTCCCTTGAGACCCCCTTTACCCACTGGTGTTCTGGCTCTCCTGCCCCCTACACAATTTCGCTCCCCACCCCTACTCTGCCGGGTCCCTTGCAGTGTGACCACTCCTCATTTTCATAAATGTCAAGGTGAGCCAATGAAAAAAGCCAATAATTCACAAGGTTTCGGAAAAGCGATAATAATAGAAAACCTATACGCCAAGAAAACCTACAGAAAACCAAGATGCCAAGGTGAACAACGAATAGCCAAGATCTTGTGAAACAAGCTCAAATGAGCTAAGATCCTCGTCCTCTTAATTATGACGTCATAAAAACGAATATGACGTCATTGTGATGTATCAGGTTTGCGATAAATTATCTGTGCTAATGCCCGGCTTGATTCCCGCAAACAAAATTCAAACGGCTTGCCTAGTTTCGGAGATAATGGTCCAGGCGATTTCCATTAGCGGTGAAATTATGACGTCAATTATTTTTCTAGGAAGAATTTCTAAAATCTGAGATGGTTCCTGCCTGCGCGTGGGCTTTCTGCATATACATGGCAAGTTTCACGAAGATCCGATGAAAACTCTGGGTTGTGAAACAAAAAATATGTCAAAAAATAGGAATGACGTCATAAAAATTGATATGACGTCATAGTGATGTATCATATGTACGGTAATTCATCTCTGATAATGCCCTGTTCGATTCCCGCAAACATAATTCAAAAAGCTTGCCTAGTTTCGGAGAATTTTTTAGGCGATTTCCATTAGCGGAGATATTTTGACATCATAACTTTTTTTTCTAGGAGGAATTTTCAAAATCAGAGATGGTTACCGTCTGCGTAGGGTATTTCTACATATATGTGCCAAGTTTCAGGAAGTTTTGATGAAAACTGTAGGCTGTGAAACAAAAAAGTCCACAAGAAGAGGATGAAGAACAACAACGTGAGTAAGACTTAGAGATCCTCCACGAGGATCTAAAAAGCCAAGGAGTGGTCACACTGGTCCCTTGCCCCCGATCCACCTGCCCCATTCTCAGCCCTGCCGGCTCTCCTGCTTCTCCACTTATCCCACTTCTCAGTACCCCCCCCCCCCAATCTGGGAGATGCTGGGTAACCATGCTAGTTAATAATAATAATAATAATAATAATAATAATAATAATAATAATAATAATAATAATAATAATAATAGTACAACAATTGGCATTAATAGAAAGAATAATGTAGATCCCCCTGACTGCTCCCGGAGATAAATTTAAAATTATTTTATTCGATTAGTATGACTTTCACCGTCAACCGACACCACCAGCCATAAACAGAAACTCACGACAAAAGGCTTATCCAGGGGTGTCACATTACCAATCAGCTTGTTATCACTTGCCAAGCCAACCATCCCTGATCAACCGTTTTGTTTGAGTGCTTGCTTGGGCGACCACTCTCCAAGCTGATTGGTAATGGAACACACCCCAGCACATGTGCTAGACAGAGCTTGGTTTAAGTGCCCCTAACACCACCTCTGGACAGAGGAGCAAGGCCGTGAGATTGCAATGTGCACGCATCGTCAGCCGCATGTTACAATGGCTACAATTATCTCGTCAACAGCTAAAAGTTGTGCAGAGCTAACAATTGTTTTGGAAAAAGCAGTAAATGGATTAATATGTGAAGAAATTTTTCTTCATCAAAACATTTAAATTGTCCTGGTATTATTTTGCTGCAAGTTAATAGGTAGGTGATTGAATAGCTGATGGAAGTGTTCTGTGATTACGAGCTGCGAGGGTGCTGGCATGAAAAGCATTGAAATTTGATCTGTCGGCGTCGTGAGAAATAGTAATTTAAACGTGGATAAAGATTTTTATGAACTTTGATTCACCAGCAAGTAATACACGCTCAGGCCACTAAAAATGCTGGCGAGACCCAAAAACAAAAATCTACTTGGGTGGCCCGGCAGACCACAAACAAGGCAGGATCTGGATCCAAACCTGAACCAAAATCTCATCGGCTTGTTCTTGTCATCTACCCAACTCATCGACCTAGTTTTGTCATAATCCGTCCACAACTTCTTGAGAAATTGTGCTACGTATCATTTTTGACCCTTTCTCTCAAATTCACTTTAAAATTAGCTTGGTGTTGGGTTAACGGTGAGGGCGGCTTGCTTAGGATCCGAGCATCTTGAGTTCAAGGCCCCATCGTTCAGTTGAATTAACACCAGGTGGGTTGACTCAGCCTGTCATCCTTCTGAGGTCAGTAAAATATGTACCAGCTTACCGATAGCAGGTGCTCACTGCATCAGTGGCACAACCGTTTTCCCAGAAAATGATGCACCCAACCAGCCAGAGGCTACATACGAATAAATAAATAAATAACTTTAAAATATTTAAACATTCTTGGATTTGGATCTTCACCAAAGTCTAATCAGTTCGTCCTTATCACACACACAACCCAGTCCACCAAGTTTCGTCCACATCTGTCCGTAAGATTTTGAGGTATGCTCACAGACAAACAAACAGGTGTGAAAATATAACACCTGTCCACATTCGGTGCTGGAGGTAACAATCGCACCTAATAACACAGAATCCGAGGGAGAACGAACTTTTGGGATTTAAGAATTTCTCATTCTCTTTGCTTCGATACGGAATTAAGGTCGGAAGGTCTCCTCCCCATGTGTGCAAAACGTCTTGATTAACGAATTACAAACTGCAATTGACACCCGTTCGCAGGTATCCATCCGAGGAAGTGCTGTAATCCTTTAATGCGATGGATCGATGAACCGTTCTCAAAAAAAAAATTTGAAAAAAAAAAAATATATATTGAAAAAAATTGAAATCCCTCTTTTTTCCTATTGAATTAATACCAGGTGGGGTTGACTCTGCCTGTCATCCTTCTGAGGTCGGCAAAATGAGTGTCAGCTTGCTGGTATCCTGTGTTGGAGTCATGAGCTGTCCAGGATTGTGCCCACTAGCCAAGGAGACTGCTGAGGCAGCACCAACGCTCTGCACAGAGTATGGTCCTCATGGATGGATGGATGGATGGATGGATGAGTATATGCCTATCATCTGATGAAGCCTGATCTTTTTCTTATGCTCCAAACTACCTTTTTAATCTGCAGTTCAGTATGGGGACAAGTGCTCCTCATGAACCATACACATACATATATCCTTGATTTGAGTCGGGTGGTCTCATTTCAATGGATAATGATCATGTTGAGACCTCTTCCTTTCCGAACTGATGGCTAATTTAGTTCAGGCATCATTACTGTATTCAAAATAGACATTCTCCGATTCTTTTACAACAGCACAGGTTGGAGATTCAAGTCGTACACTCTGGTAGACAGGTCGTACAACTGCAATATGGAAGATGAGAGATTTAAAGGAGCCCAACATGGAAGGAAATATCCGCACAATCACACTGGGACAGGAGGAAGGAATAAACGGGATCCAGGTGTGCAAAACATGTCATTTCTTGGATTGTCGTCCTCTTTCATAACCGTCATGTTTTATTCATTTTCCCTTTGGCAGCTTCTCCAAAATCATTTGCAAAAGCTGTGCCTTTGTACGGAATGCATTTCCCCTCGTTACAAGCAGCACCGATAATCAAAACATAGTCTTTCCTTGCTATTTTAAAACAAGCACATTGCCCGTTGGCATTTAATTAATCCGAGGCATCATACTGACTCTTCCGTGACGTCACAATGCCGTTGAGCAGGAGGTGTGCAGATAATCACATCCTCCTTCCTTAGAGGTTTCTCCCTGGTTTTCTCCTCGCTCAAACTTCCAGCTGTTTTAGACGACCTGTGTACACAAGGCAGTCGTTCCCATCGTCTTCACTTTTCTGTTGAATTGACTTTTTGTTTCGTCTCCCTCTATATATAATTTAACATTGTCCCAATGGAAATGATGCCTCAATGTCCTCCTTCACTATGACGTCCTCAATTAATTTGTTGAGATCAGAAATTCGATCAGTGGATGGTATTCCTTTACCCAGGGAGGAAATGTTCCTTACAACTCGAACTATTATGGGAAATGAAGCTTTCACAACTATATGGGTGAGAAGATGAGGTTTTACAACGTGGGAAAATCGGAGGTGGCAATAAAACTCGAACTATGATGGGAAGTAAAATGCTTTACAACTCATTTCGTAATAAGAGGACGTTTTACAACCCTGTAGGGAGGATAAGGAGATTTCACAATTATTTGGGTAATAATAGGATGTTTTAAAACTTTTTTAGAAATGAGGTTTTACAATCTTTTTTTTTTTTGTGTACACTGTCGAGGCTCATATGAGAGCTAACACACAGAACGTACAACAAGGGGAACAGGAGACAAGGGGGGCGGGAGAGGGAAGGAAAAAACAGTGGGGAACAGACATGAGATCAGTGGAAGGGAGAGGGATGGGGTGGGGTACACGGGGTAAACAAGATGGACACTGCAGGGATTTTCAGGTCCTTACACGACAGGGAATTTGAAGGAGATTGGTTTAGGGTGGATTGGCGGGTGGAAAAAAAGATCGTGGTTTTGGATGGGGGAAGATAAGAGATGGTGGTGAACTTATGTTTTGAAGACCTGGAGGGAAGAGTGGGATGAAAGAAAGTGTGGGAATTTGTTCCAAAGGTGGGGAAAAAGAGAGGAATGAAAGAATGAAGGTGAGCAGTGATTATTGATGTTGGTAGTTTTACCAGAACGAGGTTGCTGGCGGACATTGAGCGCCCTGCAGAAATATGGGGTGGGGGGAGGGGGTAGGGACGTATCGCAGACAGAGCCAGGGGGGGGGTGAGGCCAAAGAGGAGACAGTAGAAAACAGAAAGACCACCGACCTGCCTGCGGTGAGAGAATGAGAGGCCCAAAGACTTAGCCTCATCATGGGAGATGCCAATGATCCTAAATGCCTTGGTTTTCACAGTGTGAAGCCGAGAAAGGTGAGAGGCAGGAGCACCAGCTCAGGGGGAGAGCAGTACTCCATCAGGCTGTGGACGAAAGCTCTGTATGTGGTCAGGAGCTCAGGTGGGCCGAGAAAGGACTTTGCACGACGGAGGATGCCCAGTCGGTGACTGGTTTTCGGGGCCAGGTTCGAAATGTGGCTTTCCCAGCAAAGATATTGGCAGATACTGATACCCAGAAGCTTGAACGAAAGGACTTCTTCAAGAGGATTGTTGAGAAAATAGATGGGGTGGGGGTGAGAAAGGGGGGGGGGTTCCAGATAGTCCTTTTGGAGAGACAAAGTGAGAGTGTGAGATTTGTCAGGATTGAAAGACATGTTCCACGTATTTGATCAGTTTGTGATTTTATCCAGATCTGCAGAGAGTGAAAAGGCTGCTGTTTGCTGATCAGAGGGATGACAGATGGTACAGCAGAGGGGGGAGTCATCAGCAAAGAGATAAAGAGGATTTTCGAGAGAGTTTTGCAATCCTATTTGTAATAAGAGGAGGTTTTACAATTGGTTGTGTAATAAGAGGTTTTAAATCCCTTGTGTAATATAGGTTTTACACTCTTGTGTAATAATAGGAGTTTTTACACTCCCTTGTGTAATAAGAGGTTTTACAATCCCTTGTATAATTAGAGGTTTTAAATCCTTTGTGTCATAAGAGGAGGTTTAAATCCCTTGTATAATAAGTCGAGGTTTTACATTCTACTGTATAATAAGAGGTGGTTTTAATAATTTATTGTGTAATAAGAGGTTTTACAATCCTTTTTTGTCATAAGAGGTTTTACAATCCCTTGTGTAATGAGATTTTACAATGCCCTGTGTAATAAGAGGTGGTTTAAATCCTTTGTATATTAAGAGGAGGTCTAAATCGCTTGTGTAATAAGAGGGGGTCGGTGGTGAGAATGACCACTTGGTGGGGAAAGCTTGTGTCATCTCCCACCAAATTCCCTGGAATTGTAGGCCGTCGCTCGGATAACTCCGCGAGCCGGCGGGTCGTTTAACCGACCGTGGTCGCCAATATTTCAACCGCATAGCGTAGGGTCTATTTGTCTATAACCAATTTACCTAATTAACTACGCGATTTTGACTACGGGGAAAACCACGCTCTCGGCACGTCTTGCTCGAACCGGGTCACTCCACCGACTGCGGTAGAGTTCCAACTACCGACTACCAACTCCGGTTCGGGTGCAGCCGAGCGGAAACTGCCAAAGCCGTGCCGGCTGGAATGAACGGATTATCGGGGATAAAACCCCGCCTAAACAACTCAGATTCAAACCATGCTGGACCAATTCAAGAAGGGACGGAAACGAACTGGGAACATTTCTAACAAGTTTTATTTGCAGTAAATGAAGACATGAAGCAAGACAACGCAAATATGCAAGAAGTATTTACAATGATCCAAAAACACTTATTAAATTCCACTTAAAGATGGGCCCACACGCAGACACACACACACAAATGAAAAGAAACCCAGAGTTCTTTATTGGACCCTCACAGCTGAGGAGAGAGACAAGCTGGGGGTCAGAGTTCGGTTGGGTAACTGGCCGTCGGAGAAAGGGGGTACTCCGTGCTGCGGCACCTGACTGGTTGCTGGCTTGGTCCCCAGTCACACGTATGGGACTTGAGGTTTGTAGCGGAGCTCGGGTGGTGAGTAGTGGGGTCAACGGAGGGGGGGCTTGGGGTCGCTCTTTCTTTCCTTCCTTGTAGAGGGCCAGTAGAGACACGTTTGCCACCTCAACGACCTTCATAACAGCAAAAAGCCCTTTTGTGACAGCAAAAACCCTCCAAGACCCCTGCCTCAGAGAGTGCTCAGGAATTTATGGACCTCCCTCAGCGGGGAGGGGACTTGGTGAACACACCTCGCTGTCTGCCTTTGATTGGACAGGGTCCCACGGCATACCTTTCTGGGGAGGGGCCTTGGCCCCTGCCAGGAAACCCCAGCCACTCTTCCACGCGGGTTCATACTTGACGAGTAACAGTATCAACGCTGCAACGGCCCCTGCCAGGAAACCCCACCCACTCTTCCACGCCGGTTCATACTTGACGAGCAACAGTATCAATGTTGCAAAGGTCGTCGTGAAAGAGTTACAACGTTTGTGGGAGCTGAGAAACCGGAACCGCGAGATCTTGCCTTGGCACGTCAGGGTGCGAGAAGGCAGCTGGTTGGTGGTGGATCGTGATGGGCGGAGGGGTCATGCAGATGGGATGATTGTTCGATGGCTTGTTCGATGTAATAACCTAACGAAAAGAAATCGCAATGCATGCCTTTGATTCTCCCACTCGACAAAAGGAATGGGATCTGACTGCACACATACTTAATGACATAACTGACTTTTGGGACATCTGTATGTTGAATGCAAATGGTTTCCAGATACGAAACAATATTTTTATATATATATATATATATATATATATATATATATATATATATATATATTATCATTATTATTATTATCATTATTATTACTAGTACGTGCCTGTACGTACGTGGCCGTACGTGCAAAAAAAACAAAAAAACTTTCAAACCGCGTGCCAGAAACAACAACCACACAGGCCGTTCCTTCACTCTCCTAAACGACTGAATTGGGGCATTGTGTTTATCTATAAATGCGCATAAGAAATCGAGAAATTATTAGAATACAGTAAGTCATCACTATCCGGAAGTCCGTACATTGTAACCGGTAATGGGGAACGGGGCTGAGGATCTCTTCCCCAACGGCCACGCCTACGCAGCAACGTGTCCTGTCATTGGTTGGTAAATAAATGGCCATAACTTGGGAACCACTTGTCCGATTAATATCAAACCTTGAAAAGGCACATCCTCAGGTCCCCAGCAATATACCTGGCAAGTTTCAATTAGATCGGACCAGTGGTTGTCGAGAAACAGCGGTCACACACACACACACACACACACACACACACACACACACACACACACACACACACACACACACACACACACACACACACACACACACACGTGCACACACACGTGCAAACACACACACGTGCACACACACACACACGTGCAAACACACACACACGTGCACACACACACGTGCACACACACACACACACACGTGCACACACACGTGCACACACACACACACGTGCACACACACACACCCAACGTGCAAACACACACACACACGTGCACACACACACACACGTGCACACACACACGTGCACACACACACAAGCATGCACACACACACACGCATGCACACACACACTCACACACACGTGCACACACACACACGTGCACACACGTGCACACACACACGTGCGCACTCACACACGTACACACACACACACACACACACACACACGTGCGCACACACACACACACACACACACACACACACACACACACACACGTGCACACACACACACACACACGCGCACACACACACACACACACACACACAGACACACACACACGTGCAAACACACACGTGCACGCGCGCGCGCGCGCACACACACACACACACACACACGTACACAACACTTTCAAACTTGTACAAAATGACCTTTAAAAATAAAAATAGCAAATGGCAGAAACATCCCTTTCCTAATGCAGTCCTGCGTGTTGTCAGGCAGATTTTGATGAGGTTTAAATTCCAGGGTTTCATGTACATGATCACATGATCACATGATCACATGACCGAGGTTGTACATTTTAAATAGACAAAGGTGTGTGTACCTTGAAAAGTAACCGTTGGTTTATTAATAAAACATGATCATTTGGTAATCACACTGAGCACTCCAAACGAATAACCCAGGTTAGGTCGACTTTGAGATGAGAAAAGATTCCACATGAAATGGACGAGGACAACGAGACAGGTGTGAGGTGTGAGGTGTGCAGGTGTGAGGTGTGCAGGTGTGAGGTGTGCAGGTGTGAGGTGTGCAAGTGTGAGGTGTGCAGGTGTGCGGTGTGCAGGTGTGCAGGTGTGCAAGTGTGAGGTGTGCAGGTGTGAGGTGTGCAGGTGTGAGGTGTGCAGGTGTGTGGAGTGAGGTGTGCAGGTGTGAGGTGTGCAAGTGTGAGGTATGAGGTGTGAGGTGTGCAGGTGTGAGGTGTGCAAGTGTGAGGTATGAGGTGTGAGGTGTGCTGGTGTGAGGTGTGCAGGTGTGAGGTGTGCAGGTGTGAGGTGTGAGGGACATATCGAATAAGTCATCGATGAACGGCCAATAACAGGGATGACGTCATCCTCTTGAAAAAGTGGGATCAACAATGGTACATCGGAAAGTTAACCTGTCCATAATACATCGGTGTGCATTGGTAAGTTAACCTGCATCGGTAAGTTAACAAGTCTGTGGTAAATCGGTAAGGTAACCTTTCCATGGGACATCGGTAAGTTAACCCACCCAACCTGCATTGGCAAGTTAACCCGTCCATGGTTCATCGGTAAGTTAATCCATCTGTGGTGAATTGGTAAGTGAACCCGTCCATGGTTCATCGGTAAGTTAACAAGTCTGTGGTAAATCGGTAAGGTAACCCTTCTATGGGACATCGGTAAGTTAACCCATCCAACCTGCATTGGTAAGTTAACCTGTCTATGGTTCATCGGTAAGTTAACCCATCTGTGGTAAATTGGTAAGTTTAGCCGTCCAACGTCAATTGGTAAGTTAACCTGTCCATGGTAAATCAGTAAGTTAACCTGTCCAGAGTACAACGGTAAGCTAACCTATTTGTGGTAAATTGCCAAGTTAACCTGTCCTTGATACATCGTTAAGTTAACCTCTCCGTCATAAATTGGTAAGTTAACCTGTCCGTTATCCATCAGTAAGTTAACCCGTCCATGGTAAATTGGTAAGTTAACCTGTCCGTAATACACCAGTAAGTTAACCCATCCATGGTAAATTGGTAAGTTAACCTGTCTATAATACATCAGTACATTAATTCGTCCATGGCAAGTTAACCCATTTGTGGTAAATTGGTAAGTTAACCCGTCCATGGTAAATTGGTAAGTTAACCTGTCTATAATACATCGTCGGCACGTTAATTCGTCCATGACAAGTTAACCCATTTTTGGTAAATTGGTAAGTTAACCCATCCATAATACATCAGTAAGTTAACCCGTCCATGGTAAATTGGTAAGTTAACCTGTCCATAATACAGGGTGGCCATGAAGTCTGGAAATATAGGCGAATGTACATCTTTTGGACGGTAATGCGAGGCACCCCCAGTTCCATGGTTATCCGGCGAGTTAACTTCTTCGGGCTGGCTATTACCTTCGCTATGAGTTTCCTACGGATGCTCGTCCAGAACAGAGTTTGTCCAACGCTCTGTCTCTATCCTTGGATTTTTGAACCAGCTTCCCCACTTTAGTCCAGGACATCTTCAAACTGTAACAATGACAAATTATCGATGTCTGCAGACTTTATGGCCACCCTGTGTAGATAGTTAAGTTAACCAGGCACACAAAAGTGACTCCTTCGTAGCGTATAACCAACATACATGGCTGCAGGTGTCGACATGACGGAGATGTGAACTTTGGCCAGGGGAGGCACACAATGGCCTGCTCTTTTCAAAAAGTGCTAGAGGATCTTCAATGTCCACTGTTAAAATGCCAGCAGATAAGAAGCTGGCTCACGTTCCCATGTGAAAAAAAGAGAAGTACGTACTCCATGATGCGCAGCTGTGTCGATGAAGAGTCATGGTGTGGGTTTGAGACCAATTCTCCTCTGTTGTTTGTTGTTTCTTATTAACCTGCGAGGGATACTACCATCAAGTCTCACACGAAACCATTGAGTTTTCATCAAACTTTCAGAATAAAATTAGAAACACTTCATCCATTTTGTCTCCCTCTGACACACCCTTACCACCCCTCCTGTGTACCATGCTCATCCATCTGTTGAAGATGCAGACGGTGTATCCGGAGCCATGGCAGCAAGGTCTGTTTCCTTCTCAAGACGACCGAGTAGTTTTCTTAGCAGGACATCATGGCAAAATACAAGGAGGAACAGTCCGTCCTTTGTGTTCATTTTCTCCATATCACGGGATAACTTCACCGATGTGAACGATACACCTGCTAGCTTGGCCTCAGCTGTGGGGAAGGCGTTGGAGATGTTGAGGAACGGACAGAGAACCATTTAAATAATAAATACAAACTAAGTAAAGGTAGTCAGCATGGATTCATCAAAGGCAGTTCCTGTCTCACAAATCTTTTAGAGTTCCATGAAGCAGTGTCTGGGTAGATGAGGGAAAGGCAGTGGACATAGTATAATCTAGAATTTAAGAAGGGATTTGGTAAGGGACCACATGGGAGGTTGTTAGCCAAGGTGAGGGCTTGTGGAGTGACTGGTCAGGGAGCTAATTGGATTGCAAACTGGCTTAGTGATAGGAAGCAAAGAGTGGCTGTGAGTGGGAGGATGTCTTGCTGGGAGGATGTAAGTTGCCGGGTACCTCAAGGATCAGTACTCGGACCATGACTATTCATTATTTACATCAATGATTTGGATAATGGGGTGAAGAGTAAGATTTCCAAATTTGCAGATGACACAAAGCTTGGAGGTAAGGTGAATAGCAGAGGGGGTGGTGATCAGATTCAGGAAAGTATTTGTGACATAGGCAAGACTCCAGCTAGTAGGCCCATCCAGATCACGCTGGAAGTTCGTTTTTATTTTTGGAGTTCCGTTGAGATAAACAACAACAACAACAACAAACAGCAAACAACAACAACAACAGCACTGAAGTTGTTTCTGAATTGCAGGGACTTCAAACATACATCAAAGTATTGATACTTGCATGTGTTGGGAAAAAGATTTGCAGATCGAATTTAACCTGAGCAAGTGTAAGGTGTTGGGGATGGGAAAGAAGAATGAAAATGGAGATTACAGGATACAAGGGCTAATTTTGGATCGTGTCACACAGGAGAAGGATCTGGGTATCTGGGGGTAGTAATAGATATGGGAGTTAAGCAGGCAGCTCCAGGTAAAGCGAATCGGGATTTAGGTTGTTTTCGGAGGGGATCATTTATAAATCAAAAGAAGTGGTGTTAACATTGTACAGGAATTTAGTGAGGGCCACATCCAGAATATTGTGTGCACCCAGGGACACCAACCATGTAATGAGCCAGACGAAGGTTCGAGCGCAACTGTCTTTATTTCCGCATTCACCCGTAGATCGCTAGATCCAACAACAACTCATAAGTTTTGGTCACCACAACTTTGGAAGGACATCGCTCACATAGAGGGGGTTCAGCGCAGGGCCACTAGATTGATTCCGGGCTCATCTCGACTTAACTATGAGGATCGACTGAAGGAGACGGGGCTTTACACACCAGAAATGAGGTGGTTACGAGGGGCTATGATAGAGATGTTTAAGATAATGAAAGGTAGAGATAAAACAAGTGCAGATGAATTATTCAGCAGAGGAGACAGTGATAGGACCAGGGGACACATAGCCTGAGAGTAAAGAAGAGGAGAGTTAAGAAGGTAGTAAGGCAGAGGACTTTCACTCAAAGAGTAGTTAATACATGGAATGGTCTCCCTGGAAAGGTAATGGCAGCAAAAACAGGAGATAAGTTTAAATTGGAATTAGATAGGTACCTGGAAGTTGTGGAGATGGAGGGTTATAGGGATGTTGGTAGTTTGAGTATGGATGGGTAATTGTGTACATCTGTGCTGAGTGTGACGTCTGTGAGAGGGTCTCATCAAGGGATGATGTGTGATCGGAGTACATTCTTCAACAGTGTTCACCTGCCACCCCCAAAAAACAAAAATCTTCCATTTTTACTTTTAACACCCTGGTGATGTTTCTGAGCCTGGATCACTTTTCTCATCCCCACTCCCCCAATGAAATGTGAAGTCGTTAGCGTTACAGGTTTATTAGTCCCCCATCCATTTCACCGGAGAGAACTATAGGTTTGCTCTCTGTCAGTCCACCCGTCCCACCTGTGGTCTTTCAGACTTTTATTTCCCACATCCTTTAACATCATATTCAACTGAAACTTGGTACACGGCTTTATGATGATAAGTTACAGAACAACTTCGAGTTTCAGTGCATTTCGTCAATTGTTCACAGTTATGTCCTTTTTAAACTAAGAAAATGTCACATCAGTACGGGACATATATTACAAAGCAATTCTCGCTCTTGTTTTTAATCTGGTGTTTGTGTAAGCGCAGGCATGATGGGCCAAACTGTCCCTTCCTGCATCAAATTTCCTTCTTGTTCCTTGTTAAGTAACAGACAACTGCAGAGAAACTTGATTTTAAGGCCACAGCAGGTACTGGATGCGAAACAAAGCAAAACGGAGCACAAAGAGAAAATCACGAAGTTTGGTCCAAAGAGTCCACGGTGCGCCGTGGGGTGTTGGACGGTTACACGGAAGATGCATTTGTGACCCTAATGTGGGACTTTCTGATATCAAACAAACAGCGTTAACGCTGCAGCCTACTGGAGATAAAAACCTTGGCGACATCACAATCACGATTTCAAACTGTTGATTGTACCACAACGCCTACATTCAATACATGCTGTACTCTTATGTAACACGCACACCGGGTTATGGGATAGCAAAGGGCCCTCATTACAGGTATTGAGGGAAGCAGATTAATTACTTCCCCACCGAACAAGGATGGAGGTGTTCTTTTCACTCCTGTTGGTCTGTCTATCTGCTGTGAGCAGGATATCTCAAAGGGTTATGGACGGATTCAGGCAAAACTTGGTGGACAGGTTTGGTGTGTGACAAGGACAAATTGATTCGATTTTGATGAAGATCCGGATCCGGATACTAAAAAATTTATATAACGTGACAGCTCAAAAAAAAAGTTGTGGACGAGTTACGGCAAAACTTGATGGAGAGGTTGGGTGTGTGACATGAACGAAACGATGAGATTTTGGGGGTATTCTGATCTGGATAGTAGAATATTTTTTAAGGGCTTCTTCACCATTGAGAGATGGGGCCAAAAACGACATACATATAGCATGATATCTCAAAAAGTTAAGGGTGAGTTATGACAAAACTAAGTGGATGAGTTGGGTCGGTGACAAGGACAAGCCAATTCAATTTTGATTCAGGTCCGGATCCTACCAATGGGATTCAAAACGTAACCTGCTCAGCTTGGTGGAGTTATGCCATCTCCTGACTATCGAGCGCCATTCTAGTTGATCATGTGATGAACACATTTCAATGGAATCAATGTTACTGTAGCCAATGGTAAACTGCTGTTTAAATTCAAGCTTTCTCTATTGAAGTACCCCATATGTTATTCCAAACACTAAAAGGGTTCATATTGTTAAGGATCCAGGGTGCAAGTTTCATCATGAGTGGAAGCGTACGAGTTCCTCCCAAATACCCAGTCCTGAGGCCACCAGGCACGAATAACTTCGTGCTCTGGAAGGTTGTTAAGAAACCACGGACACCGATTGGTACTGCCAATCCTGGCAGGGTTTCACTACTTTGCGTGGTACCTTACCTGTGGACAGCCACATCAAGTGGTGGAGGGGGGGGGGTGTCTCATGCCCTCGATGCGTACTTGCATGGAACTTACCATATCAGGTGCAGTTGAGCAGAGTTGCCAAGTATGCACTGGCTAAAAGAGCCAACCAGTGGGGTAAAATTCCCAGCTAACTACGTGCAAACTACCCTGTACCAATGGAGGAAAGGACGCGACGAACTGGGTACATTCATAATTTAAGCTATTTATTTATAAAGCGAGGGCGAGGAAAGGCATGTGGAACAACAAATGGTTTTACTGCAAAGCAATGTGTACAGCAGAGGAAAGGAAGGATTGATGATGTGCAGAAAAAGAAAATACACATTTATACAAAAGAGGACAGTGTAGAGCTAATCTGATCTAACACTTGTATATCTTATGTTGTATAAACATGACAGCTGCCATCAGAAACATACCCAAGGAAAGTTAGAGAGCACGGAGAGATGAGGAAAAGTTTGAGGTGTTGGCGACTTCTTTCTTACCTTGCACGGTCGACCGACCAATGCAAACCAGTCGCTGAGGAGGGGGAAGGAGGAAAACTGAGGGTGTCTAAGGTGCGTGATTGGAGGAGGTGCGATGACATATGGGATGATTGGCAGTTGAGGTACAAAGATGAGGATGTAAAGATTAGGTCAGGGAGTTTTGGAAACAAAGGAAAGAACGCATTATAGGCTAAGCTTAATCGTGAGTGTAAAAAGGTCTGTATGTGTAAATTCTAATTGGCAAAGGCAGCGCTCAGTCTGGTGTGTGGATTTCCAGTCCGTCCTGTTCCATTGCACCGCTCCGTGATCCCAGGACTAAGCAGAAATGGTGGGCCAGATGTGAGAGAAGAGCAGAGAAGAGGGCGGGCCAGA